>NC_057390.1:91089075-91389075 GCF_019320065.1 Cervus canadensis | reverse complement strand
CAAATACATTCACATTCTAAAGTACGAAGGTTGGGCCTTCAGCACATGAATTTTGTAGGGACACATTTCAGTCTACCACAAAGGGTGTTTAACTCCCTCCCACCAAAAATCGCCAGAGTCTGGACTTACTTCAGGGCAGCCCTGGAAGGCAACAACCTTGCCTGTCCAGCCACTGTAGGTCCTGTAGAGCCTAAAGGGGCCTGGTTCAGAGCAGGCCCACCATGAAAGCTGTCAGGGTCCTATCAGATTCACCCACACTCTCTCCTGACCTCACTATCCTGGCAATACTGAGGGGTGCCCCCACGACCCTGCAAGCAGGTACCATCAGTCAAGGAGTGCAAAGCAGGAATGAGGCACAGGAGCACAAAGGCAACTTAAAATTATTGAAATTATCCAACCCTAAAGTTGTTCAAACCTGCCTACCCTGGTGTTTTGATATTGTATCACAGCCATGAAAGATATTACCTTTGGGGATAGCTTTGGGGGAATGGTATCCCAGACTCTTCATACTATTTCCCAATTTCCTGTAAGTCTATGAACAGTAAATAATGTGACCCCATAGCCCAAGAATCGAACCAGTGTCTCCTGCATTGCAGGCGGATTCTTTACCAACTGAGCTATCAGGGAAGCCCCTGTAAGTCTATAATTAACTTAAAAAAATTTTTTTAATTTAGAAAAATTTAAAACAAGAAACATGTTGAAGAAATCAGAGCCAAATCTATGTTTGTCTGCGTGTGAGCCAAGTCACTTCACTCGTGTCCGATTCTTTGTGACCCTTTGGACAATAACCCTCCAGGCTCCTCTGTCCATAGGATTCTTCAGGCAAGAATACTGGAGTGGGTTGCCATGTCTTCCTCCAAGGGATCTTTCCAACCTAGGGACCGAACCCACTTCTTTTATGTCCGCTGCACTGGCAGGAAGGTTCTTTACCACTAGTGGCACCTGGAAAGCCAAATCTATCTTTACATGAACTTTATTAAACCCCAGTGAGAATACAAAATACTCTAATGATCCAGATTGAACTATGAAAGATACAATAGATACAGTTTATAGACTCAAAGAACTTGAGTGGGAAAGTTAATACATAATAAGCTTAACTGATACTAGTGTAAAGAGGCAACACTGAAACAAAATAGGAAAAATGCATAAATATTGGATAATTAATGGATACATAATAAAAAATAATTTAGTAAATAAGAAATAGATAATTGGATAAAGTAATCACCTCGTTTCTTAATGCTGGCTGATTTTCTCTCCTGACCCCAAGATTGACAGTTTTTCATTGTCTTTATCCAGTCATGTCTCTCTTTGATGTGAAGGTTTATTTTTACTTATTTTTAGAATAGCCCATTAGCTTCTAATATTTCTAAATATTATTAAATTAATGTCGGCTTCTATACTAGATAATCCACATGAAATAAAAAAACAAGTGGAAAAAAGAATGGAACTACACCTTAGAGAAAATGTACAAGAGCAGGAAAGTTTAATCAGGCAAAGTGATGAGACAAAGGCTTACCCCAGGAGGAGCAACTGCCACTCCAGGGGACAGAGCCTGTCTGTGTGTCTGTCTGTCCCCTCACCCTCTTATTCTCAGAGTCTGGCACAGAGAAGGCACACAATAAATATTTGTGGAGTGACTGACTGACTGAGTGACGTCTTGGTTGGTCGTCTGCTCATGGCCTCAACTGGCTGGTGAGCCCCCACAAGCTGGGCCCCTGAGGCCTGGTCCCCAGGAGCAAAGTACAGCCGTCCCACTCCCATCGAGGCCCTGCCTGTGCCCCGCAGCCAGGGGCAGCCACCCCCCAGCCCTTCCCCAGTGCCCTGGCACCTGAGCAACCGCCTCCCTGGGTACCCGGCTGCAGCAGAGGCAGGGTGCCCAGGGCAGAGAGCCAGCCCGTGCCTGCCCAGGAGGCCCGGCCCAGCTGTTTGAGGAGGCCGCAGGCCTGTAAAGACACAGGGCTTCTGCGAGGTTCTCCTGATACAATAAAAGATTATCAGCTAAATAAAACAAGGAGTGACTGGGGCCACTGTGCCCTGTTGGATTGAAATCGTGTGAGCAAAGTAGTTTTCTCTGAGAGATTTATTTCCTGCATTGGCTTCAGGCAGCCAGCCTAGCCGGAAAGAACGGGACTGGTCTCCCTCCACTGGGGTTGGTGGGGAGGACACGCGTTTTTATTTAATCTTCCAATGAGCTGGAACAGTGAAGACAGCGTGAATGGACATTAATTCTGAAACAAATTATTAAAGTGCGATCTGGGATTCCGGGAAAGCCATCTACCCCCTGCCTGTCTGCCGCTTCCCCGCCACCCAAGCCATAAAATCCCTCCCCTCCACTCAAACCCCAACACAGGGTTTCCCATCCAGAGAAGAAAGGCCTGGAACGGACCTGAGCCCAGGGCCAGTGGAGCATTGGCCTGGCGGGACAGCCCCTGCCCTCCAGCCGACACCATCTCCCTGCTGGGCCTTGGCCCCCCAGAGGGACTCCCCACATTTTGTCCCCTCATTACCTGTATCTGTGATCAAGGATGCCCCAGCTGGAGATGGCCACCACCTTCCTCTCATGGGCTCAACCTCCATTGGTCTCCACCAGCTCCAGGCCCCTTCCTCACACCCAGCCCAGCCCAGGCCATCAAGGACCGCCCTACTGTCTTAAACTGTCTGGCATTCCACACTCCACTGCTGGGCCCTGCCCAGGCCCTGCTCATCTGAGAGGAAAGTGATCTGGAATTCAAGCATGGAGCCAGAAAGCATGAGCTGGGCGATCTGAGGCCTCTGGGTGGGACTTGGACACGGAAAATGTCAAACCCAGCATCCCATGGCAGCCAGTCTGGGAGAAAGGAGACAGCCAGTACTGAGTAACCACTGTGGAGAGAGTATACCAGGCCCAGGGCAGTAGACAAAGGGGCATCTCAAGTCAGTTGGGCGCTGGGGGAGTTCAGAGGGGCTTCCAGAGACAAGACCCCTGACCTAGGCATGGAAAGAGAAGGAAGCAAAACTTCAGAAGGTCTGGAGGTAGAAAGAACATCTACTGCTGCATTCGAGATCTATTACAATAATGACAATCACGACAGTTAAAATGCATGGAGTACTTCCTGTCTGCTGTGCTCTCAGATTCTAATCTTCCCAGCAACCCCACAAGGATGTTATTGTTGTTTAGTCACTAAGCCTTCCCTGGTGGCTCAGTGGTAAAGAATCTGCCTGCCAAGCAGGAGAGGCAGGTTTCACCTCTGGGTGGGGAAGATCTCTGGGCGAAGGAAATGGCAACCCACTCCAGTATTCTTGCCTGGGAAATCCCATGGACAGAGAAGCCTGGTGGGCTACAGTCCATGCAGTTGCAAAAGAGTCAGATATGACTTACCAACTAAACAGCAGGGATGTAGGAACTACCGATAGTCCCATTTTACAGATGAGGAGACTGAGGCTCAGAGCGGCCAGATGCCCAAAATAGTATGTGGGAGAACTTGAACCTAGGTCTCTCTGACCCCAGAGGCAAGGCCCTACCACACCCTGCCTCCCCTGGATCCCATGCAGGTTTCCCCCACTGGTCTATGTTGGGGCGGGCAGGGCAGCATGCAGATCAGCAAGCTTTGAAGCCATGTCTGCACCAGTGAGTCGGAGCATGGTCAAACCCACTTGGCCTGGTCTTCCCTCTTTCTTTCATCCCTTCCTGACTCTCTAACAACAGAGCCCAGGTGACAGGTGACAGGGGTTGGTGACAGGGGTTCGATGGGATTGAGAGATCCTGGCCAGGTAAGTTCTCCTGCCTGAGCCGATCAACCCATCACAGCCATGTCCATAGACAGACCCACCTGCCCAGGGCTCACATTTTTTAATGATCACAAACACATTTTATCATTATTATTATTTTAGTTTTAATTTTTTTTTCATTTTTGGCCACAAGCAGCATGCAGGATCTTAGTGCCCAAGTCAAGGCTCGAACCCCTGACCCCTGCAGTGGAAGCTTGGTGTCTGAACCACTGGGCCTCCAAGGAAGTCCCAGTAATTAGAAATCTCTTGAGGCCCTCATGGCCACATATCATACCCTACCTGTCCAAGGTAGACAGGCCGCTCTGGGCTCCCGATTCCCAGAGCCTGGCCTGGATCAGGGCCGAAGGTTCAGAGGGCTCATTCAGGCCAGGCTGGGGCCCCACCTTCTGCTCCTCCCAGCAGCAGTGCCTCCATCCACTCGGCTGTACATGGCTGGAAGGACCTTCCCGCCTCCCGTCCGTCACCCCATAACCAATCCATCAGCAAGTGTCTGCGCTGTGTTGTGCTTATTTGCTCAGTCATGTCCAACTCTTGGAGACCCCACGGACTATAGCCCGCCAGGCTCCTCTGTCCATGGGATTCTCCAGGCAGGAATACTGGAGTGGGTCGCTGTGCCCTCCTCCAGGGGATCGTCAACACCCCAACACAAAACACACCCGCAGTCTGCCCACTTCTCCCTGCTCCGCCACCTCCTCCCTGGGCCCAGCACCCCATCTCTCTCCCTCCATGACTCTCAACCACACCCTCCTCAGCAACATCTGGTGGGTGTCAGTGATGGGATCGCAGACAGAAACCTCGTGTGCGAGTGTGTGAAAATAGAGCATTCTCTTGTTCTCTCATGTTGGGAAAAGGAGTACATTTTCTATCAGCCTAGACAACAAAAACGACGGGAACCAAACATTCAGTAAGGATTTAGTTGACAATGACCCTGTAATCATGTCACCTCTCTCCAGCTGACGTCCTGCACACCTCTCTGCCCAAGGTGGTTTGCTCAGGTCAAATTTGCTCACTCAAGACTTAAATGTCTTCTTCCCATTATCCAGGATGGGATGGGGAGTGTTTCTTGATCACTGCAATTATTTTGAAATGCTGTCTCTTTATCCTCTGGATCCCTCTGGGGGCTCTCAGTCCCTCCGGAACCAGGTGCCCCATCCTTCCTCCCCTATCAGGTCAGAGCTTCTGGGAGGGGTAGCTGGACCCACAAGCAGCCCTGGTGGGTGATGACAGCCCCACCCCAAAGATTCCAGTCCTTCCACACTTATGGGAACAAAGCCTTGAGGGATGAAAGAAGAGGGGCAGCTAGTCTGGAGGGGAGACTTGGCAAGCCAGAGATTCCTGGGGGGCTGGGTTAAGAGGCTGGGATGACTTCCTTGCACAGACACTGATAATAATAATAGAAGCCTGCCACGCACAGGTCTGGTCCCTTCCGGGTGCTGGGCCTGGTGCTAACACTCTGTGTGCCCACACCTCCCCCTGAGGTGGGTAATTGTGTTATTTTCCTGTAGACTGGGAAGCTGAGATGCAGAGAGGGTGGGCACACAGCTAGCAGAGTCCTGATTCAAATCCCAAAGCCTGGCCCCTTACTGCTGTGCTCCAGGCCTGGCGCTCAGCGGTTGGGAGAACCCAGCACATAAGGATGGGGAGGGGGGCGGTGAGAGGGAAGTGGAGGGGCAGGTTGGGCCCAGAACCAAGTCAGGACTCGGTCCAAGAGCAACAGGGATTCACGTTTGGGCTTTAAACTGGAGAGGTTCATGGTGCTGTCTGGGTTTGGGTTTAAAGCCTGCTTGACTGTCCTGGTCAAGTGGATAAGAGAGAAAGAGACTGAGGCTGTGGGGGCAGGAAGGGGAGGGGAGAGAGAGAAGGAGTGAAAGAGAGAAGGGGGAAGGAGGGAGAAATGAGCAGACCTCACGGATGCCACCACCATAGTCATGGGGGGACCTGGTGACCCGAGCTGGCAGGGGCTCTGGGTGTCTACGGCTCAGAGCCCACCTGCAGCTACTGCAGCACCCCCTCCGCCCCCACCCCCACCCCCAGTCTCCCCAGTCCAGCCCAGCAACTATTCTGCCTGCTGGATCCTCCCTGGGTCCTTGTCCCCCCCTGACTCCAGGGAAACTGTCCAGAGTCCCTCAGGGAGAAGCTGCAGAGATGGGGACCCTGAGGTCTGTCCAACTCCCAACCTCAGCTCTTGCACCTGCTCTGCGTGGCTGCCACCAATAATGAACCAACCTACGCACAAAGCAGCCCCTTTTGTATTTCTGAACTGCTCAGGACTTGCCCAATAGCAGAAATAGCAAAAATGCAAACATTCTAAAGTCAATAACAGGTTAAAAAGCCAAAGCAAGAATAAGTAGTGACAATTCCTACAGCCTGTCCTGTGGGAAAGCCTCTGGCCAGGAGTGGGGTCCTGCGCCCGTATATGAACCAGTCATGATGCCAGGACGGCGGACCGTGATGTGCTGGGCCTGGAGGGCACCTTCTTCCTTGTACTTGGTGGTGGGTGCTGGGTTTGCCACCACTAGGGAAGGGGGAAATACTGCGGGACCTCAAAATCAAGTTACTACAAAGCCTGTTTTACGAACATCTCAGAGAGGTTAAGCAACCCATCAAATCACCCAGCTCCCCCTTCCATTGCTCTGAACCTGTGCTCTGAATCTCCACCTGCAGGAGCGGAGCAGGCTTTGGAGTAGGGACAGGGCACACTGTTGGCCCCTGTGAGAGAAAGTCCAGATTCCCCTCTTTCTGGCATTAAGGTCCTGCCAGGCGACCCCACTTCCTGTTTCCCTCTCTGACCACATCCCTCCTACATGCGCTGCCAACCGTAAGTCCTACCTGCTCTGCTGGACTGGAATTACCTGGTGGGGGCGGGGCCTCAGTCCTCTCTAAACCTCCTCTCTCTTCCCTCACCATTCCCAGGGCAGAGCCTGGCTCAGGGCAAGTGCTTCTGGAAGGTTCTGTGTGGATTCTCAAAGGTTCTGTGTGAATAAGCTAGAAACGACCTATAGAAGTCCCTGGGCTCAAAGCCTCCAGACACAGCTCACTTGCCTCCAAGGCCCCCTGCTGTTGCTGGTTTTAATTCCACTCCCTCCCAAGTCAAGTCTCCTTGTCAAGTCTCCAAGTCAAGACCCCCTGGCAAGTCAATTCCACTTCCTCCCAAGGTGCAGGGCCCTGCTTCACCCTAACCTCATCCCTGGGGTGAGCTTTCTCCCTGGGACCTGGAGTGATCCAATCCCTAGAGATCAAGAGCTTTCTCAGCCCAAGACTCAAGGATCAAGAGGATACCAGAACACACACACATACACAGCTCCCTTTCTTCAGGGAGGGGAGGAAATCCCCATTCCGGTCTTCTCTTTGGGGAAGGAGGCCAGGGAACGTGGAGATGGGAAGGGGAAGGGGACCGTCTCCCAGGCCTGCAGATCCCGCCTGGGACCCCCACCCCTGCTCACCCCTGCCTGGCCTGCGGGGCGGAGGGGAGCCAACTAAGGAAGGGTCCTCAGCCCTCCAGGACCCGGCGCACCCGGCCCGCCACAGCAGGTCTCCCCAAGGACACACACGCTGGACGCGTTCCCGCCCGCGGTCGCTGTCACACGCGGTGGATCAGCAAGGGCTCACACACACCCCGGACCCCGCGCACACCCGCGGCCACGCGGAGCCGGACACACACGGCGGGAAGGCCTTGCGGGGGCCACGGTGCACCGGGAGGGTCGACGATCGGATGCCCGCGCATCCGTCTGGGCCTGGGCCTCGTTCGGCGGGGGCGCGACCCCAAGCGCCCCAAACACCCGCGGGGGTCCCGGCTGCCCGACGGCGGCGGGGCGGGACGCTCGGGCTCGGGAGCGGCCGAGACTTCCGCCCCGGCCCCTCGCCGCCCCTCTCTGCCGGGTAGCGGCAGCCGCCAGGGAGGCCCAACCGCGGCCTCGTGGCGCCCCCTGCGGTCGGCACTGCGCGGGCTCGAGCCCGGAGCCCGGGGGCGCCGAGGTGGGTTCTGGCTCCTCCTCTCCCCGGCTCCACTGGGGCCGCAGACACCCTCCCGGAGCGGCCGCGTGGAAGGGGCGGGAGCTGCCGCCGCGCCGGGGCCCAGGAGCCGGGCCACAGCCCCGCGGCCGCCGCCTGCCCGGCCCACCCTGCTCGCGCCCCAGCCCGGCCACGCGCGGGGGCTGCTTCCTCGTTTGACAGAGCGGGAGACTGAGGCGGGGCGCACAGCCGGGACGCGGGGAAACCTGGCCGGGACCTTGACTCTGGGGCATGTGAACGGGGGTCTCCGAACCCGGCCGGCCACCTCCTGGGTCGTATTGGTCTCCTCCCCGCGCCGCCTGCCTCTGCCCGCCCCAGCCCTCCTCTGAGCCCACCCACCCACACGCTGCCCATCTGTCCAGGAACTGCCCGCACCCACTTAACACTGTCCTGGAGTCTTAAAAACAAACCAAAAAAATCACATGCGTGTGTGTGCCAAGTCGCTGCAGTCGTGTTCGATTCTTTGCGACCCCATGGACTATATAGCCCGCCAGGCTCCTCTGTCCTTGTGATTCTCCAGGCAAGAATACTGGAGTGGATTGCCATGCTCTCCTCCAGGGGGTCTTCCCCACCCAGGAATCAAACCTGCATCCCATCTCTCCTGCATTGGCAGGTGGGTACTTTACTACTAGCGTTCTGGAGTCTTAAAAAAAAAATCACAACAGGAAAAAAAACCTTAGGAGCCCCAGCCTCAGGGTCCACCTTGGGGCCAGGAAACCAAGACCCACGAGAGCCCCTTAGCACTGGCCTGGTCTCTGTGAGTCAGGCTGGTTGTCTAACTGCACAGAGATCCTTTAGGACCCCCTCTGCCCCCTTCTGTGCTAGCAGGGAGGTGGCACCCAGTTTTTTGCACTCATGACACATGCTCTGGGCCAGGCCCTGTGCACCTGTCCTGCGATCGTCACAGCAAATCAACCCTGTGGGGTGGTTATTATTATTACTGCATCCTACAGATGAGACCGAGGCTCATGAGGTCGGGGGGCTTGCCTGAGCTCACACATAGCAGGTGAGTGGCAGAGCCGAGATTGCAGCCCTGATTCGAGACCCACTTCAGAGCTCTACCAGCCCCGTCTACGGTTACCTTGTGGAACCCATGCCAGGCATCAGCACTGGCCTTTTGATGTGACCCACCCTGACATGGAGAGTGGCCACCCCCCACACCCATCACAAAGGTCACAGTCACATTGGTAAGGCTCCAGCCCAAGCCTGGCCCTCAGAGTCCCCAAGAGTCAGATGCCACCAGACTGATCCTCCCATTTTACAGATGGGCACGCTGAGTCCACAGAGACGCATGGTCTTTCTCAGGATCACACAGAGCAGCTGTGGTCTAGGCTGCTCAATACCCCAGGCAAGAAAAGAGTTCAGGTCCCAGGATCTGACCCATCTGTGCTTCAGGGCTGCAGTCCTCATTGTGGGGTCAATGGTTTAGCTGGAGTTCTGTCTGGAGGGAGGGATGAAGAGCATGAGGCAGACACTAACACAAAACAAGGACAAACCCAGAGATCAGAGCTGAGATGAGTGCTTGGCTGTGGTTTGGGGAAGCTCAAAGGAGAGACTGGACATGGGAGGGGTCAGTCAGGAAAGGATTCCCAAAAAAGTGACGTCAAGTGGGCTTTAAAAGGATGCATAAGAGTTTGCCAATGGAAAAATGCAGGCAGGGATATTTCAGGGCAAGATGTGGAGCTCAGAGGCCTGTAGGAGTTTGGCTAGTTCCCATCTGTACCTTGGTAGTTAAGAGTATGGGACTGGGTACTAGATAGTCCTGGGTTGGAGTCCCAGCCCTGCTGTGTGACTTCTGGCAGGTGACTTAACCTTTCTGAGCCTCCATTTCCTAGGCTATAAAATGAAAGTAGGGATGATCTTCTCAGTCACGAGGCAGTTGCCGGGTGATCAAGGGGCAGGGCACACAGGAAGACAGGTGACTAAAGACTACTGTAGGGAGCAGTTGGGTATTGGAGAAAAGAAAGACATGGCTGAGGAGGTCATCTGTCTTCTGAGGACAGACAGAGGACAGACAGACTGTGAGGGACCTGGAATGTCAAGCTAAGGACTTGGCTCTGTTCTGAAGGCAGTGGGGAGACACGGAAGGGCTTTGAGTCAAGGAGTTACAACTGTGATTTGTGTTTTAGAGGATGCC
The DNA here is from genome assembly GCF_019320065.1 of Cervus canadensis. Classification (NCBI taxonomy): domain Eukaryota; kingdom Metazoa; phylum Chordata; class Mammalia; order Artiodactyla; family Cervidae; genus Cervus; species Cervus canadensis. The sequence continues at coordinate 91,379,159 of NC_057390.1, read as the reverse complement.
CACCCACAGGTGCTAGGGTGTCCTTGGAAAAAGACAGACACGAGGCTCCTGATTGCTAAGCCCAGCCGTGTCCTGGCACCTGGGATCCCTCTAGCCCACCGCCTTCTCCCTCCCTCAGCTCTACGAGGCTGAGAAGTTGCCCTGCCCTGATTCCAAGGCTGGTCCAGGGCCAAGGAGGCAGGCGGCCTGCAGCCCCTACCCCTTACTCCCCGTGGTCCCAGACACCCCTGCCCAGGAACCTACAACCTCTGTGACCGGGTGTCTGCTTTCCTTGAGCTGCCCTCCCCAATCCCCCACAAAACACACACACATACACACAGAGAGACACACTCCACAGTCCCCATTACAGAGAAAGGACAGGCAGCACCGCCATAATTTCTATTTCCTTCTAAATAGATGCTCCCGGACCTGCTCCCACAAAACCAATTAAAGCACCTGCCGAGGACGGGGCTTTGTCAGCAAATTATTTCCAGGCTTCGAGACTCGGGAATAAATCTCAGAAGGATGAAGTGAATGGAATGAGTAGGGGAGCTAGAGATAGGGGGGCTGAGCAGGCAGGGGGAGGAGGGTCACTTTGGGTCCAAGCACCTGCAGGTGGAGTCTTCATTTCTGCCCCCAGACCCTCAGCCCAGGTCCCAGCACTGGCTCCCTTTATAGTCCCACCAGAGAACTGGCCTCTAAGGAGTCAGACATCCTGGCTCCAAGTCAGGAATTCCCCTGGAAAACTGCCTGGAAACAACTTCCAGAACCACGGGGTGGGTGGCACGGCTATCTTTATGTCCTTGTCCCATCACCGCATCCCTTGGCTGTTTCCCCACCATAAGGGAAATGTCACCATAGCCTCTGTGGGGAAACAAGAAGTCTGGGCTCCTAACCCACTGTGGGGACCTCAGACAAGCCCTTCTCTGCTCTGAGCCTTAGTGTTTCTATCTGCAAAGTAGGAGTGGATGGAAGTTCAGCCAGCCCTCCAGCTTCAACTCTTCAGGTGCCCATGAAACTCCAGAAGGCCTCCTGGTTCAGGCCCGGCTGGTCTTCTGGGATGCCCGTGGACTCTCTCTTTGGGCAGGCAAAGGCCAGGGAGAAGGTAGAGTTCCATCCAATGCAGCCATCATGGTCCCCATCAGCTCTCAGACTGGCAGCAGGGAAGAAGAGGCTGAGTGAGCCCCAGGTGGACCCACATCCAGCACTTAGCAGTACACCTTGCCCATAGTGAGGGCTCAATAAACGTGGCCATTCTTACTGTTACTGTAGCAACACTCGCTGACCAGGTCCTTCTGCACCAGGTCACATCCCCATCACTCCACCAACACCCACCTTGGCCCAGTCAACAGTAAGGACTTGCATGACTGAGCCCTCGAGGTGGGTATCACCAGCACTACCGTCTCACACCTGAAGAGACAAAGCCTCTGAGAGGTTAAGCCATGTGCTCAGAGTCACAGAGCTTCCCCAGCAGGACAGGATTTGCACCCAGTTCCCTCTGATGCCAAAATGGAGACTCAAGCTAATTCCCCAGATGACTCTGAGTTGGGAATCTGAGTTGAATGCACAAAAGGGATCCGACCTGAGAGGAGGAGATGCCAGGTGCCAGAGCTACAAGCTCACCAGGGGATAGGAGCCTCCCAACCATCCCAGATTAGAGGCCACTCATAAGGGCTGCAAATTAATTAATTAATTCAGAAAAGAATGCCCTGGTGGTCCTGTGGTCAGGACTCCATGCTTCCACTGCAGGGCGCCCAGGTTCCATCCCTGGTTACAGAATTTAAAAAATAATTAAGGGCTGCAGATTACTTGTCTCCACAGCTCTACAGAAGTTAGGGTGCCCACCCCTCACCCCAGTGCCTGGCCTGGGGCACCTGAGAAGCCCTGGAATCTGGCCTTATACTTCCATAGGCCACAAGGGGCCCACTCAGGCCACAGATTGCTGGCAATAATAACAAAACAGTAACACAACAATAATTGTAGGTGGTACCTGTCCTCTGGACCTTTGAATTAGTTGAAGGAACCCTGACAATACCCCCTGAGATAGGGACCAAGATTATAGGTAAGAAAACTGAGGCCAGAGAGGAGAAGTCACATGTCTGGGGTCACTCGGCTAACAGCAGGGGCACAGTTTTCCTGGCCCCTATCATCAATGCCCATGGGCTCCCAGAAGCATTTTTCCTCTAATAGTTATACATTTCACTTCATATGTGTCAGGAAAAAAATAGAACCAGTCCTTCAAGCCCAAATAGTTCATGGATATGAAAAATGGGCATAGTTTTTGAAACAAGAACAATCCTAAGTCAATGAGAACAGGTGGTACTGGTCCTAGACAAGGGTGGATCAGTAACTGAAACACAGCATCCACATCCCTCCTCTGCATCCGCACAGCTGGCTGAGGCCCCAGAGGAGGAGGCGATGCAGGCACGAGACCTGAATAGGCTTATGGGGTGACTTCACTTCAGGCTACGGGCAGCACTTTGACCACCGTGCAGTAACCACCATTGTTGTCTGAGGCGTGTTTGTGCTGCCTCTTGGGGGATCTGACCTTTAAACTTGACTTCTCTCTCATAATGGAGGAGAGACCTGGGCTCAGAAAGGCTCATGCCCAGGGGCTCTGAGCTACTCAGTTGTGGCCTGAGATTCCAGGACCAGTCCCTGTGCTGTCCAGGGGCTGAGAGGGGATGAATTTGCCTGAGGGAGTTTTCCAGGCCTGCAGGGCCAATCCAGACCCTCTGTATCAGTCCTGCACTTGCCCAGGATTTGTTTCTTGTTGCTTGTCTTTAATAACTTTTCTTTATAACTATACATGCACGCTAAGTCGCTTCAGTAGTGTCCGACTCTTTGCGACCCTACAGACTGTAGCCCACCAGGCTCCTCTGTCCATGGGGTTTTCTAGGCAAGAATACTGGAATGGATTGCCATTTCCTCCTGCAGGGGATCTTCCCAACCTAGGGATTGAGCCCACATCTCTTGTGTCTCCTGCACTAACAGGCAAGTTCTTTACCACTAGCGACAGCTGGGAAGCCCTCATTCTAACTAAGAAAGTCAAAATGAAAGTCACTCAGTCGTGTCCGACTCTTTGTGACCCCCATGGACTACAGAGTCCATGAGATTCTCCAGGCCAGAATACTGGCGTGGATAGCCTTTTCCTTCTCCAGGGGATCTTCCCAACCCAGGGATCGAACCCAGGTCTCCCGCATTGCAGGCAGATTCTTTAACAACTGAGCCACAAGGGAAGACCATTCTAACTAACAAGGTGACTAAAGACAACAGCCCAATAGTAAGAGCTCAAAGAGCTGTGTGACTTTGGGGTGCATTACTTAGCTTCTCTGAGCATCAGCTTCCCATTTGCAAAGTGAGGGTCCTAATATCTCCCTCAGAGGGGCATTTCGAAAGTAAAATGAGATCATGTGTTTCCGTCAGCATTCAACCACATAAACAGTACTTCAACAGGTGGAATTTGATACAGGCAATTAACTGCACAGGTAACCAAAATGCTGAGAAGCCAATAGGAATGGAACAGAGACCCAGATATCATTGAAGCAGACAGCCGCCTCCCCACTGTGTGGGCAGCACAAAAGGAGGAGATGGGGTTCACAGGGGCCATCAGGGTGGAACTGCAGAGAGAGCATGGCCCCTATCAGAGGCTGCTCAGGGTAGGACTACAGGGAGAGAAATAGCCTGGCTTCTCCCTTCTCCTGCCCTCCTGTCTCCTCCAGGGCCTCCCACTGGCCATTTGAGAGGCCTGGGAAGCTCAGTTGCAGGGCAGGGCTCTGCAACACCAGGCAGAGTGGGAATAACCAGGAATGGATCTGAAACATTTGCGCAGGCCGGGGCCGCACAGTAAATGACTGTGATTTCTATAATTTTCCTTCATATTATTAAAACAAGACATGTTCACTATCTTAGGACTATTTTGGTTGCAACAGAAATCCATTCAAGCTAGATTCAACAGAACAAAAAGGGAATTTAACAGAACATTACAGTGGAATCTCCTAAAAGCCAAGGGCAGGACCGCGATGAGGCCTGGCAGGATTGTCCGGCCTCCCCAGAGCACCCCCGCTGTCTTCTGCTTCTCTCCGCGAGGGCTACTCGGTACTCGTGGCACGCGGGTTCCTTAGTCCACCGGGCAGAGGATGGCCGGAAACGTTTCCCAGATTCAGACTGCACTGGGATTCCTTAGTCTCTTTTCCAGACTCCTGGGGCAGCCATTCTGATTGGCCCCGCTTGAGTACTGTGTCTGCCTGACCCAATCAGCTATGGCCAAGAGGGTGGAGTCACAGGTGGGGCGCGCAGACCCTCCTACCAAACTGTGTAGGAATTATAGAAAGTCTTAAAATGCACTGTGTTGTTTTATTTTCGGATTCTTCTATTTCGGCATCCCCACTGTTATGTTTAGGGCTTCTCTTGTGGCTCAGCTGGTAAAGGATCCGCCTGCAATGCGGGAGACCTGGGTTCGATCCCTGGCTTGGGAAGATCCCCTGGAGAAGGGAAAGGCTACCCGCTCCAGTATTCCGGCCTGGAGAATTCCATATAGTCCATGGGGTCGCAAAAAGTCGGACGTGACTGAGTGACTTTCACTTCACTGTTATGTTTAACACAAATAATGCTGCAGCCCAACCCCCATATTTCCAGCGGATGAATTCCTACGGGTGACTCGGCTAATACTGAGAGGGCTCTTTACTGCCCCCTTCGCATAAATGCGCAGCAGCTGGTGGGACGTCTTTAAATGATTGTCCTTGAGGGTTTCAGAAGCAAATGACAACCAGGCCCCACTGCAGGCCATCCCCTCTGAGGTTTTATATGGCTTTCTTGCATATTTGTTTAATCAATTATTATTTGATTATCTGATTAATTATTATTCCAGACTCCAGTAATCCACAATGCAAAATCAGACAGATGCTGGACTTAATTAAATGGACTTTTTACCTCATTTGGGAGAAAAAGAGTTTATTTAACAAGAAAAGAAGGTAAAGCGGTTCAGGGCAGCCAGTTGGGAGGATGTTTTTTCTTTCCCATTTTTATTATGAGCTTTCAAAGCAGGAAAGTTGAAAGGACTGCACACTGAACTCTTGCATGCCCTCCAGCAAGATTCGACAACAATTCATACTTTGCCCATTTATCTCTGTTTCTCTCTCTGGGTCTCTGTCTCCCTCATTCTCACTCTCTCTCTCTATGTATGTACACACATATATATATATCATATATATATATATATATCTCATATATTATAAATTATACATATTAAAATATATAGAATTTATATATAAATATACATATATGTGCTAAATTGCTTCAGTTGTGTACAACTCTTTGCGACCCCACGGACTGTAGCCCTCTAGGCTCCTCTGTCCATAGGATTCTCCAGGCAAGACTGGAGTGGGTTGCCATTTCCTCCAGCTGGGCATCTTCCTGACCCAAGGATCAAACCCATGTCTTTTATGTCTCCTTCACTGGCATGGCAAGCAGGTTCTTTACCACTAGCACCACCTGAGAGAAAAAAAGAATGTATATATAATATACGTAAATTACCTTCCTAGGCCATTTGGAAGTGATGTCATGACCTTTCACCCACAAATTTCTTTTCATCTCCTAAGAATAAGGACATTCTTCTATGTAACTACAATGCTATTATTATGCTAAGAAAATTAACAAGGATTCCAGAGTTCCATTAAACATTTCAGAAGGACTAATTCAAATTTCAGGGAGACTAATTGCCGTTGATAAGCAATTTCAAGAAATAAATAATATATGTAAAAGTACCCAAAATAGTGTCTGGCACACACAGGAACTTAGTAAATGTCAGCATCCTCCGCCACTACCCCCCCAACACACACACACACACACACACACACACACACACACACACGTGAATTTCCATCGCCACCATTTTTAAAACCACTAAGTAACTACAAATGGCATGGTTCAATGTGATGCGAAGTCAAAAGAGCATGGTCAGACCACTGGTGTGCCAGATGTGGCTCCCCCAACTCTTCCCCACAGACCCTGAAAGCAAGAGGAAAATTGCTGGGAACAAAAGAGTCACAGGGCGCTGAACTTGGCCTCACCAGCCTCCTAGTAATGGCGCCAGGGAGGGGACCAGTGCCAGCCAGTGCCGCTCAGCCACGACGTGGCAGGCAGAGCTGGGCTCCTGGCCGGGGTCCCTCCACTTACCAGGGCAAGAGCGGGTTTTTTTTTTTTTAATTGTTTTCAAAACAGATTTCATGTGGTCCCAAAATGAGACCATGATTGTAAATTAAAGTGTAATTAGCCTTTACGCTTTTATATTCATTAACTCTTCTCTGTTAATGATGCTAGGCTGGAGCAGAAACCCTGCATTATGAAACCACATCCAGGAAATAAAATAGTGATTTAGATAATGGCCACAATGTATTGCTACTTACACATAATTAAACAAATGCTCCATTTAAACTTGGAAACATGACTGAATGTTGATTAACCCTCGCCCAGCAATTCTGCTCGGAACTGGGGAAGGGGAGGCACCGTGAGCTCGTCCGTAACAAAGTGTCTGGACCAGTCACGTGTGCCTGCTACATTGCCAGCCATGCCCACCAGCCCCACCTGTGCCGGCTGGGTGGCTACAGGTCTCATGTCAGGGAGTGTGGCCATGCATGGAGGTGACCATGCAAGTTATCCCGGGACCACTTAAGAAACCACCACACTAAGTGAAACAAGCCAGACACAAAAAGACAAATATCGTATGATTCCAGTTATATGAGGTACCTAGAGGATTCAAGTTCATGGAAACAGAAAGGAGAAAGGTGACCACTCGGGGGCAGGGGCTGGTGCTTAATGGATACAGCATTTCAGCTTGGGATGATGAAAGATTCTGGAGATGGATGGTGGTGATGGTTACATAACAATGTGCACACCCTTAATGCCACTTCACTGTGTCCTTTAAAATGGTTAAATAGTAAATTTCATATATAATTTACCACAATTTTTAAAGTTTATTTAAAGCATTAAGAAAAAAGGAAAAAGTCACCACATCCCAACTCTACTGCCCACAAATAGGAAAAGTCTGAATCTCACCTTCTCAGAGATCAATTCACACGGTCAGTGCTGACTCTGATAAGACCTGACTCAAAGTTAGGAAAATGGAATTTTTTTTAGGTTTTAAAAATTATAATGAAGTATTGCTTAATATATAAGTAATTCAGACATGTATTGACTACAAAGTAAAGTTTCTGATTCTCAAAGCCATTCCTGAAAAGGGAGAACCCAATAATTTTTCTGTTTGTCATTTTTCTACATGTAGCTTTTCCACATAATGTGTTGCTCTGCTGGGTCCCCCAGACGCAGATCCTGGGACAAGAATGGAGGGCAGGTGGGAGATGTGGGAGGTGATCCCAGGAGAAATGAGTGGGAAATAAGAAGGAAAGAGAAGACTAAAAACTGCATGACCCTATCTATTATCTATTGCTGCCTAACAAGTTACTCCAAAATCTAATCGCTTCAGACAATCATCATTACTTGACTATTGATTCCTGTGAGTCGGGAATGCAGACAGTAGAGAAGAATTGCCACTACTCCACCAGGGTCTGAGGCCTCGAATGGAAAACTTCAAGGCTGGGGCTGGAGTTGTCATCTGAATGTTGCTGCTCACATATCTGATAATTGATGCTGGCTCTCCCTGGGGGATCTAGCTGGGTTGTGAGCTGAGACGCCCACAAGTAGCCTCTCCAGGTGGCCTGGGTTCCTAAAACATGGTGGCTAGGTTCTAAGAGCAACCCCCATGTGAGTGAGAGAAAGGGGTGGAGGGCAGCGAGAGAGAGAGAGAATGAAAGGCAGAAACCACGTTGCCTGTTAGGACCAGTCTTAGGAGTCATGTCGTATCACCTCCACCACCTGTGATGAAGGTCTGCCTGGGCTCAGGCAGGGAGGAAGGTCAATAACCCATTGTAACAAGAGTATGTTGTTGTTGTTTATTCTCTATGTCGTGTCCAACTCTGTTCAACCCCGTGGACTGTAGCTCCTCCGTCCGTGGGATTCTCCAGGCAAGAACACTGCAGTGGATTGCCATGCCATCTTCCCAACCAACCCAGGGACTGAACCTGCATTTTTATGTCTCCTGCATTGGGAAGTGGTTCTTTACCACTAGTGCCACCTGGGAAGCCTGATGAGAGCATGTGGGAAATACTTTCTGTCGTAGCCAGGCTAGGTACATTCGCAGGCAATTGGTACTTGATTCCAGTAGGGACCTCTGGGAGGTAGCCTGTGGTCCTAATATTTATGGGGCGGTCACTATGGGTCAGGCTTCCCAGGTGGCTCAGTGGTAAAGAATCTGCCTACCAAGCAGGAGACGTGGTTTTATTCCCTGGGTCGGGAAGATTCCCTGGAGAAGGAAATGGCAACTCGCTCTAGTATTCTTGCCTGGGAAATCCCAGGGACAGAAGAACCTGGCATGCTACACTCCATGGGGTCGCAGAGAGTCAGATACGACTTCGCAACTAAACAACAACACTGTGGGTCAGGGACTGTGCTGAAGGCACACGTGTTCTGCCATTTACGATGCAGCAGCTACACCACTGCCCCCATAGTAAAGACAGGGCAACTGAGGCTTAGAGAAGACCAGGCAGAGACAGCCCGCCCACCCACCAGTGCCCATCTTTCCTGCTTCCCATACACACAGCTAGAGCGCATCTCCCAGGGTCCTCATGGTTAGGTGTGACTGTATGACTAAGCCGTCTGCAATGAAATACGGGCCAAAGTAAGGGGCACCCCGTCCTGGCTGGGGCCACGGGTTGTCCCCCATGCACCTGTGTGCTCCTTCTCCTGTCTGGCCAGAATCAACATGCAGCCTTGGAAAAACACCTGTTGAAGATGTCATACTTTTTCTCAATGTGGTTCCCTGAATCGCCTCATGGAAGAGAACCCCCCCATCATTTATCTCATCCCCCTTCAACCTGGGACTGTTAAGCAACAAAGAAACCTCTGTTGTGTTTACCCATTACATGTTTGGGTCTGTTTGTCACGACAGCGCAATGCAAGCTAACACAGGTGTGTAGTACTAGATTGAATCCTCTAAAACTGCCATGACAACTTTGTATATCAACAATGGTCAAATGTTCGTGATTCCAGATAATTCAACGTCACACACACAGCTCTTTTCACTCTTTCACTCCTGCGCAGTGTTCCACTTGTGGATATCCAGAACTTATTTAACCACTCCCCCTTTGATTAACATCTGTGTTGTTTCCAGTTTTTTGTCCTTACAAATAACGCTGCAAGGAACATTCTTAAATATTTATCATTATGAATTTTATGAAGTGGTCCATCAGACAGATTCCACAAAGTAGGACTGCTGGGTAGATGCCGCACATTAAAAAATTTGATATATGTGTACCCACTTTAGCAGCATAGATCCTAAAACCGGAACAATATGAGGAAGATTAGCATGGTCCCTGAACAAAGATGACACAAAAATTCGAGAAGCATTCCATGTTTTTATCCTGTCATAAACCATGATAAAAGAATATGAAAAAGAATATATATGTATAGTATATATTGTATAACTGAATCACTTTACTGTACATCAGAAACTAACACAACATTGTAAACCCACTATATTCAATAAAAAAATAAATCTTGGAACTTCCCTGGTAGTTTAATGGTTAAGACTCCAAGCTTCCACTATGAGGGCACAGGTTTGATCCTGGTTTGGGAACTAAGATCCCACATGCCACACAGATCAGTCAAGAAATAAATAAAATTAAAATGTCTTTAAAAAATAAAATAATAAATAGTCATGTGGCAGTTTAAATAAATAAACCTTAATGGGTAACAAGGACCTACTGTATAGCACAGGGAACTCTGCTCGGTATTATGCAATAACCTAAATGGGGAAAGGATTTGAAAAAGGAAAGATATATGTATATATATGTATATATATAACTGAACCACTTTGCTGTGTGCGTGAAACTATCACAACATCGTTAATCAACTATACTCCAACATAAAATAAAAAGTTAAAAAAATAATAACATAGGACTTACTCTGTGCTGGGCAGTGTTCTATGTTCTTTACAAATATTAACTTACTTAATCCTTACCACAACCCTGTGAGGTAGGTACTATTATTATCCCACTTGATGGATGGGGAAACAGGCCAAGAAAGCTAACTTGCCCAAGGTCATGCCCCTGGGACGCGGTGGAGCTGGCATGTGAGCCCAGGCACTGGGCTCTGAGTCTCTCTTCAGAAGCACTAGGTCCCTGCACGTGAGGGTGAGGCCTGCCCTAGAGATGCCCCTCAGACTACAATGCGGCAGCGGGGCCAGCCCAGGAGGCCTGCCCTCCTCCCTCTGAGGAAAAGTGAACAAATAGCAGCAGGGTCACTGCCACCGTGAGCACCGGGCCTGCCCTGGGGAAAGGGCTGCACCTGACTTTCTTTTAAATCGCTTAGTCACGGCCGACTCTTTCTTTGCAACCCCACGGACTGCAGCCCCCTCTGTCCATGGGGTTCTGCAGGCGAGAATACTGGAGTGGGTTGCCATTCCCTTCTCCAGGGCATCTTCCAGTTGAACCTGGGTCTCCTGCACTGCAGACAGATTCTTTACCATCTGAGTCCCCACAGAAGCCCCACATGTGCCTAATAGAAGACAGCAAGACCTGAGTAACTCCCAGGAGTCCTCTCCTTGGTTTTGTTTATTCTCACTCAGACTCCTGGCTTTACTTGTTTATTGGTCCCTGGAATTAGACCAAGCTGAGCATAGCCAGTAGCTTTGTGCCCTTCTCTGAGCCTTTGTTCTTTTGTCTAAAAAGTGGGGATAATAACAGAAGTTTGCAAAAGTAACACAAGAACAAGCTAAGTGAAATGCCACAGTTTCAGCCACTCACTCAAGAATTTCTAGAGCCCCTACTGTGTGCCCTTCAGAGCTGTGGGTCCCTCTACCCCACAGAGAAAACTCCCCACACCCCACAGAGTCCAGCCAGGCTACAGGGTGCCCCAGGAGTCCAGTTCAAGCTGCTGAGCAGGGTTCCGTGGTGAACAGTGACGATCAGGGAGGCCTCTAATCTGACAAACGTGATGAGTAGTAAGTTGGGGAGTTCAAGGGGATCCCTGATCCAGGCTGGGACAGGAGAGGCTGCTCTGAGGAGGCAGCATCTAAGGGGTGAGGAGTGTTCTATGTGGGGGCCAGGCAGCCGGTGGGAAGGTCCAGAGGTGAGAGGAGGACCTTGGACTCATCTCAAGTAGGCTGTACCATATCCCAAGGGCAATGGGGAGCCATGGAGGGATTTAGAGTTATCCTCCTGGCCCCCTTGTAGAGCGTGGACCAGAGAGGCTGAGCTTGGAGACAGGAGTGAACTCAGGAACTACGTTTCTGTTTGTGTCTCCTGTTTATACCATGAAGATTAATCTTAACATGAATAAGACCATCCTCCTTAACAATAGAAGTCATCCTAGGGACGTCACTGGTGGTTCATGTGAATAAGACTCTGTGCTTTTGATGCAGGGGCTGCTGGTTTGATCCCTGGTCAGGAAACTAAGACCCCACTTGCCATATGGCCAAGAGAAAAATGTTAATAAATAATTTTTAAAAACTAAAAAAAAAAAAAATAGCAGGAATCATTCTAGAAATCAAAACCTAGAAAGCAGCCTGAAGTGAGAGCAAAATAAAAACCTCACTCTTTCAGATGTGTGCCCTGGGTTCTCGTCTGCATGAGCCTTTTCCTCCCTCGGGAAGGCACACCTAACTCCACCTGTTTCAGCCCTCCCTCCTCAGCACCCCCTACAGGAAGTCCTCCAGGATTCACACGCTGGCAGCAGCCTCGCTGCCTCTGAGCTCCCTGCCAGGTCTCTTCCTGGGTTCATCCAAGGGTGCTGGACACATTCACCCATGTGTGTTATGGTCACTCACAGGTCAGCTCATCTCCACCTCCCTCCTCCACCTTCAGCCTCTCCCCAGGGTCATGCAGAGTATAAGTGCTCAGTACCGATGGCCGCGGCTAGTCTCCTCCCTGTCTGACTTTTCTCCCTGCGTTCCTAGAACCCAGCAACTATCATTCACTCATTCATTTATTCACTCACCCATTTCCGAACATATATTGAGCGCCGCTCTGTTCCAAGCTTGTGCCAGGTGCTGGTCACACCGTGATGAGTCGGGAGACTCAGCCCAGCATCTCAGAGCTCATAGTCTGCTGGGGGAGGCGGAGCAGCCATCGGGCAGGTGTGGGGAGGTGCTGGGACTGGAGAAGCCTGGCCTGGGAGGAGGAGAGAGGGGAGATGCAGGAAGGGAATGTGCTAATGGTGCCAACAGACGTTTCTCAGGACACCTTCCTGTATGGTGTCTGTACGTGAGACGGGAAAGCAGAGGTGAGGCAGTGATCTTTACTCTCTCAAGGTCACAGTAGTCAGATGTGGAGACGGGCAGATCCAGAGTCCCGGTGAGTCCCAATTGTCCTCACACCCCTCACCTCTGCATCTAGTTCCATGTCCTGCCTGCTGGCCCTGCTGACCATCGGCAGCCCCCTGCCCACCTCCAGAGGCTCAGCCGGGAACCCCCAGAGGCCACAACTCCCAATAGGCTCTGGACGTGCCCGGCTTCTCAGATTGCCTGTGGAGGCTCTTTCTCTGACCCTCCAGTTCCCGCTCTGGACCTTCATCTCCCTAGCTCCTCTCACTGTCATGCCAGACCTAATCCCCATGATAAATCCATATCCCATAATACTCACAGGGCTCTGTCTCCCGACCCAGCACTGTCTGATACAGTGATTGGTGATGGTGATGCTTCCAGTGGAGCAGAACTGTAAGGAGGGGAGCCTGGCATCGATGCTCTAATCTGTCGATTTAGGGGCATGTTAAGGACCTGGCTGCTGGGGTAAAGGGGACATTGGTGGTCCATGGCATGCAATGTGAAGCCGTCACTTAAGTGATCACCTTTTGACCACTGGTGCGATGGCCTATAGAAGGCTCTGGGTGACCAAGAAGCTGCTGGCATAGAGCGTACCTGGAAATAAAGGACCATGGGGCTGCTCGTTTGTTCTAAGTGCACCAGAAAACTTAGGGAGAAAAGATGAGCTCAAGGTCTTCAATTCCCAAAGTCTGTCTGAGTAAAGAGCCAGAGACTCTCCTTGTGCCTAGAAAAACTCTAGTGGCCAAAGGATAGTGCTTCTCAGACTTAAGACCCGGCAAGTTTCAGGGTATCAGGCACACAGTGTGACCCTTGAGGAGGCGTGTGTGTGTGTGTGTGTGTGTGTGTGCGCACACTCAGTTGCTCAGTTGTGTCCGACTCTTCGTGACCCTATGACTGGAGTCCGTCCTGGGAATCTGTCCTTGGAATTTCCCAGGCACGAATACTGGAGTGGGTTGCCGTCTCCTCCTTCAGGGGATCTTCCTGACCCAGGGATCGAACTTGCATCTTCTGTGACTCCTGCATTGGCAGGTGGATTCTTTACCACTGCGCCACCTGGGAAGCCCCGAGAAGGCATAATACACACCAAAGAGCTGCAAGATGTCTCCAGTGTGTATGAACAGGGAAATGGAATGTGTCTGGGAATGGACACTAAGTAGTGTATTAAAATGAAAGGAGAATCACATGTTGAAGTGGGTGGATGCATTAATCAGAGATCCTGCATTCCTCCTTTTAGCTCAAACAGCTGGGGGTGGCCCTAAAACAGTGGTCCCCAGCCTTTTTGGACCAGGGACGGGTTTCACGGAAGACCATTTTTCCATGGACTGGGGGTGGGGGATGGTTTCAGGATGATTCAAGCGCATGACATTTATTGTGCACTTTGTTTCTATTATTATTACATTGTGATATATAGTGAAATAATTATACAACTCACGGTAATGCATAATCAGTGGAAGCCCTGAGCTTGTTTTCCTGCAACTAGAGGATCCCATCTGGGGGGTGCTGAGAGACCAATGGGGAGCGGCTGTAACATGGGCTGGGGCTTGCTCTAAAGGGTTGCTCAGTCATTCATCGAAGGCTGGTCCCAAGGTAGCCTACACTGAGTGAGGCTGAGAGGCCAGGATTCCTTTAGCAGAGTGTAGAAGGAAGTGTCCAAAAGAGTCGAGAGATTGCTCAAATGCTGAGTGGACTTTTTTTTTCTGTGCCATTTGACTTGCAGGATTCCCCACCAGGGATTGAACCCAGGCCCTCGGCAGTAACAGTATGGGGTCCTAACCACTGCACCACCATGGAATTCCCTGAATGAACTTAATTAATTTCTGCTCACCCACCCCATCACTATGTTCTCCATTTGTGGGGGGTGGAATGCCAGAGAATGTAATCATTAGTAATCAATTGATCAATCGATCAATTATGGTGCTCCCAAGACAAAGGTAAGTGGGCAACCTAATAAAATCTTGATTTGAAGAAACAGGAGAGTTCTAGGTCTGCTGAACAGAAGTCTGAACTAAAGCAGCATAACAGAGAATGTGAGTCAGCGCCCACCCATGCCAGGGCCAGGCGTTTCATGGACACAGAGCCCCTTGAATGAAAGAGGAGGCTGGAGTCACTTGAGGAAGGACCCTACGCAGCCAAGACTATATACTATGCATTCTCCTCCTGGTTTTCCCCTATGGGACCTGAGGCCTGAGTGACTGAGTGGGCTGGAGAAAGCGAAATGCCAGCTATTTTAGAGATTACTGGATGCTGGTTCTGAGTTGACACTAGTTCCAGGAGACCCAAAATGGTCCCGTCAGAGTAAGGGCTTCTGGAGGTATTATGGATATCTTTGCTGTGTAACAAACCACAAACATTGTCTTACGCCCTGTTATCTCATGGGTGAGGAGTTCAGGCAGGCCTCAGTGGGCATTCTCCTCCTTTGGGTGTCAGCTGAGATCATTCAGTGGCACTCAGCTGGCAATGGGCTGTTCTGGAGGGTCTGAGACAGTATCTCACACACAGTGTTCTGGCTGCCATGGCTGGTGGGCAGGATTCAGAGGGGTCCCGAGGCCCAGCGTGGTGGTCTCAGAGCGGTCATGGTTCTTCCTCAGGGACTCCGGGTTCCATAAACCACTGAACAAAGCCAGCAAACAAAGTGAGAAGTCCATCACTCAGAGGCCTAGCCTTCAAGGTCACATAGCATCACTTCCTTTATACTTTATTGGTCAAAGGAGCCACAAGCCCACCCAGATTCAAGAGGAAGGGACACAGTCTGCACATGTTTTTGCTTTGAGTCATGTTTTTGCTTTGAGTTTGAGGGAGTTATTTGCTTGCTTCTTTATTTTTTAACAATTGGAGTGTAGTTGTCCAATGTTGTGTTAGTTTCAGGTGTAGAGCAAAGTGAATCAGCTACACATACACATGTATCCACTCTGTTTTAGATTCTTTTCCCATGTGGGTCATTACAGAGTATTGAGTAGAGTTCCCTGTGCTGTATAGTACGTCCTTATTAGTTACCTATTTTATATACGTAGTGCGTATATGTCAATCCCAATCCCCCAATTTATCCCTCCTACCATTCCCACTTGGTAACCCTAAGTTTATTTTCTACATCTATGACCCTATTTCTGTTTTGTAAACAAGTTCATTCGCACCATTCTTTTGGATTCCATACATAAGTGATATCACATGCTATTTGTTTATCTCTGTCTGGGTATGGTCATGTTTTTAAAATACTCTCGGGAATCAATCAGGTAACTAGGAGAGTCTTGTTCACATCCAGCTCATTTGGACCCAGTGGATCCCTGAGCACAGCTCAGCGATACTTTCCCAGTTCTGAAAGCACCTGGGAGGAAAGGTGCATTATGGGAGGAAAGGCCGGATGGAAGCCCCCTCCCAAACTGGTAAGCCAGGAGCAGAGCACATTCCTATTGGTGCCTCCATCGAGGACGCCACATCGTGAGGGGGTGTCCATTCCTATCACATCCCCTTTCAACTCACCTCCTGGGTCTGCACAGAAGACCGTGGAGAATGGCAGTAGATGATCATCAGCTTCATCATGTGGTGATTCCCACTGCAGCTCTTGTTCTGACATCAGTTCTTGGCTGGAGCTCACCATCATATATCTAGTACCTCTTCTCTCTTTTTCAAAAAATATTTATTTTATTTATTTGGCTGTGCCAGGTCTTAGTTGCAGCACTCGGGATCTTCAATCTTCGATGAGACACGCAGGATCTTTAGTTGCGATGTATGAACTCTTAGTTGCAGCATATGGGACCTAGTTCCCTGACCAGGGATCGAACCCAGGGCCACCTGCATTGGGAGCTCAGAGTCTTAACCACTGAACCACCAGGGAAGTCCCTGGTACCTCTCCTCTTAGCAGCAGTTGTTTCTGTCCAGTGGGTGGGGCCGGTAATATACCTTCAGCTTTCCAGCCCTCTTCCACAGTCTAGACCACAGGAACCTTGACGCCTTTTCTTCCCCAAACCATCACAATAGAGCCTGTGCTATGACACCATTCCCCAGGGAGACCAGAGCACCCTCGTAGCAGACAGATTACAGAGCACACTACCGTCATAGAAGGAGCAGCACTTTATGCTTCTTGGCATAAACTTCTCCTGAGTATTGCTTTGCTTTCCCAGCCCCAAATGCTCTGCTAAAACCACCATCTGTGGACTTACAGAATGCCTTATCCACCAACGTGGTATTCCACAAGGCGTTGCTTCAACCAGCACATTCACTTTGCAGGAAATCAAGCCTGGCAATTGGCCCATGGGATTCCGTGATTCATGTGGAATTCCCTATCCCGCTAAGGCAGCTGGCTTTAGAGAAGGGTGGGATGGGGCCTTCCCTGATGGTCCAGAGGCTAGGACTCCAAGCTCCCAATGCCAGGTGGGTGGGAAGGATGAGATTCAATCCCTGGTCAGGGAACCAGATCCCACAAGCCACAACTAAAGGTGCTGAATGCTGCAACTAAAGATCCCACATGCCACAACTAAAACCCAGTACAGCCAAATAAATAAATATTAAAAAAAAAAAAAAAGTGGGATGTACTTCTGGAGACACTGTTTTTGGCACTGAGCGTTCGTGCTAAGTCATTTCAGTCATGTCCGACTCTTTGCGACCCCACGGACTGTAGCCTGCCAGGCTTCTCTATGGAGTGTTCCAGGCAAGAATACTGGAGTGGGTTGCCATTTCCTCCTCCAGGGGATCTTCCCAACCCGGAGACTGAACCCGCATCTCATTTCTCCTGCTAGTGCCACCTGGGAAGCCTGAAAAATAAATTTTCACTTTTTGGCTTCATGGCATGTGGGCTCTTAGTTCCCCAACAGGGAATTGAACCCATGCCCTCTGCATTGAGAGCTCTGAGTCTTAGCCACTGGACCACCAGGGAAGGCACCAGTGTGGGGCAATACCTCGCAGGGCTGGGTCAGGATCCTCCAGGGTACAGACTGTGATCTGAGTCAGCATTCAGCGCACGGGGCTGTTTCTCTCACGGTCAGGATTCATGAGTCCAGGAGTCAACGCTGGATAGAAGAGGGAGTAGCTCTTCTCACCATTTTCTCTTGTGGCCCACTAGCAAAGTGTTTGTTTCCCATCCCTGCAATTTTGAATTCCCAAAGGAGAAACATTCACAGCAGAGGACATAACAATAGTTCCACTAAATCAATGCTTCCTTCTGGCTATTTTGGGCTCTTTATGCTGCCAAATCAACAGCCAAAAGGGGGTGATTGGCCCTGACTATCTGGGGAAATAGGGCTGCTAAATATATAATGGGGACTTCCCTGATGGTTCAATTGTTAAGACTCTGTGCTTCCATAGCAGGGATGCGGGTTTGATCCCTGGTCGGGGAACCGAGATTCTGCATGCCGCATGGTACAGCCAGATACATGCATATACATACATACATATTAATACGATGGGAGTGAGGAGGGATATACCCACTCCAGTATGCTTGCCTGGAAAATCCCCATGGACAGAGGTGCCTGACAGGTTGCAGTCCATGGGTCAAAAGAGAGTCGGACAGGACAGAGCGACTAAGTGCACAGCACAAGGAGGGATGTAGTTGGAATGGAAATTACAACTCGATAAAGGCAGTAACCCTGACACATCTTCAGGGGAAGGGCCTGGCTCCACCCACCAGCCAGGAACCACAAGCAGCTGGGTGCCTGGTGCAGGCAGAGGGAATACGGAATGGATGATGAAAGAGGAATTAATACCAACTCTAGCCATGAGGCTTATTGCAGAAACAAGAACCGCAGGAGCCACTAGTGAGTTTCCCTTGTTCACCTATGAGTGTGTTTTTTTTTTTGTTCAGTCGCTCAGTTTTATCTCTTTTGCAACCCCATGGACTGTAGCCTGCCAGGTTCTTCTTGTCCATAGGATTTCCCAGGCAAGAATACTGGAGTAGGTTGTCATTTCCTTCTCCAGGGCATCTTCCCGACCTGGGGACTGAATCTGAGCCTCCTGCACTAGCAGGCAGGTTCTTTACTGCTGAGCCACCAAGGAAAACCACCTATGAGTGTACTGTGTAGGTAATGAATTCTTTTCCTTTTCCCTTTTCTTCCTCTCTCATCCCCCCTCACACAACAGAGTGCACTAAGAGCAGTTACACCCTCATCAGTGCTCAAGTTCTCGGGTATCAAAGGGCAAGTGTGACACAGCTGGGAGAGGAGTTAACAGCCCCTGAGACGGATGGAGGGGACTGTGTGTGTCCCGTGGGTACGGGGCTGCAGAGCCAGAGAGGCGGGGGCTACACGCAGACTTCTGGGCACCTCCTTCACAGTCAGGGGCTGGACGGCTGGACGGACCTTCCTCCCCGGGTTGGCTGGTTGTAATTCTTGCTCTGATCCCCCAGCTTCTCCCTCAATCATCACTATCCCAGCTCCTTCCACGACCCCATCAGACCTCATCCTAAACACACCCCTTATCCCACAGGACCTGGAGGCTCCAGATGGACGCTGGCTGGTGCCTGTGCAAGGGCTTGGAGGTGACGGTGCAGGGGGGTTTCTATGGGTGGAGTGGGGGGCAGGCAGGAGGGAGTCGCTCCGGGAGGGGCTGTGGAGAGGAGGGTCTCCGTCCCCCCAGACCTCGAAGCCCATGCCAGTCAGCACTTGCTACCAGAGGGAATGGCCGAGACCTGGCCTCCCACTGGTACAAAGCCCCCCAGCCCTGCTGGCCCAGGCCTGTCATTCCTCTCTGTGTGGCCTTGGGGCAGGCCTTGCCCATCTCTCTGTCTGTCTCCCCAACATACACACGGTGGGAGACTCACCTATGGAAGCCTTGCCAGCCTCCAGACTTGCTGAGTCTCTTAGAGGAAGTACTGGTTTGGGAGAACCAGGAGGTTCTTAGTCGCTCAGTCTGTCTCCAGCTCTTTAAGACCCCGTGGACTGCAGTCCACCAGGCTTCTCTGTCCATGCGGATTCTCCAGGCAAGAATACTGGAGTGGGTTGCCATGCCCTCCTCCAGAAGATCTTCCCACCCCAGGGATCGAACCCAGGTCTCCGCCATTGCAGGCGGATTCTTTACCGTCTGAGCCAGCAGGGAAGCCCGATGAGAACAGAGCCCCTCACAAAAAGACAGAAACAACAACAACAAAATGGGTGGTCCCTGACTCAAGTCTTGGGGGGAGCAGGGACCCAGGCCTGGGCAGCCCCACAATGAACCCCTGGACCCTGGGCCATGTCTGAGGCTTAGAAAGTGGTTGGCAGACAGTAGACCCAGGCTGAGCAGAAGGAAGGGACGCTTCCCTTCCAAACTTCCAGGCACATGGCCCAGTGACACTGGGGTCCTGGCTTCCCAGCCCTTCCCAGTGAAGGCAGTAGGCTTGGTGGTGCTGTTTCCTAGGTCTGCTGTAACCAATACCATATGCTAGGTGACTTAAAATCTAAATTTCCTGTCTCACAGTTTCAGGGGCCAAAAGCTTGAGGTCGAGGTGTCAGCTCCCTTATAGGGTTGTGAGGGAGAATCCATTCCTCACTTACAGTGGTTTGAGGACAACCTTTGTGTCCCTTGGCTTGTGGAAGCACCACCCCAATCTCTGTCTCCATCTTCACATGCCATTTCCCTGTACATTCTATGAGTCCAAATTTCTCCTTTTAACTGGATTCTAGGACTTACCTGGTGGCTCAGACGGTAAAGAATCCACCTACAATTCAGGAGACCTGAGTTCGATTCCTGGGTCGGGAAGATCCCCTGGAGGACGGCATGGCAACCCACTCCAGTATTCTTGCCTGGAGAATCCCCACGGACAGAGGAGTCTGGAGGGCTACAATCCATGGAGTTACAGAGTCGGACACACGTCTGAGCGACTAAGCACAGAACACAGCATTGGATACGAGTCCCCACCAGGTGGCGCTAGTGGTAATAACTCACCTGCCAATGCAGGAGACCGAAAAGATCGGGGTTGGACCTCTGCCTGAGCTGGGAAGGTTCCCTGGAGAAGAGAATGGCAACCCACTCCAGTATTCTTGCCAGGAGAATCCCACGGACAGAAGAGCATTGGAAGCTTAAGTCCAGGGGTAGCAAAGAGTCGGGCACAACTTAAGCCGCTGAGCACACACAGTCCCCACCATTCAGACTGGATTAGGGCTCACGGTAAGGACTTTCTTATTTGAAGACAGGCTCTTTCCAGAGGGAATCAGGTTTTTAACTTTACAGAGACAAGTTTTTTGTTAGGTTGGCTTTTGGGGTTTTTTTTGGCTGCACGAAGCATGTGGGATCCTAGTTCCCCTACCAGGGACAGAACCCAAGCCCCCTGCACTGGAAGCTCAGAGTCCTGACCTCTGGACTGCCAGGGAAGTCCCCGAGGCAATAAAGAATTTGAACTTGGGGTGATGTCCCATCATTCTGTGATTCTGGGGGAGGCATAGATGAGGGTTGGGGTTTGCGTGATGGGTGGTGTGAGCCAGACTCCTTATTGATGAGTCAGGGATGAGGGGTCTCCAGCACCGGGGCACCCAGGTGTTGCTCATCCCTGACTCCCCTGTTATGGCCCCTTAGATCATCCAAAATCCTGCAAGACCAGGCTTCCTCCGGGAAGAGTGGTCACAGCCGCCGGGCCTCAGGCCTGGTCCCGCCCTTCTCGGAGCTGTCCTAAGGGCTCAACCTGTCCCAGCCCAGCATCTCCTGACCCCTTATCACCCCACACTTACTTCTCCTTCCCACACACAAAAAGTGTTTTAACTTGATTGCTACTGAAAGATCTTGTCTCCAAATAAGGTCACATTCTGAGGTCCTGGGGCTTAGCATTTGCACATGTGAATTTGGTAAGGGGACAGGATTCAACTTTAACAATACTGAGTCGGATTTGCTAACTCAGCCCATTTTTGTTGTTGTTCAGTCACTAAATCGTGTCCGACTCTTTGTGACTCCATGGACTGCAGCACGCCAGGCTCCCCGGTCCTTCACTATCTCCCGGAGTTCACTCAAATTCGTGTCCATTGAGTCGGTAATGCTATCTAACCATCTCATCCTCTGCCACCCCCTTTTCCTTTTGCCTTCAATCTTTCCCAGCATCAGGGTCTTTTCCAATGAGTCAGCTCTTCACATTAGGTGGCCAAAGTATTGGAGCTTCAGCTTCAGCATCAGGCCTTCCAATGAATATTCAGGGTTGATTTCCTTTAGGATTGACTGCTTTGATCTCCTTGCTATCTAAGGGACTCTCAAGAGTCTTCTCCAGCACCTCAATTAAAAAACATCAGTTATTCAGTTCTCAGCCTTCTTTATGGTCCAACTCTCACATCTGTACATGACTAATGAAAAAACCATAGCTGGACTGTAACAGTGACTGAAGTTTGGATTTGCTAACCTGACCCTACTCTGCTCCAAATCTCCCCTGGATGGTTCCCTAGCTAAATTCATAGGAGGCTGGTCTCACTTCCTTCAGGAGGCAGAGGGCCAGGTTGTCCTGCCTGGATGGAGTACGGTGAGCAGCCATGGGCATCCCCAGGGGGCCTGACAGACCAACACAGCACGTTCTAGGCAAAGTGGACTCCTCTTCACCCAGCTTGGCCCTTGCCAGTGGCCTGGCCCTGTGGGTACCTCACATATCCCCCCATTTGCCCCTCACAACCACCTGCAAGGTAGGGATAAACTATTCCCATTTTACAGATGAGAAAACTGAGGAGGGAATTCACCTGTCTAGTTTCCCAGCTGATAAACATTAATACCAGCCAACCTGGCCCCTGAACCTAAACTCTCACACTCAGCCACACAAGTGGACTTCAGAGCTCCGTCCACCTCCTGTGGATCTGCTGGCATGGAGTTGACCTTGGGTGGCCTCGGTCTGCAGTGACTTAAAACGGGATTTCAGTTCCTGACCAGAGATTGAAGTCAGCCGTGGCAGTGAGAGCACTGAATCACAGCCACTAGACCACCAGGGACTAGCGTCCAGTGACAAGTCCCTGGCCCGCTGGCTTTGTAGAAACAAGTTCCCACAAAGAGACAGAAATTAGTGAGACAAGTAAAGTGTTTATTAAGAGGAAAAAGAGTACATGTGAATAGGCACACACAAGCAGACTCAGACAGCCGGGTCTCACGGTAGTTTGAATCACTCATATGGGACATTTCTTCTGGGTTTCCTTTGGCCAATCATCCTGTTTCTCCTGGTTCTGAGTCCGTATTGGATTTTTCTCAGGTTCCTCCCTTGTGTATGTACAGGCATCTCTTAGTCAAGATGGATTCCAGAAAAGATTCCAACCTATGGGTAGGTTGACATCACTCCCTTTTTGACCCCCAGGGAACTTTTCTGCCCATGTACAGTGGGAAAGGTCTCCACCTCGAGAACAAGAAATATGCAGTCTCCATCTTTTATCTGGGCAGGGCTCAGCCTCTCCTAGTATCCTCCTGCTATTACCTTCATCTTGGAGTATCTATCCACAGGGGACACACTTCAGCGGTTCAGCCTGGGGTCCATCTACCTCCTGCCTCAGGTTGGTGAGCGAGGTGGAGGGAAGCAGAGGCCCAGTGACTACAGCTCCTGCCACCAGCCCCAGGCAGGGCTCAGCCGCCAGATGCACCTGGCCAGGAGCTGGCCCCAGGCCGGAACTGCCTTTCCAGCCCTAGTGGGCTGGCCCTCCCGTCCAAGCTCAGGTTTGCTACTCTCCAATGGAGATCGCAATTCCCATTGGTTCAAGGAGTCTCCAGTGACAGACGCTAGGACAACCCTGTGTCCCAACAGGGCACCTGCTCCGCGTTGTCCCCTTCTGGGCCCCGGGGAGCCTGGCACGATGAAGGCACCAACAAACACACAATACCAGACTTGCGGTTTCCAGAAAGGTGAATAATTAGTCAAAACCCTCAAACTCTGGGTGTGGGGTAGAAAGACATCCTGGACCCAGACCCTTAGACCTCACCTACCGTTAGGTGAGCGGCAGGGTCACAAGATCCAGATCCTGCCTATAAAACAACAATGAATGTTCCTCGCCCAGCCAGGCTAATGAGCTGCAGCTAGAGGAGGGGCAAGGCCGTGGAAGTTGCAGAGCCAAGTACAGTGGGAAGACCAAAAGCTGAGAGTGGAACAGACACTGAGAAAAATCCTTTGGCAAATCAAGCCCAACAACCCTTAAAACACAGAAACGCTGAAGGAATGTTAAGCAACCCAATTAAAAAATGGGCAAAAGATTTGAATAAACACTTCATCAAAGAAGATATGCATATAATAAGAACATGAAATTGATGCTTAGTAGTATTAGCAGAGCCAGGTAATGCTAGAGGGATGTGAGGGTCACCATAAGAACATGACCCAAACTCAACTCAACTCCTGGTAAGAATGACTCAAATCTCAGAAGGAAGGCCTTGCAAAAGAAGAAATGTGTCCATTTCCAGATTTAAATACCATTTACCAGATCAACAGCAATGGTGGGAAGTAGGAGACAATGAAATAAACTCAAAATTATCTGGGGAATGTGACTTCCTACCTAGAATATCACACCCAGCCAAACTATGAATCACACAAGTGCATGGTACAAAGCCATTTTCAGACATGCAAAATATCTATTATACTGCATGGAAAACAGACTTCAGAGGAGTTAAAGAGTTGGGGAAGAATTAACAATTGGGACATTAAAAAAACTAATCAAATGAAAACATGAGGATCCAAAAAGCTACCAGAGAAAAGAAATGTGATCAAAATTTCTTACAAGGCTCAGATGTGAACAACACTTACATAGATGCTGAGTCCTGATTTAACAAATATTGTTATATACCTACACTATGAGCACGGAAAAGAGAAAGGTGAGGGCAGACTAGTAAGAGAATTAAATTTTCATGTTCCATTACAGGAAATGAGTAGAAAATGTCTAAAGCTGTTGTGATGAGAAATAGTGGTATAAACGAATTATTGACAAATATGAATTAGGTGCCTATAAATTGTTTAAGGTCTTCCCTCGTAGCTCATTTGGAGTAATTGCCTTTGGGGAAAGGGACTCGGGAAGGAAGTAGGAATGGGTCAAGGGACAGCTGGGTTTTGTTAGGAGCTGTTAGTACTATTTGACTTTTTTTTTTTAAAACGATGTGCTTATATACTTTGGGAGAAGAGGGGCTGAAATAATTAAAATACAATGAAGAAAATGATGAGGTTGCACTGATTGGTCTCAGAAAGACTTTCCAGTTCTGCCAATCTGTGGTTCTACAACTTCCATGGAAAATGAGACAGTGAGGGCCATCAGATCTGGGCCAGCCCTTGACCTCAACATCTGAGAGTCCACTCACAAATTCTGCCAATTGTACTAGTATTTGACTAATATTATCATTAATATTTTAATTACATGGATATATTTCAGAAGGTGTTATGGGTTAAAGTGTGTCCCCTAAGAAGATAAAGAAGGCTGAGCCCCAAAGAATTGATGCTTTCAAACTGTGGTGCAAGAGAAGACTCTTGAGAGTCCCTTAAACAGCAAGGAGATCAAAGCAATCAATCCTAAAGGAAATCAACCCTGAATATTCATTGGAAGGCCTGATGCTGAAGATGAAGCTTCAATACTTTGACCACCTAATGTGAAGAGCTGACTCATTGGAAAAGAGTCTGATGCCTGAAAGATTGAGGACAGGAGAAGAGGGAAACAGAGAATGGGATGGTTGGATGGCATCACTGACTCAGTGGACATGAGTTTGAGCAAAATCCAGAAGACAGTGAAGGACAGAGAAGGCTGGCATGCTGCAGTCCTGCTGCTGCTGCTGCTAAGTCGCTTCAGTCGTGTCTGACTCTGTGCGACCCTGTAGACGGCAGCCACCAGGCTCCTCCGTCCCTGGGATTCTCCAGGCAAGAATACTGGAGTGGGTTGCCATTTCCTTCTCCAATATGCTGCAGTCCATGGGGTCACAAAGAGTCAGACACAACTTAGCAACTGAACCACAGCAAGATACCCTGGCAAGGTTCCCTGCCTTGGGAGGAGTTTTAGCCACTGGACCATCAGGGAAGTCCCCAATGAGTTCTTTCTGCTCAAGAACTCTGCTCAAGGTGGGGCTCCTGCAGCTCTCAGCCCTACTCTCCAAGTAGAAGTGCAAGATAAAGGTCAAGAGGAAGGCGCTTTTGCAGCCCAAGCAACTAACTGCACATGACCACAGGTTCAGTTCCGTTCAGTCGCTCAGTCATGTCCGACTCTCTGTGACCCCATGGACTGCAGCACGCCAGGTCTCCCTGTTCATCACCAACTCCCAGAGTTTACTCAAACTCACGTCCATTGAGTCAGTGATGCCATCCAACCATCTCATCTTCTGTCGTCCTCTTTTCCTCCTGCCTTTAATCTTTCCCAGCATCAGGGCCTTTTCAAATGAGTCAATTCTTCATATCAGGTGGCCAAAGTATTGGAGCTTCAGCTTCAGCATCAGTCCTTCCAGTGAATATTCAGGACTGATTTCCTTTAGGATTGGCCGGAACTTGGCCTGTGTGTGCGTGTGTGTGCATTTGCATGTGTGTCCTATGTGCACGTATGTGAGTGGTTATATGCGTGAGATGCATGCACATGTGCTTAAGCACATGTCTGTGTGTGCATGTGCATCCATGCGCATTGTGTGAGTGTGAATCAGGCTGGAGCAGAGCAGCTCTGTAAATCCACCTAGGCCCACCCCAGATGGCTTTCCACTGCCAAACTTTTGGCCCAGGAAGTTCATTTAAACATTCTTCCACCTCCTTTCTTTCCCTCCATCACTATTGATCACAAAGATCCCACCCTCCAGGTCCTCCTTTTGGAAAGTCTTTCTCTGCCTGGTGCTCACCAGCTCATGACCAACTTCCAGGTAGAGTAAGGGATTAAATGGAAGGCACAATAAGAAGTGAAACAATTAGAATTTCTGCCTCATTATCATGGTAATCTTATCAGTCGGATAATGAGGTATTAATGGAGATTTAATGTGCATCTCATAACAGAATCCCTTGGAGAAAACACACAGGGAAATTGCTGTAAATCCACTTAATGATGGAGAAGTCCCAAAACACCATATTCCAAAGGATGAAAAATGCAGGATGCAAATGAGAAAGAATCAAGGTCAATAACACCGCGGGGACAGGCCTAATGGCAGATTTGGAGATATATGTAATAAAAATTGCATGTTGCTTTTAAACCTCACCCTCTGTTGTTTTCAAATGTGCATTCCTCGTAATGAAACACAGAAGTGCAGCCAGAATGATTTGTATGTTTTAGAAACCATAGGGGGGATGGAAACATGTCTTGCAACCCATCAGTTCCCCTGTGGGGAGCCACGGGGGAAACGGGGTGCTTTACCAAGAGGCCTGGAGAGAAGGAGGGCAGAGGGAGAGCCCCTTGCTTAACGGAGGGGAAGCAGCCTGTCTGAGTTCAAGGTCATTTGGGAAACGCCAACGGAGAGAGCCATGCTTATTCATACTTCCACTCCTTCCTTCAATCAGCATTTGTTGGGCGCCTGCTGCTTGGCTGACCACAAGCAGCTCAGAAAGATGAAGGACACAACAGATACAGGCTGAAAATAAAAGCTCTAATTCAGAGAGCACCTACTACGTGCCAGGCATTACTGAAATGCCTGATACATGGATGATCTCATTAATTCCAACAGCAACACCAGAATGGAGGAACTTAATTAAGAACCCCATTTTTCTGATGAGACACTGAAGCTCAGAGATATTAAGTAAGTTGTCTCCAGTTGCTCATGGCCTGAATTTCACCACTACTATCTTAGGTTAAACCCTATGAAAATGATGATATTTGACTGTTGGGGATCCACAAAAAGACTATTTTCATACGGTTCAGGCTAACAGTTTACTTTCTGCCTAGGGACCCTTTCTAGATGTGAATGCCTCTAATAGAGGCAGGAGGGAGGGACAGAAATGTGACCTGAGTTGAGAGTCACAGAATTCAAGGAGCCTCACAGGGGACCAGTGCCCTCCTGCCTTAGCCCCTGATAGCCTATGTTCCCACACCAGCCCTGGGGGCTCAGGCCTTGGATGCTGAGTAAGTGGAAAGGAAACATCCTGCAAATTAAAAGCAGTTTGTGGATTGAAAAATGCTAAGCAAATGTTGGCTGTTTGGTTCTTATAATTTATTGATGATAATAAATTACCCTTGGGCCTTCCACACGTTTGCAAGCATTGAAGGTAAAGTTAGCTCAATTTTTTATTTTAGGGAACTTGGAAAAGCAGAGTTTCATGGGACTCTGAAAGCAAACTGACTTAACTGTCCCTGTTTTAGTTCTAAAAAGTCCACATCCTGGGAAACCCTACAGCCTGGACAAACTGAGACTGTTGGCCGCATCATCCCAGAGGGACACCCGGATGCCCAGGGTCATGGACAGGAAACACCAGGCCAGTTCCACCCAGCACTAGGCAAGCAGTCCCTATGTGCCAGGCTCTGTGCTGGGTCCCCGTGGTAGCAGCAGATGCAGATTTGCCTTGTTCAGGGCTGTCTGGGGGGCCCTGGGGCTGCGTCTTAACCGCAGTCCAGAGTGTAGGGGGTACAGAAGGAATCTTCACCATCCAGTTTCTGGCTGGGGCCTAGAAGAGCGACTGAACACCCATCCCAACAGCCAGAGGATCACAAACCCATTATACAGATGAAGAAACTGAGTCGTTGGTGCTGGTGCTGGGGCTTGCTCAGAGTCACAAGCAGTCCGTGAGCGCGTAACAGCTGAAGAAGGATGACAAGACTCCACTTGAGGGTAGAAATGGCCTCCAGAGAACAGGTCAGTCTGAGCTAGGGAAAAAAGGCGGATGGATATTAGGCAATATTTCTGGAGTCTTGCAGCTGTGTTCCGTTTAATCACAGACTGCAAATTGAATGAAGTGAAGACAGTGTTGCCTCTTTGAATTTCCCCCAGGCCCTGTTTAATGAATAAATAGGCATGATTTGTAATTAGCTGATCCGTTGTGCCAATGCTGTGAGAACACCTGAAGCGAGTTAAACATGCCCCCTGCAATCTGGTCGACAATATTAATACTCCCGGCAAACCTTTCTTCCTGGTCCACGGTGCCTGTCTCCCAGTGATCACACACATTGCTTTGAAGTGGACATATTGAGGGAAAAAAGAGGGGGGGACTTTTCAGCCTGGAAAGATGAAGACACAGGATCCTCATGAGCCCTGCCTCCCCGTGTGGGATTTTGGAAGCTATAAGTTCAATTTGTTGCCATCAGCAAGTGCTAGACAACCCACAAAATCATCTCACCTCCACACCCTCAACCAGCCTTTCAAACCCCACGGCTGCTCTCAGGAAAGGCTTCTGGGCATGACCGCCCCCTGGTCGAGGGGTCCACGGCTGGGCCGGGCTGCGTTTCTTTGTGCAAGCTGGCGTCTGTTTGCAGGGGCCGCCTGATACCCACCCGCAGCCGCTGAGTCCACAGATTCCTGCCAAACTAACGGGCATTCTGTATCATTTATCCTCTAATTGGGGCTGCTTATCACGAGTTTTGCCTGCTTTCCGTGCTAACCATGTGGCTGGTGCTGAAATTCCGAATCCTAACATTTCCCTGCGCGGAGCTGGTGGGAGGGCCCCCGGCCCAGGTAGCGTCTTGATTGCCGCCACATTTTCCAGCAAAGGGGTTTCCATTCATCTTCATCATGGGCTCAATCTGTGCGCCGAGAGGAGGCGGCTGCCCCGGTGGGTCCTCTCCACCCAGTCACCTGGAGGCTCACTCTCATCTGTTCCTCCGCGTTCACAGGCGCATTTATATTCCGCCCGCCCTGCTGCTTTCTCGGGGCCTGCGAGGGATCTCCTGCCACGAAGCCCTCTCCCTCTGGGCCCCGCGTGGGAGTCCAGGTGCCAGCCTATTGCAACCAAGGAGGAAGAGAAGGTCACCCCTTCCTCTGAACGAAGTGAATCAGGTGGTAGAGACTGACTATCCTTGCCTCGACCATGAACACTAGGAAGTAGACTTGGGCCACATGGGGATGGGTGCGGAAGTGGGCATTTCCCTGCTCCCCAGACTCAAATTTTATCCCATCTGCTGGTGCCCACTGGGTACCAGGCTCCGTGCTGGGCCCTGAGGATGCCATGGGCATCCAGCCCTGCCCTCAAGGGGCTCACACGCGCAAGGGGACCCGCACACCAGGAGCGGGATAATAATGCACCGTCAGGGGCCCCGTCCTCTACGGTTCGCAAAGCTCTCTCTACTCCTGCTTGATATGATTCTCCCATCATCCTATGGGGCTGGTATGTTGCAGAGAAACAGTCAGGGTCCCATAGTAGCTAAAAATAAGGACTCAGAGGTCTTCTCTGGCGGTCCAGTGGCTAAGACTCCACGCTCCCAATGCAGGGGACCCAGGTTCGATTCCTGGTCAGGGAAATAATTCCTACATGTGCGTGCGTGTTCAGTCACGTCCAACTTGGCCACCCCACAGGACTGTAGCCCACCAGATTCCTCTGTCCATGTCCATGGGATATTCCAGGCAAGAATGCTAGAGCGGGTTGCCATTTTCTCCTCCAGGGAATCTTTCCAACCCAGAATCAAACCCATGTCTCCTGCATTGGTGTGGGTGCTCAGTGGGTCGGATTCTCTACCACTGAGCCACCTGGAAATCCCAGATCTCACCTGTGACAACTGGGAAAGATCCCTCATGCCTTAACTAAAGATCCTCATGCCACAAGGAAGATGGAAGATCTCATGTGCCCCAACTAAGAACCAGCACAGCCAAATAAATAAAAATATATTTTTTAAAAAGATGACTATATTTAAAAAATAAGGATTCAGGAATCCTCCAGACATGGATCAGATCCTGGCTCTGCCATTGATTTTCTGGGTGGCTTTAGATGAGCCACTTTACCTCCCTAAGCCTCAGATTCCTCATCTGCAACATGGGGCTCATAATGCTACCCGGCTCACAGGTGAGGGTTCTGTGAGACGCTGCAAAGCACACAGCCCTGTGCTCAGCACCAGAAAATGAACTCAAGGCATTCCTGTGGCCAATAATACTCCCACCCTTGACAGCACCTCCCTGGACAGTGGGGTACACGACACTTGCAGCTCTCAGCCTTATGTCTGACAGCGTGCTGGAGCCTGACAGAGCTGGGCTCCTGTCCCGCTGTGGTTACTCAGGGCTGCCGCCTAATCTGCAAAATGAGAATAATAACCTGGTCATTGTGTGCTAGTCACTCAGTTGGGTCCAACTCTTTGCGACCCCGTGAGGCTCCTCTGTCCATGGAATTCTCCAGGCAAGCATTCTGGAGTGGGTTGCCATTCCCTTCTCCAGGGAATCTTCCTGAGCCCTGGATCGCCTGCATTGCAGGCAGATTCTTTACTCTCTGAGCCACCAGGGAAGCCCTGGTCACTAGCTTGCTATATAATGCTAATTTGCCCCCAATAAGGGGTGGGCCCAGAGGAACCCAATATATTCGTGTGTCTAGCTCAGGGGACACAAGTGAGTTTGGAGGTCTGCCTGGAGCTGTCCTAGAAAAGAGTTCAGTAAAAGGGTGGGTGCAAGGGGGGCTGGTTGGGGCTTCTGAGTCCGAGAGCCTGTGGCCTCCTGCCGAGGAGCCTGAGGGGGGCCTTCGGTCCGCAGCCTTTGCCCCCGCGGGTCTGTACCCGTTCTTGACCACAAGATGTCGCCCAAGCAACAGCAAAGCAGGGACCCGGGCGAAACCGGCCAGTCCAGAGTCGACTCGGCGAACAGGTCCGCCGCAGCCCTCTCCCGCAGCCCCGCAGCTGTGGGACGGCTCGGGGGACGGCTCGGGGGAGGACCTGCTGCCCTGGGTTCAAATCCCAGGATTTCCTACCCAACACGATACTGCTGCCCCCAGAGGACACCGGTTTGTAAACCCCACCTAAAGCAATAAGTAATAGAGATAATAATTACTCCTACTCCTTCACAGTGTAGGATTAACCCGTGCCTGCGGAACAAGGAGGATGGGGAGGCGATGCAAACAGACGACCACGTGGGGCCTGATTGGGGGCTGCAGCGGGGCGGCGCTCCGCAGGGCACCGGAGACCCTCCATCCCCGCCCCGTGCCTCACGGGGGTGCGGAGGAGACACCGGATAGGCGAGTGCGGCGCGTCCTCGGACCCCGGGGCGCCCCCAGACGGCCCAGCAGGGCGCACACCAACTCTTGCGGCCACCTGGCACCGGGATCTGGACCGCCAAGGTGGGGGAGGAAGGGTGACACACCCCCGCTCGGCTCCCCGGAGGCAGCTTGGGCCCCGAGAGCAGCACCGGGCGCTGGAAGAGCCGTCGAAGGCCGGCTGGAGCTGGAGAACCCCGGGCGTCCTGGACTGCCAGCCTGACCTCCCAAACTCCCCGCCCGCCGCCCGCCCGCCCTGGACTTGGCGCGGCTGTGCCGGCACTTCGCTGGGTGCGGAGCTCCTTATCCGACCCCCCATCAGCTCGACGGACCACCTCGGTGATCCGGCCTCTCCCGCCAGGGATGCGAGGTCCCAGCAGGGTGACTGGTGGGAGGGCTCAGACATAGGCGCGCGCAGCGGGGAGGGGCTGCCGGGAGCCTGCCCTCACCTACGTCTCCCAGGTAGAGGTCCAGGTCCAGGGCAGTGTGTTCCCCGAGGACGAGTAGAGCTTTTGGCCCCGGACCACGTGAATGTGGGGGAGAGAGAGCCTCTGTCTCTGCAAAGACTGAATCTGGGAGGAAAAAAGAGTGGAATCCCCGCACCCAGGGGCTACTGTCTGACTTCCTACCCTCCTCCCCGGCCCCCGACACTTGGGGACACCTGTCAGCTGGGGATCGGACAGTCCCTAAGGAGAGCTCAGGTTCCAGAGAGATCACTACTTTGTAGAGAAGCGTAGGGGGAATGAAGCTCCTAGGAGAGGGAGGGAAGGATGGGGACATCTGGGGAGTCGCGCGCCCAGAAGAGCTGGAGAGACTGCTTAGGGAGAGCGCTGAAACCAGAGGGCGCTGCAAAGGCAGAAGTTTAGAGGCAGGTGTTGACTGTAAAAAGTGCACAATCTCAGAGTTGTGAGTTGTTTTATTCGGGGTCAAATGAGGACTATAGCTTGAGAGATAGCATTTCAGATGGCTCTGAGAAACTGCTCCAAAGAGGGTGGGATGGGGGGAGGGCAGTATGTGTGATTTTGTGCAGGGCGAGTACATGCAATCACACAGATAATTTTTGCAGAACGTTTCTGCTAGCCACAAGGAGCAGAGGTCACCGTGAAGGAGAGGAGATGCAAGAATTGGGCTCAAAAAATCATCTCCTGAAATTATCTGTCTGAAGACCCATTCTGCCA
Source organism: Cervus canadensis (assembly GCF_019320065.1). Taxonomy (NCBI): domain Eukaryota; kingdom Metazoa; phylum Chordata; class Mammalia; order Artiodactyla; family Cervidae; genus Cervus; species Cervus canadensis. Next base: position 91,346,689 of record NC_057390.1, on the reverse strand, counting down.
GTTTTTCCTAGAGCTCAGAGGACCTCATTCCTCCTGATCTCCACCCTGAACTCCCTTCAGGGGAGTGTTGAAGGTCAGCAGCTGCAGTGGTTCATAATCTGATCCTTGCAGAGGCAGAGGGCCAGTGCCAATTTGTAGGTGATGCAGGTAAAGCATGATTTACTTTGAGGGGCAGGAGTGGAGCTGGAGGGGAAGAACGGACAGAGGCATAAGGATGAAAATGCAGGTTGGAAGCAAAATAGGAAAGGTTCTGGACAGAAGAGAAATCTGATCAGACTTGACTAACTCTAGGAGAAAGGGGGGAAGGGAGGCATGGAAACCCATCAGCTGTGATCACAGAGGTGATTTAAAAAAAAAAAAAAAAAGCACATTAGAGCTGTTTCCTCAGGAGACTCTTCAGGGGATGAGTGATCCAGGGATTGGGGCAGTGAGGAATAGGAGAGGTCGGTGGATTAGAGCACTGAAGATTGAAATAGCCAAATCCAGAAAAGAACTGACAACTAAAAAGTCACTCACCATCTGCTTTTAGGAGGGTTAGGTCACAGCCACTGCAGCTGCTGACCTTCAACACCCCCGTGGAAGGAGTTCAGGGTGGAGATCAGGAATGAGGCACTCCTTCGTCTGGAAAAACTGGCAGAACAGGCCTTCAGAGAGATATTTTCAGGAGAAAATTTCATGAACCCAATTTATTGCCTCTACTAACATCTAGAAAATCACTAAAATCATTCACGGAGACATCTTCTCATGACTAGCAGCAACCTTTTAGTGAAATGCGTGCTTCACTGCATGCACCGCCTTTACCAAAATCACGTATATACTAACCTCCCCCTCCAGAGCAGGTCCTCAAAGCTGTTTGAGAGCCATCTCCTCAGTTAAGTCCCCAAATAAAACTGGACTCACAACTCTCACACTGTGCTTTTTTCCCAGTCGACAGTATAAAGGGAAGTTTCAGAAACTGTATCACTATTTTTCATGACCACAGCAGCAGACTTAAGTGCACAAGGGAAGCTTTCAGTTAAAAACTGGTGGAGTGGTTTCTGTGCTCACAGGTCATTTGGGTATTCCTGGGTAGTCACGACGCAGAGCCAGTGCTGTCTCTCGGCTCTGCTGGCTGATGTCAGGGAAGAGTGCTTCTTTAGGATCATCTGACCTGTACCTAGTCACCCATAATACATCAGTCCTGGTTCAAGTTCATTAAACCAGATTAGAAAGAAGCTGGGTGACTAAACTAGTGTTCACTGGCTGGAGTCTCAAGTCCCTCCTTGAGTCAGCTCAGTGGGCAGCCTCTTCCATCAGGGTTTCCAAACACCCATGGTCCATGCCGGCAACCTCCGCAGTGTCACTGCACTCTACTACATCGCTCAGTTAAATGCTGGCACAGGAGAACTATTTCAAGACCATATAAATACACACACGTGCACATATGTATATACACACATGCCTGCCTGCCTGCCTGCTGAGTTTCTTCAGTCACGTCCAACTTTGCGGCCCCATGGACTGTAGCCCGCCAGGCTCCTCTGTCCATGCACTTCTCCAGGCAAGACTACTGAAGTGGGTTGCTGTGCCTTCCTCCAGGGGATCTTCCCAACCCAGAGATCAAACCCTCATCTTCTGCGGCTCCTGCACCGCAGGTGGGTCCTTTACCACTGAGCCACCAGGGAAGCCCCATATATACACATACATATATGCATATATATACATATTTGTCTATCCATGTATAAGTCCGTATATACATATATATTCACCAAGCCTGGATGTCCAGGACCACAGAGGTAGTAGAGCCCAACTCTGGAAAAACCCTTCAAAGAGGTTTTCATTGGCCTTAGATTTGATTACTGGCAGATCTAAGAACCGTTTTCAAGCTCCTGGACCTGACATTACAACCACATACCACTTGAAACCCGTGGCTTTCCAGGAAGTGGCAAGAATGATCTAGATGATCCCACTGGTGTGGCCCAGCTTTGCCGTGGAGGAGGTGTTTTGGGACATCACTGTGACACTGTGCTGGTGGGATGGCCTTAGCGCCTCCCCTTCCTGTCACTTTCTTTTTTGTATACATGGATTTGTATACGTGGATATACAAATATGTACATATATACATATATGTGTGACTTTCTTATGTGCCCACCTCTCTCTGTCTTCCCCCACCCCACCAGGCTGGCTCACTCCCAGACTGCTACCCTTAAGCTGCAACAGAAAGAAAGTGAAAGTCCTTCAGTCATGTTCAACCAACTCTTTGGGACCCCATGGGCTATACAGCCCATAGAATTTTCCAGGCCTACTGAAGTAGGTAACCTTTCCCTTCTCCAGGGGATCTTTCCAACCCAGGGATCTAACCACATCTCCTGCATTGCAGGCAGATTGTTTACCAGTTGAGCCACAAAGGAAACCCAAGAATACTGGAGTGGGAAGTGCAGAATCTTAACCACTGGAACACCAGGGAAGTCCCTGCCAGGCCCTGTAGCCTTTAAAGGGGGCTCCACCTTGGGGAGGTGGAGCCAAAACTTTAGGAATTGAATACCTTTCACAGATCACACATTTTTAAGTTAGCATCAGAGTCAGAAGGGGAGTTTGCTAGGCATGCAGATTTTTCCTCCTGTTCTTCCCCCAAAATTGATTCAATGTGCCCTGTGAGGAATAATGAGTCAGCAGTTGATCATCCCTGGTGGATAGTGCACGTGATCCTCCAGCTCATACTTTGTGAAATGCTGACTCATGGTGCTGCTCGAAGTTCCGCAATAAGCCACCTGGAGTACTTGTTTAAAGATTCCTGTCCCATCCCCTGTGCGTGCTGGTTTATCAGCAAGAGCACCAGCTGATTCTTAACAGTGAGGTCTGAAAACAATGGTTTACAGAACTGCCTAGGGCACTTAAAAAGGGACCTGTTTTGAGTGCCACCCCCACAGACTGTAGGCTACCCTGGTAGTTCAGACGGTGAAGAATCTGCCTGCAATGCAGAAGACCTGGGTTTCACCCCTGGGTCAGGAAGATGCTCTGGATAAGGACATGGCTACCCACTCCAGTATTCTTGCCTAGAGAATTCCATGGACAGAGGAGCCTGGTGGGCTACAGTTCATGGGGTCGCGAAGTGTCAGACATGACTGAGTGACTAACATTTTCACTTTCCCAAAGATTGTAGTTTATTTGGTTAGAATGAATTAGATCAGACAGATCTCTTGACTAAATTCACTAGGAATTACTGATATGAAGCATCAGCAGTTACGTATATTAACCAACAGTTTTGGTGACAAAAGTTCTTTCAAAACTGCAAACTAGTAGGGCTAAGGAGAGCTGAAGTAAAATGTTCCATGTTTAAAAATCACACTGGATACTCTTTTTTACAGGAGCATAAAATTTAATGATTTGGGCCAGCAATATGCTGAAATCCTAGTTAACAGAAATGAGATTACCATGGTTTTCATGTTCACTGTTGACAACAGGTTCAATGACAAGAATTGAGAGCTTTTTCCATTTTAGCACAAAATGTGGAAGATGCTTTCTGGATCCTCATAACCAGATTTTCCTGCCTCTTTGATAAAATTTTTTTTCTTTTCTAAAGTCTTCGTACTGCATTTTGGCACCCTAAGAAGATGGAATAGGATTCTTCTGGAATGAAATGACTGACTCGAAAGTTCTTCAACGAATACTTAAATCTCTAGGTAGAGACACATTTACAGCTAAGACGAGCTTCTGACCTGATTTCACTTTCCAGGATCGTGACATATTTTACAGGCAGCCCTGCAGGGAGTCCTAGCTGAACACCATCACTAGCTCTGCATCCTCAGGGAAGAGCCGCAGAGCCACTTACTTAGAGAGGCTTGAATAGGCACAAATATAACAAGAGTCCAGGGGACACAGGGAATTCCAAATTGGCAAAAGTTGAATTCTATTTTCAGTTCTAGGAAAGTCATAGCGTTAACTTTAATACTAAACAGACTGAGTGAAAACTGAAACCTAATCCAGTTTTTAAATGTTTCCTTCCAAATTAAGTGCAATCAATATGAACAAAGTGCTTTTCCACAACGAGTAGAACGAGCTGGCCTCTGCAACAAGGGCTCCTTGAAAAAAAAAAAAAACAAGGGCTCCTTGGCTAATAGAAACTCCCCTCGACTGAGAAGATTAATCAAGGCTCCTGTGAATACCATGATTAGGACTTCTGCGCTCAGAACTGAGGCTGATGAATAGCTAACCAAACACAGGGTTCAGACGGGAACCGTGTTAAAGGAGCAAATGTGCACCATCTCATTACCAACTGCTGGATGATTCCAATTCCTTCCTGTAGTGCAGCTAACAAATACCCTTAGATGTTCAGATGAAAAAGACGAGTGTGAATTCATGGAGAACCTTAGTCATATCTGAGAAGTCAGAGAAATTTTCAGAAATGCTTCCGAATACAAAAGAGATGATGGAAACATAAAACCCAATGAATTCAACTGCTCTCCCTTTTTAATCAATTTTACACAATGATATTGTACATGAGTAATCACATTAGGAGACAGGATGGGTTTCTTGTACATATACAAGATGGTGCAAGCTCATTCACTGAGGCTCATAGGTTTTTATCAGTTTCAAGAGGAGAGGCAGTACAAAGCTGTTTCATACAGGTGAAATACAAGAATACAGTAGACAAGACAGAACATCAACTCAGCAGAAATGAATTCTTAAGGCGTGTGGCTCCTGCCCACACTGTCTGCCACGAACCAGGTGTAGAGGACTTTCTCTCCCGGGTATTTAACCTTCGATGAGCACAGGCCTGTGGGACATGCAGCTTTGTGGTGATGCCACAGCTCAACCACACCAACCTTGACACTGAAGCAAAGCATATCTTCCTTTCTCCAAGTATTCTCAAGAGTAATAAAGCTATTCCTGGTCACCCTACTCCTTGGGTAACCTACATTCTAAAATATATGATTATTAATCTGGCAATTCTCAAGCATTTTGGCAAAGTATCTCAAATATCTCATCACTGTTCATGTACTCAACCAAAAATTCCTTGAGCTTCAAGAAGATCTTTTCTGACTTTCCCCCCGAAGTACAGCAATTACATATAGAACAAACTTACTAAGAACTAAACAGGGCAGACTTTTCCTTACAAAATAAAGCAGGAATAGAAAGGGAAGGGAAAGTCTAGGACACACATCAACAGAGGACGTTGAGTCCACTAACGATTCTATCACTTCAACACAATCCACTAACAATTCTGAGCAAGTGTGTTCCTACTTTCCTTTTTCACACCCAATCTCATCAGACACAGGAACTGTTAAATCTTCACGATGTTGATCTTCACTTGGCCATGGAATTCCCACAGCAGGCAATGGGGAAACAGTGCCGACCGGCATGCACAGTCAGCTACAGCTTCCTGTGGCCAAAACTAGACCGCGCCATTGCCTGGGATGGGTTTTAGTTCTCTCACTTACGTACCTCAGGAACATGTAGGTTGAAAGTCGACATTAAACAAAGGCTTCCAGGACACAACAGGGAAAGAAAAACCCATGCATCTCATCCACATCTATTTTCCATCCTTCACAAAGCCTAACCCTCTTACAGTGATTTCATATCTGTATAAAACAGGCTTTATAAAAGCAGCTTTTTAAAAAGAAAAAGCAGGAGACATCAGTTAACTGTGGCTGAGATTTGACGTAGAGAAAGAAAACAAAATGTGCACTAGATTTAAAAAATAATAAATTTACAAATAAAAGACAATCTTTAATCTGTAATTCTATTAACTGTCTCTAAAAGCAGGGTATTAATACAAAATATGAACTGATTTTTTCTTTAGATAATTCCACAGAATTTTAGTGAACACTTAACATTCATTATCTTTGTAAATTCCACATTATAATCGGTGGCTACCAAAGGTTTCCTATGTGTGATTTTATATTTTTGCACAATCCTTCATATAACCTATGTACTGGGAAGAAGTGTGGTAAGAAACAGCTGAAGGACAACTATTCCCTTCCTGAAGGAGTAAAATCAGATTACTCCCTATCTCACACCCACCGCTGCCACACACACAGTTGTTTGGTCACTGAATTGTGTCTGACTCTACAGTCCCAACGGACTGTAGCCGGTCGGGCTCCTCTGTCCATGGATTTCCCCCGCAAGAATACTGGAGCGGGTTGCCATGCCCTTCTCCTGACCCAGAGATCCAACCTGAGTCTCCTGCATTGGCAGGCAGATGCTTCACTGCTGAGCCACCTGGGAAGCCCATGCAGACAGTTACCAATTCCTAAACTCAGAACTCAACACTGTACTAAACACTGTTACAAAACTACCAGTGACATTAACGCTGAAGTCCTTACTCCTGATGGGCTTCCAGAAGAAAACAGCTTAACCTTAAACAGCTGGGCTTGCGCTTCTCTGCCGGCACCTGAGTCAAGACACAAGCACCCGGCTCCATCTCGGATGTAACTGTGATGCCAAATCTCTGAGGTCCTCCTCTCACAACTGTCTCAAGCCCTGCAAAGCCCTACCCTCCTGCCTCCAGGAGATACAAACTCACCACCTTCTCCTCCACAGAAAAGAGCCCCATGCAGTGTCCACATCTTCATATTTATTTCCATAGTAACAACATGGAATAGAGTTAGTAACCATCATGGGGGTGAAAAATCACATTGGCTTATGAGTTAAATCCCCAAACAATAGATTTCAACTATTCCAAGTCTTCTGTTGACTTAACATTTATTGAATCAAATGCTGAACTCCCCCCTCAGCCTTAGAAATCATGTTAAGACAGTTTGTTTGTCTTGTAAAGTATCCATGATGGCATCTGACTGCTAAGACCTAAACGAGCTTGGCCGTTACAGTCCATGAAGCATGACTGTACATAGAATTCCTGATCTAAAGTTCAAGAGGACATTTTTCAGTACTACTTTAGTTTTGATCTGCCCCTAAAAGGCAGAAACCACATCTCACAATCCTCTGCAACTTATCTCAGTATTTTAGAGTAAAGGAATGAGAAGATGTCGAGGCAGAAAGAAAACCCAGCTTCTTTAGGCACAGTGGAGCAGAGTTCCTGGAGAGAGGGAGAAGACAGCCTCTGTCCTTATCTGCTCAAGGCTGTTGGTCACAGTTCCCTTAAACGTGCCTGGAAAGGCTGCCAGCAACAAGAGACTCAGAGGAGGGGACCAAGTTTCATAAAAGAAGTTAGACACGTTTAGGAAACATACAGAGCAAAACCAGTCAGTCATGGCCTATGTGTAAGACTTGTGCTTGCTTTGGTGGGCCTCCTTGGCCTGTTTCTCAGACACCAAAACCCATTCCTGATTAATTAGCAACACACGATCAAACCAAAATTCAGAAACACATACTTTTGTTCAGAAGAGGGAAACAAGGCACAGAAAACTGCCAAAATAGATTTTTCCCCGTAAGAATAGTGTGGTTGATTAAAATAGTTCATCACTAGTAAAACCTGTATCACTAAAGCAGACAATACAAATTAGTTTTTAAAAAAAATGACATTCACTGAATTCCTGGTCTGTGCATTCAATGTGAATCATCATCAAAAATATATTACAGTTAAAGGTTTGTAAGGAGTTCTGGCTGGGGTTTCTACACTGTATTTAGCATTTCAGATGAGAAGTACCACAAGGATGGATTAGATATCTACTGTTCCTTTTGTATGTCACATATGATGATTAAAACAAACAGTCTATCTCCTACTGCAGGCTCAAAGACGTCCAGGGTGAGAAAGTCTAAGTGATATATTCAATGAGTTCTATACCCCTCATCAAAGGCAGCCCTGTGCATCAAATTCCATACTTAGAAAGTTCAATAAACTGTGTTACACTTTAATAAATACTTCTGTGTATTTGTTTGCCTTTTGCTTTTAAGCTCAGCTTAAATGTTGTCAAGGAAACCATTTCACAAGAGGGTACATGACAACCTACTATCAGCAATATTCCTTGTTTATTAGAATCTGAAGATGTCCATATTACATCAAATATAAATATATATCATATTTACATTTCCTTCTTAGCTTTTCAATTTAGGTGAGTGTATTTATAGATAATGCCACTAATGTCACCACTATTATAATCCCCAGTGCAACTGGTATTTTCCTTCTGTTAGATGCATCCAAGATTAGACAGCATCTTAAAAGAGGTGTACTCTTCTTTTTCTTTTTTAATGAAAAGAATGAATGAGTATCCATAAACAGAGATCTAGGAATTTTCTAGGAGATTTTGTTTTGCGGTTTTTTTTTTTTTTTTTTGTATTTCAAAATACCTGAAAAATGTGGTCCCTTTTTGCAGTACTATTCTCTTTGTGGGGACAAGAAATTAATGAAATATGCAACTCAGAAAGGAAAAGAACCCAAAGAAAAGAGAACCTGCTTGTTAGCTCATTAATCTGTTTAGTAAAGATCTGTTTTAAAAGGTCTGAACACTGTACAGTATTATACAAAAACAATCTTCAGCCTTCAAAGCAGCTGGTACATTTTCTAAGATCTGTTTGCCCTGCTAACAGTCTGCTGCCTCGGTGGGCCTCTGTCTCGGTCACTTCCGGTCATCGATGGTCTTAATGAATTCCACGGCTGCTGTGAACTGCATCCACCAATAGGACTCCTCTCCAGACAGACAACTGGCATAAAAGCCACTGATGTACTGAACGGTGGACAGCAAACAGGGCGGGTTTGCCTAGAGAAGTGAGAAATAAAGCCAGTTACTCAGCTGCAAAAATCATTTACAGTAACATCTCTCAAATGTTTTTCTGTGAAAAAGAGATACAAGTCCTTTTGAAAATAATCCCCCAAATCCTTTTTGGAACTAATTCGTAAACCTGAGTTACAGTGAGGAGCAATAGTGTATTGGAAAGAAGACTCAGGTTCTAATCCTAGCTCAACTATCTAGAGCTTTCTAGCCTAACAAAGCACTTGACCTCACTGGTCCTTAGAGAGGCTGAAATAATCCCAGTGGCTTTACTCAACATCCCAGGATTCCAGAATGTTACATAAGGAAGGAAATGCTGCAGACAAATTGAGTTGTATCTGTTTAGTAAGTATGGGTAGAACCAGCCAAGAAAGAAAAAAAAAACTAAAAAAAAGAGTAGGCTCTCTGCTGCAGGAGGTAGCACAGAAAAACTCCTGCTCGTTCACCTCCAGGTTCAGGTGTGTTAAATCAGGAGGACAAGCTAAGACCTGTTCCTGAAAAGGGGCCTAGACTGGCTCTGCGTAGAGACTAAACACATCACCTGTGGAAGAGAGACGAGCAGTGGGCAATAGGAGGGAAGAAGGCTGATCGCACACTTGATTCAGAGTCAGGGTTCTGACTCTGAGCTAAGAGTTCAGGTTGCAGAAATACCACAACATTAAGAATTAGTAAGCTGTATGTCAAATACACTGTAGACATCACCAGCAGGCTGAGCTGACTGGAACTCATGAGTGAGGCAGTTATTGGGTGGCTGTTGTGCACCCAAACTGTAGGGTCCCCACCTCCAAACCAAAATGTTCAAAATAAACCATTTAAATGGTGACACTTTAAAGTCAAAAAAGGACAAGAGGTGTCATTGTTTTTAAAAGAGAGTAATTTTAAAAACAATGTGGTACAATTATAAAACATGAGGTCAAAAGAAGAGAAAGATGACAGGAAAATGTAGTAGTTTATGTGATAACCACTATAAAGAATTCAACATGAAAGAAGATGGTAAAAACATCATGACCAGAGAACCTGCCCTCATTCATTCATTCAGTACTTACCTGCTGAGCTCCAAGCAAGACCTTCAGGCACTGCTTTAAAAAGCTGAAAATGTTTATCTAGGAATCTAGCTCTTCCTTTCTTTGGAAAACCCTAACTTCTGGACAGAACATAACTTGACGTTAGCTACTTTCTTCCTGAGTATCACAGAGCTGGAAACTTGTAAAAGAGTCAAAGTCTGCAACACCTGGAGACTCTCTGCACACCCCTCCGACTCAGGACGCCAAAGAAACTCTTCTCACGGGTGGTAGCAGGGACCCACCTTGATCAACACAAACACCAGCACAGGGACGAAGTCATCTGCCCCTGGGACGGAGTCCTCGTTGGCCAGGCTCAGGAGGTTCATGATCGTGGAGCACATTCTCAGGATGCACTGCACTTTGTCCCGGGGCGTCTTGTAAGCACTTATTGTCCTGATTTCTGACTGTGCCGAGGGCCACGGTGCCTCCTTAAGATAAACCTAAGTGAGACCACAAACAGACGTCATGCGGGTCTTGGAGGGAAGGCAGTGACCAGAGCAACCTTCACGTCAGGAGGCGGATGGGTGAAGCCGCTGCCTTTTCCTTTTTTCAGAAAAACCAAATTGCAATTCCTCCCCGTCCTCCCACTTCAGGATTGAAGCCTAACTTTTAAGCTTTTAAATTATTTGCTTTGCATTTTAAAATAAAACCACCCAGGGGAATTCCCTGGCCTTTGAGTGGTTAGGACTCTGAGCTCTCACTGCCAGGGGCCCAGGCTCCATCCCCAGTCACTGGGGAACTAAGATCCCCAAGCTGCGTGATGCGGCCCCAAAGGAAAAACAAACAAACCCACCCACATATATAGTAATAGAGGCATATGATAACATAGAACCTAGAATCCATAAAATTTCAAACAATTATCTTTCTTAAAGAACTAGAATGGGGCTTATCTATGTATCACAGCTGATTCCAAAAGCACAGACAAGCTACTTTTAACATATCTTAAAAATTAGTATGTACCTGTGTTGCAGCAGCTCTAGAAATCAAGGACAATTAAAAATTTTATGCCAATTAATATCCAGATTCTAATGAAACAACCAGAAAACTCATATACCTAAAACTTTCCTGTTTTCTGATTTTGTAAGAGGTGTAAGACAGGTAAAAATGTTAGTTTCAGGAACTAAAAGGTAATTCTGAGGTCACATTCAGATTTAGTTCCCACTCCTGGACAGAAGTTTTCACACTTTCTTTGAAGTTCCATCAGATCCCTTCATGTGGGACATTCCTGCAGAATGTTCTGGGAAGAACACTGGCTGTTGAGTGGTTAGGACTCCGAGGCTCTATATGACTTTATAAAAGCATCAGTGGAGAGCATGGCTGCCGTAGGAGGAGTAAGCTACAGGCAGGAAGCCCTGCCTAAAGGGGATGGTGTCAGGGCAGGGGCTCCCCCAGGTTGGCCCTCCCTCCACTCACCTCTCACTACTAAGGTCCCGTCTCAGGCTAGGGAATTTTAATCCACAGAAAGAACTTTGAGAATTTAAACGAGACATCCAGGGCAAGTGGTTTTTTGTAACTTACTATATATTCTGCTTCCCTGAAAAACTGGTAACATGTACATAGTACACCAAGCCACCTTTAATTGAATAATACCACCCATACTGTATAAACTGTATTACCTCTGGTATCTGAAGAGCTCTGTGATTTGCAGTCACTACTTTAGACAATCTCTGAATATGTTCATGAAGAACCCTGAAAACGCCCCAAAACACATACGTAAATATATAATTCAGAAAAGAAGGTACACAGGTAGTCATAATCGGTTTTCTCAAAACACATTTAAACCATTTTAGACTTACTTCTAGATACAGATTACCATTACAGTTGAGACTCTTTCTTAGCTATAAGTATTCTGTCTTGGTAAAAAGGACTCTCATATTTAGGATCTGTTTAGAAAGGCTCAGTGAACCAACGGGATGCAGGCAGAAGAGTGGGAACTCTGGACCAGGGAAGCATCCACGGGAGAGGGGAGGGGAGCCCTTAGCCTCCAAGCTACCTGGACAAACTAACTGGTGAATAGCCCAAGAAGTGGAGGGGTCAAAGACCAGAAACTGGAGATCACAGATGCTTTGACGGCGAAGGGACGCTGAGGACGCTCACCTCTCATTTCAGAGATGACAATAATTAGGCCTAAAAAGGTGAAGGATTTCCCTAAGATCACACAGTGGTTAGCAGCAGAGGCTAAACCCAGTTTTCCTGCCTTTGAGTTTTCTTTCCAGAACACAGTGCTAACTCTCTATAAACCTGCAAAGATGACAGAGAGGAGAGAGAGGCATAGTCGGCTTCAAAGGTGCTCTCCGCAGCAAGTGGTTTGAATGTCCCCATTCCTCATCTTACCCTGGAAGTCAAAAACTGGGCTCTGGAGAGAAAACAGAACCCAGTTGGCAAACTGCGTACAGAAACTTGCGGGGGGGGTGGTGGTGGTGGTGGTAAAAAGCCCCTGAGACTAGGAACAAGTGAGAGAGGCAGGTGGGAATGATCCTAACCCATCACAGGAAAGTGGGCTCTCTCAAACATACATGAGATATCTTAAAATTTCCATGGAAAAAAAAAAATCTTACAGAAACCACCAGTGTCCCACCCTGAGGCCCGATTACATGGCCCCTCAGGGTCGCTGGCACAGTGAGCCACCGTCACTGCTGGGGGTACATGGCGGCCACTGAGCAACACACGTGGGGGCAGGTCATAAACCAGGGGTCAAGAAAATGCAGAAGAGGAGAAAATTAAAATGCTGAGTCTCACTACCCCCAAATAACCACTGTTACCCTTCTAGATATTTTTTTTCAAGATGAATATTTTTAGGATTGTTTTGAAAAGTAGGTTTTCTTGAGATTTAATTCATATGCCATACACTTCTTGGTATTTTGATATTCAAACACATATCATTCCCAATAAATAAAAAGTACATATCAGAAGTCACAGACTGTGCTTGATGCCCTGATGGAGAGATGAATGAAGCGTTGTGTTCCTGCACTCACGGAAGGAACCATCCAGTGGAGGACAGGGGCGTTCATCAAACAATCACACAAGCCAGTGATCCGGAACAGGGGGTGGTTCTGCCCCCAAGGGGCGGGCACTTGGCAGTGTCTGGAGACAGTGTGGTTCTCACAGCTGGTGGGTACCACCAGCCAGGGCCAGCCATGACCTACAAGTCCCGCAAGGCACAGGGCAGCCCCCCACATTAAAGAATCATCTGACTCGAAATGTCAGCTGTGCCAGCTTGAGAAACCACGACTCCAGTGTAAAACTGCAACGGTGGCATGTGCTAAAGAAAGGTACCCAGGCCTGAGGCAGCGCTGCCAGGGCAGCTCACCCAGATAGACAGGCTAGGAAGGGTTTCCCCCAAGGAAGTGAGGTCTGAGTCCTGATCTGAAGGGTAAGGGTAGGTAGAAGAAAGAAGCGAAGAATAGCTGCAGCAGTGCCTTCCACAACGGCCAGACCAGTGTACACGACCCTCCAGCCCGATTCTGCGCATCTCTGAGAACAGAGCACTTTCCTTCTGTGCGGTCTGGTAACTCTGAGAGGTGAGAAAAGGACCTATCTTTTCCTTTACTACTCAGATATTAGGTCTCACAAACAGCTTGTCTAAACTACGGGGGCTGGCTGGGATAGTCCTCCTTAGTCCATCACAGACAGGAGCACTCACTGGTCACGGAGTATGTCCCCGTCCTGATTCGGGTAGAAGGCAAGTTTGAAGATCCGGTTCATCACACTTCGCTCGATGGCCAGCTGAGCGTCCTGAAGCTGTTCCTCGCTCGCGTTCTGCCATATGACGTCCTGGGCCATTGCGCCGTACAGGAACTGCAGAAAATCTTCCACCTGGGCGGTTTTATCATCAGCGGCTGTGAGTTTCTGAAAGTCTCCAATGCAAAATAACACATTTTGAAATGGAGTATTTGAACGATTTTAAATTGGAAATTATTAGAAAGGAGTTAAAAACAGAAAACTATTAGAATCATAATCCACTAGCTGTGCAGCTACTATGCTCTCAAAGCCCGAAATATCTGGGCACGGTTTCATTTGGGGAGAAAATACATCCAAATCATTAAAAACAGAAGAAAGGTAAGACACGTGTAGAAGTTTAAGAACAAGAGGTTTGTTACAAAATGATACGCTTTGTTTAAAAAAAAAAAAAGAAAAACTGGATGCATCCAAAACTTTAATTTTTCCAACTTTTTAATAAACTATAGATATTCAACCAGGATAAACACTACATTTATTGGTTGAACATCAAGGTTTAATTACTAAGAAATAACTGGGAATTTAAGGAACTGCTCTTAGACAGGTAGGTACTTAAAAAGCAGCAAGAGAAAACTTCCCAAATTTTCCTGCTGACATACAGCTTCACCGAAGGGTCTCTGGTTACCTTGAATGAATTCCCTGATCTTCTTCTCTTTGCTCTCAAGCAGCAACCTCACACAGACGGTGGTGAAGTATCGATTGGCCACCTCTTTGTCCCGCAGAACCCTCTGCAGTAGCCTTTCCAGGTGAGCCTGCGTGGTCTGCAGTCCTTGTCGACAGCGAGTGAGGTAAGCAATGTAGGGGGCCCTCTTCCTAAAAGGAAAGACGCTCTGCAGGACACCAGACATACACAGTGCACACTTTTTTTGCAGACGAAGAGTCCTGATTTTTCTCCAAAGGAAGAAACTACCTCAAAGACTCTGGTTTTACAAATGAGCCTGTTGGGCTGCAGACAACCATCCTGAGAAATGATTATGTTGCCAGGTCAAGAAATAGAATCAGGACTTCCCTGGTGGTCCAGTAGTTGCAAGTCCGCCTGCCAAAGCAGGAAAACACGGGTTCGATCCCTGATCCGAGAAGATTTCACATGCTGAGGGACAACTAAGCCTGCGTGCCACAGCTACTGAGTGAGTGCTAGAGCCCACGTGCTGCAACTCCTGAAGCCCGCACACCCTAGAGCCTGTGCTCTGCAACAAGAGAAGCCACCGCAATGAGAAGCCCGTGCACCACAGTCAGAGAAAGCCCTCACGCAGCAATGGAGACCCACTGCAGCCAAAAACTAAAAAAAAAGAAGACAGCAGAAAAAAATCCAGAACCAGATGCAAGGATACAATGTACACTACAGAGAATAGAACCAACATTTTATAACAACTTTGATTGGAGTATATTTTTTAAGAAGGGAGAATTACTAAGTTGTACACCTGAAACTAATTTAACATTGTAAATCAACTACACTTCAATTAAAAAAAAAATAAGAAAGAAAGAAACAGAACCGTTCTGCATGTGTGTGAAGAATATCATCTACTGGTCTGAACACTCAGCTCCCTAACTCCCTAAACACTACCAATTCCCTTCACATTGCTGGTCTGTTCTGTGTTGGAGCACAGTCTCCATGCTGGTAGAACCCCGTACTTAAGAGGAAGTTGATTGCTACAAGACTAAAATAACAACAAAATACAGGTTTATATACCGTCAGATCATTAAATATACCACTAATTATCTGCTTATATTCTAAATGCAACAACCATTAGATCACACATTCCCTAAGCCTCTTTACTTCCTAAGCTTCTCAACTTAAATGTCAGCAACAACAGGCAACAGGCAGACGGTAACAATTCCTGGGACTCCCTGGTCCAGGGAAGCAGTCTTTTCTATCACCACTAAAAGAGGGAAATGACATCCTAGTTATTCTGGCCCCACCTCCACCCAAAAGATGCTTTTGGGCAAAGCTGAAGTCAACTGTACTCTGTTAGTAAGATCTGAGTGAGTGAGTAAAAGGTGCTCAGTCGTGTCCAACTCTTTGCGATCCCATGGACTATACAGTCCATGGAATTCTCCAGGCCAGAATACCGGAGTGGGTAGCCTTTCCCTTCTCCAATGATCTTCCCAACCCAGGGATCAAATTGCACTGCAGGCAGATTCTTTACCAGCTGAGCCACAAGGGAAACCCAAGAATACTGGAGTGGGTAGCCTATCCCTTCTCCAGCGGATCTTCCCAACCCAGGAATCGAACTGAGGTCTCCTGTGTTGCAGGCAGATTCTTTACCAACTGAGCTATCAGGAAAGCCCTAGTAAGAGCTGCTCACTTACAACTACACTTCCAGACTAAATATCCACATATATTGGATATATGTATGTTGGATATATATATATATAACATGTTGCTTGGAAATCTACATCCAGGAAAGCCCAGCACTTTGTAGTGAGCCTAGATTCATTTCTGAAATAAGGGCTGAGAAGAAAATACTTGCAGCTGAAAACAGGTGTACAAGTGAAACAGGCTGGGGATGTTACCTGTAGTCCTCGGCGATAGAAGCCAGCAGCTTCCTACAGGTCCGGTTATCAAAGCGGCATACACAACGCATTGTTTCCTGAAGCTGAGCCATTAAGTTCTTATCTTGTAAGTTAATTGCTTCAGCTATTTGCACTTTTAAGAAGCAGACAATTTCATTGTCTAAATAAAAAAACATCAGAATTCTGTTACTGTTGAGAAGTTCCAGGGTCTTTATATAAGCTGAAGGTCATCCCTCAGGCCTGTGGGATGTCAGTTACGACTGTATCGGTAAAACTAAGCAGAACCAATCAGAGAACATTTTCACAAACCATCAGTAATCCAGGTGCCCTTAACTGATGCTAATATAACTGTGTTAAGTTGAACAGGATGGAACTGCTGTATAGTTTAAATACAGTTGAATACTGGCAGTTTCATATGGTTCCTATAAAGCGTAAGAAAAAAATAAACTCTCAAGTAGCAACCTACCTTCTGGGTCTGTATGGTCTGGTAAACCGTTTCTTGTTGAATGGGTTAGCACTGGGAAAGCCACAGAATCCGCAGAGCAAAGAGCGAGCCTCAGTTTCTTTTTTGCATCTCTAAAGAAACAGATGAAGATACAGTCATTTCTTTGTCCAGATATGGTCACATTCAATAAACTATTATCATATTTACTATACAAATTAATGGGCTTCCCAGGTGGTGCTAGTGGTAAAGAACCTGCCTGCCAATGCAGGAGACATAAGAAACATGGGTTTGATCCCTGGGTTGGGAAGATTCCCTGGAGGAGGACATGGTAACCCACTCTAGTATTCTTGCCTGTAGAATCCCATGGACAGAGGAGCCTGGTGGGCTATGGTCCATAAGGTCACAAAAAGTCGGATACGACTGAAGCGACTTAGCACACACACACATACACAAATAGGCTAGCTCAGGACTCAAATGTTTCAAACGGTCATAAATAAAAGATAATTTTTAACTCACTGACACCTTGCTTAAGGAGTGGGCTTTCTGGTTATCTGAGAAGCAAGGTTGTAAAGGTGCTCTGTGTAAGGACCATTTGGTAAAGTCACTAGAATTAAACAAATCCTTTCTGACCTTCCAACATCCACTGAATTCTATGCTAAATGTGATGACGAGTCAGAAAGCCAGATTTTGCCCAAGCTGGGAAGGAATCAACAGAAGTCATAAGGACCACCTCAGCACCCAAACTAAGGAAGCCTTCCACCACATCTCTCAAGAAATGTTGATCCTGCCACAAGAAAAGCTTGTGACAAGAAGACCTTTCTGTTGCCCTGTTGATCAAAACTCTGTATTGAGCCAAAACCCGCTCAATTTCTGACCACTGAACCTCCTGCTCCCACCTGGCAGAGCACCCTTCAGCAAGACATCCTCCTCAGCAACACAGCCCTTCATCCTGGGAGGGTCTTGGAGGGCAGGGACCAGAGCTTCTTCAGAATGGCTGAGGCTGCCTCCCAAAAAAAGGAGTAGAAACACCTCGAGAGCAAGCCAGAGTTTGCTCCTATTGCAGGATTATCACTTGTTCACCTCACCTGACTGGTTCTGAGACCCGCCTTAATGGTTTGCTTCCTTGAAAATGAGTAACTTATGAATCATCTCAATCAACTGTAATATTTGCCTACTTTGTAGACTCTGAATCTATATAAAGCAGTGAAGTCATGCCTGGAAAATAAAAATTGTCTTCCACTACCCCCCCCACCCGATTTTACCATAGGAAAAAAGTATAAAGCTCCATAATATTTAATGATAAAATGATATGTACAGCATAGGGAAAATAGTCATTATTTTAGGATAACTATAAACGGAGTATAATCTTTTAAAATTGTGAATCACTATGCTGTACCCCTGAAACTTAAACAATATTATAAATCAACTATACCTCAATAAAAGTAAATAAAATGATATGCTATTAAGAGTTTGCTTAACTTAAGCTGGGGAAGAAGTAAACATGAAACAAAACTGGCCATGTATTAGTAACAGTTAGATCTGGGGAACAGGTACATCACTGTATTTTTCCATTTTGTGCAAGCTAGAAAGTTTCTAAAATAAAAAGTTTAAAAAGATAGAAAGACAGAGACAGAAACGGAGAGATGGACAGATGATTAGTGCTTTAAAACTGATAATCCGGGGACTTCCCTGGAGGCTCAGTAGTAAAGTATCTGCCTGCCAATGCAGGATTCAGGAGTTCAATCCCTGATCCAGGAAGATCCCACATGCCTTGAAGCAACTAAGCCCGTGCACAACTATTCAGGCTCCTAAAGTCATTTTCTCAAACCATGTTAGAAATTGAGGGAACGAGGAAGATGACAAACTGGGAGGGCTCCAGTAGGCTTACTGTGGAAGTGGGTTACTCAACAACATGTGGTCCCTGTGAGCCCATGAGGTTCGCTTGGTTTTTCATTCTCTGAATTAAAGCCTTTGATACATGACATCCACAGGGCGAGCAAAGTCTTCTCAGCGCACAGCCTTCATTCATTCTTACCTCTCTGCTTTACATATTTATTAAGGGACTCAAAGAAACACCTGACTTGAAGTGACTGCAATGGTGATGAAAAATTCAAACCCAAAGGTTCTAAATCATATAAAAGAAATACCTGTAAGAGAAGGCTGAATCCTGAGGGTGGGCCGCTTGGCTCGCGGAATCCGGGAGATCGTCAGCGGAGATGTTCTGCAGGGTTTCGTCACGAGGGGAGTCGTGTGCACTTTCACCGTCGCCCATGACTTCTAAACAAATCCCACCCCCCGCAGAAAGGATAAGCAAGTTAATCCGGAATATTCTGGCACTGGTAGGTATTCAGAGCAACTCAACAATAAATTAAGCTGTGCCTCCCAAAAAGAGTTCTTTGAGAGAGAAAGGGAAAAAAAAAAAAAGGAAACTTCAAACACGTAAATAAACTGAGAGCAATGATAATATATCAAGAGAACAGGTGAGAATAGTTTTACTTCTTACCCAACTGTAATCCAAAACAATGAAAACCTTTATTAACTTAATAAAGATAATACTCTGTAATCACAATCACTGAATCACAGAACTAAAAGGGGCCTCAGAAATTATTTCACGTATAACACCCTCGTTTTAAGGATGTGGAATTCCTGCCCAGTCAGGAAGCAGCTGGCTGTGACCCCCTCGGCCAGGCCACACTGAGATCCCTCATCCTCACTCCAAGGGACCCCCTCCAATCCTCCCCGCCTGAGAATGAGCCGGGGACAAACTCACAAATGCAGCCAGCACAGACCTATGGTGCCCCATAGTTGTTTTTATGTTTCTAATTTATCAATTTAGATAATACACGCATGTATGCAATCAAAACAAATGAAAAGTTCCTTAGTATAATAAAGATAATGTGCCTATGTGGAAAAAAAAATCTCTATTCTTAGATCATTTCAGATGCTTCGGGAAAAAAATACATATAGAAAATGTGGCAAAACCTTAACAACTGATAAGTCTAGGCAGATGGAATATAACAGACCTTCACTGTACTATTCCAACTTTTTTGTTATTTTAAAACTTAAAAGTGTAGGAGGTTTTCTCAGGCTCCTGTGAGTCCCCCTTGAACCAACTCATGTTCAGTTTGTCAGAGACTCTTCCAGAAACACTGTAATATTAATCTTGGGGACTATACCATGGTTTTTTGACAACTATTTACGGGAGCTACTAACAGGCTACTTGGAAGAATGGATACATGTGTATGTATGGCTGAGATGCTCTGCTGCGCCTTGTCAACTGACTGCACTCCATCATAAAAGAAAAGGTTAAAAAAGAAAGAGGCTACTTTCAGTTCAGACCACTTTCATGGCAGTGATATAAAAGTTCCTATTCCATTCTTTATCAGGATGGTCACCTGCACTTTCGTAGTTTGCCAGCGCTCCCTCACTGGGGCTGGTGCGTTTGATGGCATTCCTGTATTTGTCCAGAATATCCTCAGCGACCTGAGCCTGTGCACTGAGTCTCGGGCTGGGATCATCTGCAGGAGGGAAAGGAGAGGAGGAGAATTAGCGCCCCTTGGTTTGCACCCACTCTGATGTTAGTACGACACCAGTAGCATAATCCCAAAGGCGGATTAGGAGGTAAGACGTAAAAAGAGCACATATCTCAGTGTTATAAGAGGCACCATGCAGCTGCCTACTCATCCTAAGTCTGAGAGCCTTGCCAAGGCACGAAATCGGGATGATTAGCTCCACTTTCTCATCATCGTCAGATTTCTGCATGACATTGTCAAACAGTTCAGTGCAGACTGAATGGATGATGGGATTCTACAGTGTTTACACTCAAATCACTGTTATCAGCAAGGCATGCTAACAGAACTTCCAACAAAGCATTTTTATATGCAGGCTTCATTTATTCAGACATCTCTATGCTGAAGGAGGAAAAAAACGTATTCAGACTTAAAACTTAACCCTTTTAAATACTTTTTAAATGCCTTCCTCCACTTTTCCTTCATGAATTTCTCTCTCTACACCGTATTTAAAACCTTCAGATAATTCGTATTCTATCTCACTGGATCTCACCATGACAGTTACAGATGCTGGACTAGAGAGCACTTTCGTGCATGCAGTGGTGTCAGAGGCGCTCCCAGACAATCTAGACATGCTGGGAGAGTGGTTGAATTGTACCTGCGGTACACAGAGAAAAGGTTTACCACCATCACAGGTGCAGCCCTGGTTACTGATAGGCCCACTATTCTGTCAGCAAAATAAGCACATCGGTATGTTTTCCTGGAGTCAGATGGCAGAGTCACTAATTAACAGTTAACAAAGCAAAGAAGTGCTACAGATCTATGGGACAAAACATAGTTCCACGATGAAATGTAAATTCCTGAGGCAGACCTAGGCCAAGCAGGTAATATCACACTCTGGTAGAATCCCATTTTTTTAAAAGTCTTAAAACATATATAAAAAAAAATCACTAGAATTTATATATTCCTATGTGTTAACGGCAGCTAATATGACTAGCAGCTAACATTTATTGAGCACTTACCACGTGCCAGGAACTGTGCTAAACAATAACCCTACCACCCTATTTTTAAGAAAAGGAAATTAAAGTAGAAAGAGGTTAAGTGGTATGCTCATAGGCTCTTCTTCTCTTTCCACAAAAAACAATATTTAGTGTTTGTGTTTCTGTAAAATTGTGGTAAACTGTAGGGAGAAACAGCTGCCAAAATAATTTAATTTCTGCTATAATAATTTGAATGCATGGTAAGAGAGTCCTAATAAAACATGATCTTCAAAATGCAAACTCACAAAACCTTTATTGTTACAAAATCTTCTTTCTGCTGTTGGTTTTGAGTGCTGTTGAAGGCTCTGAAAAAAGGCTAAACATAGTGAAAGCAATAATGTTGCTTATAACCTTTATTTCTATAATGCCATTTAAAAAAATTTACCTGAGGACAATAAACAACAAGAAAAAATAACTAAAACATATAAAAAATGTTATATGTACAAGGGGATGAGTATTCCAACTTATCTTAAATAGTTTTTCATAGTAAAAAAAAATAATTGCATATGATTAAACATCCAAAAGCAAGAGAATGGTTTACATTGCCATAAAATCATGATAGATGATCTAAGAGCCAATAATGATTAAAAAACCACCTATGTCTAGGAGAAACTGGGAGAGGGTTTATGAAATAACATGTAAAGGATACAACTCTGTTTTAATCATGAAAGTCATATCTAGATATGGAAAGATTCAGAGAGAATATGAAAAAAAGAAAAGGTGGTGAGATGATGGACAGACTGTTAAGAAATTCATAACATTTAAAAAAATTGATTTAATGATACTTCTCACTGAGTCATTAATTAAGAGTGGGTAGAAATTTCTGCACCAGTAGGGCAGCTAAACTGCTTGAATCAAACACAAACAAAATGAAATATTTTATGGGAAAAACTTAAGTCAACTTAGCTTCTCCTTTAGGCACTAAGAACTAAGAAAAATGTATTACCTAAAGACACGAGTAAAAAATAATTTAAAACTTCTCCAAAGTTACTAATTCAAACATTTTGAAAACCTGAAATTTCTTCATTGAGTATTCCATTCTGTAAATGGTGGCGGTGTTCTGAAACGAGGAGCATGGTAAGAAAACATGAAAATCTTGCCAAAAGGATGCCTTTCCAATTCTTCTCAATCAGACTAAGTGCCAAGATTCATGTGTGATTTGACTTAACACCTACAACCCTTAGCACAGTGCCTGGCATGAGTCAGATGTTCAACAAGTATTTGTTGGTTGAATGAGGCCTGACTGCTCTCAGCAGGAAACCTGGCCTGAAAGCACAGCTACTGCTGTTAAAAACCCTTTATTCCAGGGAAGTCATTTCATTAAATAAACAGGAAGGTACGCTGGGACATGGAACTGCCTACATGTATTTCAGAGCTAGACATGACGGTGCTATGCAGTGAAATGGGATTCTACCTGTACTATGCTGAGCTCTTTGAGGAGGATGTTCTTTTGACACTTATCCCGTTTGTAAATAAAAACCTTCATTTTACCTGAGTAGGATAACAAATAATTTAAAATCAACATAAGAAAAAGAGAGATGACAAATTAATTTCCCTCCAGATGCTCTGCAGTCACTGGGGACAGCACACAGCTATCAAACTCAAGGCTGGGTTGTCAACAATACCTCTCATACTTTTTCCTTTTAGTGTTCATTCATAACATGCCAAAAAGAAGCTGCAAAAACACAAATGCTACATGAGGTAAGAACCCAACCCCTACTTTTATTTTCCTTGGGTCAGATAGCAATGTTAAAATGATTCAAGCTGTAAAAAAATTGGTCAAGTTTACAAATCTACTGATACTGTTTGAACATGTCTCAGGGAAAAAAGGAAATGATTAGGTAAAACAGAATTTCAGTGACCCTGAATAATCAAGAACTATAGATGGAAGTAAACTGAGACTTCTACGATCAACATTAAAGAAAACTACTGTCAATGATCCAAAGATACAGCATGCACAGCGCTAAAACCGTCACCACACTTTCCTCAAAGGCATGGGAGGTCATCATCCCACTAAGATGTCGGGTGCCAGCGCAGGCCCAGAGGCTCAGGGACCTCATCATAAACGGAGGTTATGACAATGAGGGTGATGATGGTGGTGGCGGTCTGCAGGAAGAGCACCCTGTGGCCGCCAACGGGAAACCACAGAGCTACGAACATACTCCCCACTGGACACACACAGACACACTCGTCTAAAAAGGCAACGTTTATGGCACCCAAGAGAAAGTGTTATGAAATATGTGCTCTGGGAATGAAGGAGCCAGGAAGTCCATGGGTCTACAAACCTGTGAGTGTTGAGAATCTGTCAGGCCCCAGATCATCTTTGTCTTTTTCTTGTTTTTCTTTCTTTCTAAATGGTATAGGAGCTGGAAATTAAATAAAGTCAGTAGTGTGACATATAACATACTGCACTACTCGGCAGACAGCAGTCATTCTGGAGTTAACTGGTGTGCCAACATTTCTAAGTGGAAGGAAGGTGAAAAGTTTAAAAGCTAAGAAATCCCGAGTGTCCACTGATTATCATTCTTAACATAGCATTGAAGGTTCTTAAAGAAGTTTTCAGAATCTGCTTTGAGGTCATCTGCCACAGGAAGAAGGATTTAACAGGAATCTATTGGGACTGAATCAAAACCACTGCCTCTTAACCTTTGCTCAAAAAAACACAACACATTCAAAGCTCTGAGCCTCATTCTCTCCTCCTCTAGTGGGCTTGAGTCTGGCGTGAAAGCAGTGCTCCTCAGCTCCTTGAGCACCACAGTGCCAAGAAGAGGCCTTCAGAAGAAGCCCTTCCCTTTAGTCCTGGATAATCTCTCCTTCCTGGAAGAGATGCTTTTGCCAACTCAGATTTCAATACCTATTGGAATAATGCCAGGCTATTCACACAAAAAAAGCGAACAATGCTACACAACTGCCTTCCAGAATAAACACTAATATTCAGGGTATTATCATTCTCAATGATTATAAACATAAGAAGCTTAAGTTTATTCCAAGAATGTAAAGAATGAATTTTCAATGTTTGTTTATTAAGAGCATCCCTTTTTCCTGCAGTAATTATTAGCAATACATATGTCAAAAGTCCTACACGTTTAACTTCAATGGAATATAATATTTAAACAACTGTGACCTGCCTGACTTTCATTTATGAAACCACTGCCACTTCCTGCAAAGAACAGGAACTATCACTTCTAAAGCTGTACCTTAGCATTCACCTGAGTAAAAGCATTTTCTGTAACCTCAAAACAGCACGAAACTTAGGCCCCGCAAGAATCTCCCGGAGTTGTTGAAATTTTAGCTCTCTGAAAGAGATTCGGGGGCTTTGCTTTTTGTTGCTATTATTGCATTCTGATATCTTATAAAATTACCTTTGGGCATGGCAGAAACAAAACGTTTTCTCCACCAAGGTCTGTTCCTGTCTGATTTCTCATCATCGCTATCTTTGCGTTCTTCAGTCTGTAGAAAAAGTTTGATGTTTTATTTGTAGTTGGACAGCAGGATAAATTACTATGAAAAGGATTTTAGTTAGTCTGTGAAATACAAAAACCACTCATTTGTCTTCAGAGCAAAAATGTTCTTATTGTGGTACAGGCAGCTTCTGGAACACAGACGTATACCTTTCAAGCACTAGACTGGTTGATTACTTGAGGGTAGGCATTATCTCACTACTGTTGGTAAGCCAAAAGGGTAATAGAGTCCAGCATAGAGTAGGCACTCAATAAACACTCATAAGGGATGACTAAATGCAATGCAGATAGAATCTAGAGATTTGGAGAGACGGTAGCAGTAGTATTAATAATAAAACTAAGTATGTGTGTGCCAAACACTGAATAAAGAACATGTATTACCTCATTTAAACTTCACAGTAGACTGTGGGTGCTAAGTGGCTTCAGTCGTGTCTGACTCTTTGCAACCCCATGGACTATAGCCTGCAAGGCTCCTCTGTCTATGGGATTCTCCAAGCAAGAATCCTGGAGTGGGTTGCCATACCCTCCTCCAGGGTATCTTCCCGACCCAGGGATCGAACTTGGGTCTCCTGCATTGCAGGCAGATTCTTCACCATCTGAGCTACCAGGGCAGCAAAAGGGCTTAACGATAATATTTATAGTCTTAGGGGATAAATATTATTACTAAGTCCTCTTTATAGATGAGAAATAAGAGGCTAAAAAAGGTTATCTCCCCACCTTCCCCAAAGTTATACAGACTGGATGTGGCACAGTGGCTCAAAGCTAGATGTGACCAATTGCAAAGCTGATGCTTTGATCATCAATTTGAGTTATCGTTAAGACTACATGTCAAAAGGCAGGGACTATATAATTCCTTTACTAATCTATGATATGACCTTAGACAAATCATTTTATTTTTGTTTTTTCATCTACAAAATTGGAACTAAAAATACCTTCTCTGAGGGCCTCCATGTGAAAGGGATATCAGAACCTAAGAAGGGAAATGAGGGCACCCAGGGAGGGTTCAGTGGTGTGGGTGGGATATTCATTACACACAGGGAGACTCCTCAATTAAGTACCTACATGAAGAATCACAAAAGCAGGCTTTTCACTGCTGGAGAAGGGAATTGCAAACACAGAATGAGAGACATGAATTCTGCTGTTTTTGAACTGGAAATGCTTCTCTACATATAAAGATAGAGAAATATGCCCTGGAGCATCAGGTTGGCACCTGAGTCTCACAAGGCTGGGGGAGGGAGGCTCTGTGTGTCTCATTCCAACTTAATATAACTCTGTGAGTGTTGAAAAATTAAAAATAATAACTTATTGGATAAGAAAAAAAAGCAGTTCCTCTATCCATCTCTGAAGAAAACTGTGAGGTTTAAATGAGATACAAAATCGCTTAGAGAAAAGTTAAAAGTATCATAAAAATGCAAGATACATTACTACACAACCAAAGTAGAGGGTTTTTTTTAATGGGTTAAGGTGCTGGACATATCAGACTGACAAACTGCCTTTAGACATGACCACTGCCCTCCTTCACCCTAGATTTATATATTC
The DNA here is from genome assembly GCF_019320065.1 of Cervus canadensis. Taxonomy (NCBI): domain Eukaryota; kingdom Metazoa; phylum Chordata; class Mammalia; order Artiodactyla; family Cervidae; genus Cervus; species Cervus canadensis. Next base: position 91,320,731 of record NC_057390.1, on the reverse strand, counting down.
CACATTAATTTCAGGTATCAAGAGAACTAGGCAGCTGGAACACTAACTATAGCTGACCATAACGAGCAAGTTCTTCTGCACGGCCTGTGTCCCGTACCTCTCCTCTTGAGGAGTCCTTACTCGGGGATGAAGATGAAGAGTGAGGCGCAGCCACCAAAGAAGTAGCACCAATGGCTGCGGCTGGAGGGAGTTCTCGCTCTTCATTCCCTGGGCGTCGGTTCCAGCTGGGGTCGCTCATCGGGCGCCGGACAGAAGACACGACGTCAGAGCTCCTGCTGCGAACTAATCTCTCAGGGTAAGAGTGCCTTTGCTTAAACGCCTCCATCTCAGCTGGAGTCAGGATGTGGGAACCGAAGGTAGGCAACCTGGCCTCGTTTCCTCCCACAGCTCCTTCCAGGATCGGGGGGTCTGGGGGTGGGTGCGACGGCCTGGCATAGTGAACCTTCGGCCTTACCACAGCAGAAGCTCCCCCTGCAACACAGGAAAAAACGTTCTCAGCTGAGACACAACTGATCCCAAAAGGCATGAACAAAGGGGTTGTAGTTTTGCTCTTCTGGCCGTGATAAACAGGGGTCAGAAAGTCCACCTGACTACTTTACCTTCGTGCGAAGACAGTGGATCAAACATGGCAAGCAGAGACTCTGACTGAGATGGAGGAGAGGTCAGCTGGTGGGCACCTGAAAGAGATGGGCAGACAGTGTGACCAAGTCAGAAGTCATGACTCAGAGGCAGTTTCCACACAGCGAAAATGGCTCTCTCTTCCACAGTCTTCCTTTTTGACCAATTAGAACTTGAGGGCATACCAGAAAAAACAGAATCTAATAAACAGTATATTCTGATTACATCATATTCATTTTAGGTTTTTATCTACATACGTGGATTTTAATTACGTTTAAGTGGTCCAGTATCCACATGCCTATTACTTTTAATGGCCAGATTATATTATGGTTACTGCGAAGAGCGGAGCCAGAAGATGAAAATCATCAAAACTTTCAGAATGCTCTAAGTTTCCTGACCCCACTTTGCCCTCACCTATAAAAAGAGACAATACTACCTACAGAAGGAGCATAAATTAAAAGCTGTAAAACCTGAAATTCACTATTGTTCTCAGCAAAAGAGAACTCAAAACAAAAGTGAGTCAAGCTATGTTATACCACAAAACAAACTTGAACAAGTACGTTATTTTAAAGCTACAGAGTAAAAGATGATTCCTCTGAGCAAGAGTGCTCAGTCATGTCTGACTCTTCGCGACCCCATGGACTGTAGCCCACCAGGCTCCTCTGACCCCGGCGAGAATACTGGAGCAGGTTGCCATTTCCTAGTCTAGAGGATCTCACCAACCCAGGGATCGAACCCATGTCTCTTGCATATCCTGCATTGGCAGGCAGATTCTTTACGCCTGTGCCACCCGGGAAGCCCCCTCTAAGCATATGTCTAAACAATCAAAATGAGAGAATATTAAAACAGATAAGTATGCAGAGACTAAAACTCACAAATATATAAAAGAAACTGTTGCTCTAAACTTTCTGAGTCTGAGTTCTTTTTTGATAATGAATGATAGTATGATTTTTCCACTTGATTTTCCTTTTGTTCTGTCTTATAATTACTTTCCTTTTTAAAAACTGCAGAAATAGTTTATCACTAGGAAAGATAGCTTAGAATGATCAGTTCTCAAGATTTTGGTCTTAGGTCATGTAAGACATGCTTAATTTATTTAAATTACTTTTTTTATATTTTGGCTGCACCACAGAGCATGTGGGATCAGTTCTCCAACCAGGTTCCATCCACGTACCTGACAGACGAAGTGTGGTGTCTTAACCACTGGGCTGCCAGGAAAGTCCCTTAAAATTTTTTGACCCTAAAACCTTACTTATATATAAGGTTATATATATCTAATATAACTAATATAAGATATATTATAAGATATATAATAAGATATATCTTACATATTTAATATAAGGTAGGTTATATCTAACGATAGTTAACCATACTAGCAATTAAAACCGAAAAGAATATATAGATAAAAATTTTAAACTTTTAATAAGTTTTATATTAAAATGTTATATATATTAATTTAATTGAATACACTCATTAAATGGTAACAAAAATAACCCTTTTAGGTGAAAAGTAACTATATTTTCCAAAATAAAAAGCCAGAAGAGTGACACTTTTACATTTTTGCAAATTCCTTCAATGTATGACTTCACAGAACACAGCTAACTTCTCATACCTGCTTCTGCTTTCCACCTGCTGCACTGTGCTGTTGTGGCTGAAGTATATAAAGAAAAGCTGATCTCACAAAGATATGCAAGTAGAAAGGAGATAATATTTTAACAGCCTTTTCAGGAAACTATGGATATTACTCTTCAATACTATACCAAAACTTGGCAGTAGTATCTATTTTTTAAAGGTTAGCTACAATTTGGAAGCTGAAACCAGACCAACGAACTTTTTTGTACTGTTACATTAAAATTCAAATGGTCTGTCTTGCACTTTGAAGGAATCTTTTACCCAAGAGTGATTTTGTAACATCATGTGTTGATCATCTAGAAAATATTGGTTCAACTAGATAAATGCAGATCTTCCAAATGTTGACACCATTCATCATATAACATCCAGAAAAAATGACGCTCTCAGTATCACCACCAATCTCACCAGAAAAGTTTTTAAATGGCAGTAATCTGTCATGCTCATGGAGGTAGACACAGAGCTTTCCAAAATTCTGATTTCTATCTGAAAGCCTGAATTTTATCACCAGCAACAAACTCCACCCTGTCAGTTGTTTTCCTTGAAATAACAGGCTCATTTTGTTAATTTTCAAGAAATGTCTGCCAAATACCCAAGTACCAATAACTACAGCTTATCATTCTTTCAAGTAAAAATGATGTTTCATGAAAAAACAAACAAGGGAAAAAAGAAAAAAAACAGCCACTTCAGTTCATAACTCAATCATAGAAGCTTTTCCTTAGACCCATCATATTTCAGAATGCAGCAGAAATACATTAGGGATACTTCCTATGTCTTCAGAATATTAGACAGATGTGTACTCAAGGGTTGAGATACAGAATTAAATAATTTTTACTGCTTTATCAAACACATTCACAAGTAAAACTTTTATTGTTTGTAACTCTGAGAAAAGAATACAGTGACTGGGAGCCTGGCCTGGTGCTGCTGTCCTGCTTTGTGCTGAAAGCCTTGGCAAATTTACCCATCTCTGCTTGTGCACTATCAGTGCAACATCAGTATGGCACAAAGGACAATAGCCTTTTATTATATGAAACAGTTATGGCCTCATACCTCCCCAGCCCCTTGAGAGGTCTTAAGGGCCCTCAGTGGGCCATGGACACTACACTTTGAAAACTGTTGGTTTAGAACAGTGGTTCTCAACTGGGGCTTACTGTGCCACCGAAGTGATCATTTGGCAATGATTTCTGGTTGTTCCCTGATAGCTCAGTTGGTAAAGAAGCTGCCTGCAATGCAGGAGACCCCGGTTCAATTCTTGGGTTAGGAAGATCTGCCAGAGAAGGGATAGGCTACCCACTCCAGTATTCTTGGGCTTCCTTTGTGAATCAGCTGGTAAAGAATCCGCTTGAAATGAGGGAGACCTGGGTTTGATTTCTGGGTTGGGAAGATCCCCTGGAGAAGGGAAAGGCTACCCACTCCAGTATTCTAGCCTGGAGAACTCCATGGACTGTATAGTCCATAGGGTCACAGAGAGTCAGACACGACTGAGCGACTTTCACTTTTGGTTGTCATGACTGCACAAGAAGGAGATGGTATGCTTCCAACAGAGATCAGAGATGCTGCTAAACATCCTACAGTGCATAGGACAGGCCGCCACAACAAAGAATTACCTGACCCAAAATGTTCATCGTGTTGAGGATAAGAAACCTTGGTTTAGAATAAACAAAAACGTAAAAATAAAAGTACTTCAAAACCCAGTACCCAAATTCTGTAAAGTAATTATCCTTCGATTAAAAAATAAATTTTAAAAACCATTACACAGTATATAAAATCACTACTTACTAGCACTCTGGTACTTCTTCCCAGTACTTTCTTTAGGATAGGTTCTTTTACATTTTATTATCTTATATATAAAATGCTCTAAGATAAAATTTCCAAGTGATATTATGTTCTAGGTATTTCTCCAAATTATTTCGTATTCTTTAAAGCATTTAAAAAACAGCTGTGCAAGTTCTAATAAGTGGTTACATCAAAACTCACTTAGCCATTCTATTTTTCAGTTCTTAGGTTGTTTTAAGTTTTCTGCCAATATAAATATTATGAAGAATATCTTGGTGCATAAGACTTTCTCCATACATCAATTGTCTCCTTATGACTGATTCCTACAGTGGATTAACTGAATGAAATTTAGTATGTGAACCTTATTTTAAGGCCTTATACACATAATGCCCCAAAGATGTATAACAATTGATATCACTGTCAGCAATGTGTTAAGGTTGACAGTTTCAGTCACGGATGTGATCATTTCTATTAATAAAAGTCATTCTCATTTCCCCTTCTTACCATGGGTGACTTCATCCATGTCTGGACTAGTGACAGAATCTTTACCCCCAAAATCAGAGCTGCACTCAGATCTCAGATCTTCAATCTTATTGGGAATATCCTCAGAGGTTGCACTTATGCCTTCAGAAAAAAAATATATATATATGGTAAAAAAATAAACAGCAAGAACAACAAAATAACCACACAAAAAGTATATGAAGTTTGGAGAAATGTATATAGTCTCACATTTTTTTGTGTCCCATTCTTTACAAGGGAACTGTTTGGTATTATGTCCTTTCTTGTACTATTGCTTAAATATATTTACCTTGATTTGTACAACATAATCAGAATTACCACACAACAGCTAAATACAGCAGCAGAGGCTACCAAGAACAGATAGTTATAGAGGGAACACACACAGACCGTCTATCAGCTACTCTGACAGGCTCTATAAAGGCACATGTTAACTTCTCATAGATGTCAGGTCCCGTAGAAATAACTGTTTCCTGGGACTTACTCAGATCTTAGACAAAATATATATCTTTGCTATTGACTTTATAGAGGGGGACGTGGGAACACACCTTCAAGTCCTTATTCCTTAAAACAAGACAGACATACCCGACACAACACTGAGGCCTGGTGTGCTGGGGCGGGAACTGACCTCCCTGACGTCCGTGTCATCAGACGTGCTGCCCAGTCCCGAGCAGCTCTCCAGTTCCTGTAGCCGCTCTTCCTGCTTTAGATCTGGGGCCTCTAAGCAGAAGAAGTGAGGCACCACGTTACTGATTCTGCTAGCACATCAGCTTCCGCTTTTGTGACCCAGATGAAGAAAGCTACTGGGGCATGAATGGACTCAGTGCAAACAGACTTCCAAGTCTGGACCAGTTAGCAAAGCCAGTTAGATCAAATGTTAAAGTCAAGGTTGTGGTTTTTATCCCGATACAGGCCAGTTCACTGTGCACAGATGAAAACTCTGCTTCCAGATCACTAATCTCAGAGTATTCTTTCTTTTGGTTAAAAGTAAACTAAACAAAAGAATATAGGTGAGCTTGTCATTAAATCAACCACTTTCTAAAAAATAACTCCTATGGATGCTCAGCAGTGAGCTAATCCTACTGTCTCCTTATGGACAGGTTAGCATGTCTGAATGTGGTATAAGGTTAAAAAACACATACCAAAATCACTTCATATTTTTGAGACAAGCAGATGAAACAGAATGTAATTCAGATACACAGGTGCTTATATTTGCATCCTGGTAGTTGATATTTAGTTGAAGACAAGGACTTAAATTCATAAGCAGAAAAAAGCAGACACGCAATACACAAGAGAACGTACAAAATACACCTGGCAGGCTACAGTCCACGGGGCGCAACAGTCGGACGTTACTGAGCGGCTAAACCACCACATTTATAACCCTGCACAAAGTAATTCTTGGGATTCCAGAGTCTCAATGTCAATGCATTTCAAAACTGCATGTGGTATCTTTGGGTTAAATTCTCCAAATCTACACATGCTTATTACCAGGTATCCAACCACTCAAGGTTCAAGCTGTGCTGCTATTCTTCTCTTGCAGTAAGTTAGTGGGAGACATTGAACTCCATGTCCCACATAGAATCCTGATAAGTTACTAACAATTGCTTTCAAGATAACTGAACCGAGTCAGCACCGGCTATCTTAGCCTCTGCCATCCAACGCTACATTTTTTCTTGATGGACAGAAAACATCCTGAACTAATTTTCCATTTGAAGTTCTGAGCAAAGTTATTGCCTCATACTTGTCAAACGTATATCTGACAAAAGGTATACTTAATATAGAAATTAGGATGCCTTACATTTAAAACTTCTGTGCAAATAAAAAAGCAAACAATGACAGCATACTAACCTGAGTCACTTGGCAATACCTCTACACTCCAAGCTTCGCTGGTTGTCTCTGATATGGTAGAACCAGTGCAGGGGTCAAGAAGCACTGACCCTGAGCCTGGTAGGCACAGTAAACTGCCTAACACGTTCTCTGCTGCTGCACCTGTATAACCAACGGGGAGCAAAGGGTTAATAGAGATCCTCAGGGAAAGCGCAGAGATAATGGGAAAAGGGCAAACACAAAGCTAACAAAATGTCTCTACTCACAAGAAAAAAGCCAGGGTAAGAGTAATTTCAATCAATAAAACCACTAAAAACACAAATTTCCCACTTGGGTCACAATAACACAAGTTCCTTTTCATCCGTTTCCTACTGTTCACCTTGGTCTCCATTGAGAAAACACAGCTCATTAGGTCAAGTCATTTCAACTAGCTTTCACTCTTGTTTTTCAGCAAATTTTGTGTGTCCTCAGCACTTCTCTAACAATTATAGTCCTTCAGGGATTAAAAACACTCGGAGACACTTAACCACAGAAAGTTATACTGGCCAAATGTTTTTTTCTGGCACATTAGCCACATATTCAGAGAAATAAAGTATATTTGCAGGGAAATACACATCTCCTTTGTAGCATTCATTCAATGCAAATATAGCTTATTGCCCAAATACAGCTCACCTACAGGAGAAATATCACTTTGACATATGGAACAAAATAATCCAAAACCAACTGAGAAATCTATTTATACTTCTTAAAAATACAAACAGAAAGGTTAAACATTGTTGTACACCTGTGTTAAAAATAGTCAGGTTCGGAACGCTCCACTACTTCTGATTAAACCTAATAAAATCCTATTTCAGGAGATGAAGAACTTTTGGAAAAAGGTCACTGGCAAAAGTTGCCTTTTAAAGATACGTCACAGTTACCAAGGGGAAAAGATGGGGGGCGGGGGTGGATAGATTAAGAGTCTGAGGTTGGCATATGCACACTTCCATATATGGAATATATGGTCATTAGGGACCTAGCGTACAGCACAGGGAACTATGCTCGATGTTCTGTAATAATCTACATGGGAAAAGAATCTAGAAAAGAGTAGACAGATGTGTATGTGTAACTGAATCACAACTAACACAACACTGTAAATCAACTATACCCTGATACAAAATTTAAAATTTTTTAAATAAAAGAAAGATATGTCATGAAATAATTACAAATACAAAAAAAAAAAAAATAATAATTACAAATAAAATAATGTCTGGAACATGCCTAAACATAATCACATAATCAGGAGAGGGGATGAAAAGGTGGGAGAAGAAATGAAACAAAACTGGCCAGGTGTGTATGTGTAATTGTTGCATCTGGGTGATGGGTAATGGTGCTCAGTATACTGTTCTCTCCTGTATTTGTTTGAAATGGTCCATGATTTAAAAAGAAAATAAAAATAAAAATTAAAAAAAGAAAAAAAAGATGGTGATTACAAGACTGTGTGACTCTTTCAGAAGGGACAGAACACTATCCTTAAAAGGGTAACTTTAACATATGGAAACTGTATCTTGATAAACCTGATACTAGGAAAACAGAAACAGAGAAAACTGTTCCTTGCTTTGGAGCTGAATTAAACCTTCCAGAAGCAAATTCAGTTTTAGAGAATGTCAATATCATATTACTCTGAAAGGCTTTATGGCTATAACCTGTAAGAATTTTCATTTTAAGGCAAAATGTTTAGTTTCAAAAGAAGAATATGCTAATCATAGACTAATATGTTAATCATAGGCTCTGCAAACAAGAATTGACAAAGAGATAATTCAAAAGCTTGGTTCTTTTTTGTATGGGGAGGAACCCTTAAATGCAGAACAGAGAAAATACTACTTATTTTCAATAAAGAGAAAAAAAAATACACAAATGCCTTGTCACATACAATTATCTCAGTTTCCCAGTTACTGTTAACACACACACCATGTTTGTTAGAGCACGCAAGCTCCCTCCCATGAAGGGTGGGTGGATACGAATAACTGAACAGCAATCTTCCAGAGACATTCAGCAGCAGTTACCTGCTATTTCTTGCAAGCGATCTTCATCAATGTTAGGGTCAAAATCACTCCCCAATACATCTGTACTCCACGTCTCACTCACTGTTTCTGATATATCCCTGTCATCCGTGAGTCCCATCATGTCACGGATTTCAAACTTCCGGAGCTTATCATCGAGATTATCCTGCGTAGTAGCTAGCAAAAGCAAAATTAAGCACTTTAAAAATCATAGCATGGAAATGGTAGAGCCCCCATTAAATATATTTGAGCAGGGTACTTCATAACATTATAAAACAGCCTATTAATAGCTGGAGGGGACCTATTCTTCTCAGTGGAGGAAGCGCCCCAGAGTTCTTGATACAGGTGACTTCCTATAGCTCCCCTACAATCTTTTCTCTTGCAGATCAACTCTACTTACTAACTCTATTAGATTCTGGAAGCATTTACTGAGCATCTAATACATACAAGGCTCTACGCTGGAGACTGAGGGAAGGCACCAACATGATGAAAGGCCTGTCCCTGTGTTCAGAGGTTCTACAGGCTGGTGGAGAGATGCGAGCTCTAACACAAGGTAGGGCGACATCCAGCTATAACTAAGCTTCGGAGGAGGAGCAATGAGAGCCCAGAGGAGCAATAAATTTCCATTGGGCGGATGAGGGTTGAGGTCACAGCACAAGAAAGTTCTCTCGAGTCAGAACAGAAGTCTCTTCCCCCTGGTGGATGGTGGGGGTGGTTTTTTTTTGGGGGGGGGGGGTGGCTATGTCATTTAATTCAGTTTGCAGCATCTCACTTAACCAACCAGGGGCTGAAACTGAGCAAGTGCAGTGAAAGCCCGGAATCCTAACCACTAGGTCACTGAGGAATTCCCCGAGAAGGCCATGTTGAGTGAACTCAGTTCTGTCTTCTGGAATGACACCAAAGTATAATCCTTTCCCCTCAGGACAGTCTTTAAAATATTCACCAATAACTACCTTGTCCTCTCCAATTTTTCTCTTTTCAAGGCCAGCATTTCTCCATTTCTTTGACTGGGTTTCACAAAAAGAATGAATCAACATAGAAGCCTTTCCTCCTCCTCCAAGCACTAAAATGCTATCTAGCCTTCAAAGCAAAGGACAAGGTCAATGCCACCTTCTCCATTGAATTCCCTAATAACTACAGGGGAGCTGTATCTTACTCGCCTAAAAACAAGTACATACTAAAAAAATTACTTTTGAAATCCCTTAGATTCACTCATAATGTATGGTATATGTGGTTTCCTATATGCCTGTTTGTGGCTATCTGACAAAGCCGGTTTTCCCTCAGTTTTGGAACATATTGTGTAACTTTGATGTAGAGATGACAAAGACTCTTTCTTTGAGGAAACTTCAGTCAGGCCCTTCTGAACCCTCTTCTGCCTTAGGCTTCAACTCTGTCCCCCACCCCGCCCCCCGCCACACACACACACACAAAATCATAGCATGGCTACCATTTTTAAAATCAACTTTAAAGAACTTTATGTCTTTAAACTCCAAGGTATATATTTGAACACTAACATTCAGCACACAGTACCAAAACACGGAATTATTCCTTCATGGATGTACTCCTTCCCTCTCTGAACCAAGCTCAACATATGTGCTCCCCCTTCTGGTCAGTTAACTGGGGCAGCTGATGTTGTCAACTGTCTCCCTGTCCTCTACAGTGTGACACTGTTCAAGAATTGGGATATATGCCCCCTTCTTTGAATTTGGACAGGCCTGGTAACTTGCTTTGTCCGAAAGGATAAAGAGGAAGTGTGCCAGTTGCGAGGTTAGGCCTCAAGAGATCTTACAAACATCTGCTCTCTCTCATCCTTGCTTCTGCCCCGAGGACAAGCTGAAACCAGCTTTTTAGGGGAGGAGGAACCACATGGAACAAAGCAAAGGTCATCCTAGACTAGCCAGCTCCCCACTGACCAAGAGATGTCCAGCTAAAATTAGCAGAGCTCCCTACTTGACTACCGGTGATCCAAGATGTATGAGGGCCCAGATTCTATCCCTGGTCAAGGAACTGCATCCCACAAGCTGTAACTAAGAGTTCACAAGCTACGACTAAGGGTCCTTCGTGCTGCAACCAAGACCTGGCACAGCCAAATCAATAAATATTTTTAAAAAGAATACCAGAATCCCCTAAAAGGTTTGTTAAAGAAGTGATATTCTTTCAACTTCCATCTTAAGCTAATATTATTTTAGGTTTCTGCTTTTTGCAGAAAATTTAATCCTAAATAACATAGTGACTCAATGTATGACAAAAACCACTACAATATTGTAAAGTAATTAGCCTCCAACTAATAAAAATAAATGAAAAAATAATAATAATTCAAGCTTTCCAAAAAAAAAAAAAACATAGTGACAAACTGATTGAGTAAAATTCAGCCTTACTTTTATTCAACCAACCTGACTGGAAACCCTCTTTTCTTTTCTAAAAAGAGATTAAACCAGGATCTCTAGAAATGAGACATGGGAAATGCCTTTTTTTTCTTTTTTCCTAACTCCCCAGGTGATTTTTACACCCACTTAAGTCATTGCCTTAAATCCAGCTGAAGGCAATAAACATTCCCATAAAATCCACCAGTGATTTTTAAATGAAAAAATCCAAAGAACTTTTTCTAAAAGGACAACAGGGATCCATCTGCTTTTCATCCTAACTTCACGTCGTCACCCTACTTGACAGTTCCTGAGAAAGTACTATGATTTCCCAGCTCCTTGACTTGCTTATACTATTAATATTACTTTACCTAGAGTATCTCTAGTTTCAGCTAATGCCAATGCCAGCCAGGCTTTAAGGCTACTATTTTTTCCCTATAAGCTTTTCCCTACACTTTGAACCACATGTATTTCTTACCCAGAACTGCCAATGCACTTTTATGATAATTTTAATCATTTGTGTACCATTTTCACCCTATTCTAAGTTCCTTGAGCCCTCAGAATTTATCTTAGTACCCCTTAAAATTGTAATACTACAGAACTGAAATACCAAATATTATACAACTCAAGCAATGCATCTTAATTCTTCTATGTAATTTAAGCCTAAAATAATCCACTTAGCAACTAAACTTTTTTTTTTTTTTTTTTTGGCTGCACCTTGCAGCTTACAGGATCTGAGTTCCCTGACCAGGGACTGAAGCAGGCCATGACACTGAAAGTGCCAAGTCCTAAGTGCTGGGCTGCCAGGGAATTCCCAACTAAACACATCTTTAAGAACTGTAGGAACTATGAACAAATGCCAGTTTAATGGTCAGTATGCAATCAACTGAGCACACCCCAAGCGCAGGGACACAGAATGCTCATTCTGTGACCAGGTGGATTCTTCGCGCAGGGACACAGAATGCTCATTCTGTGACCAGGTGGATTCTTCGCGCAGGGACACAGAATGCTCATTCTGTGACCAGGTGGATTCTTCGCGCAGGGACACAGAATGCTCATTCCGTGACCAGGTGGATTCTTCGCGCAGGGACACAGAATGCTCGTTCTGTGACCAGGTGAACTCTTCGCTGCTGAGCAGCTGAACTCGACCTCACTGTACCTTGCTCGTGCTCCAACAACTGCAGAGCTTCAACTCCATTGCTCCCAGAAGGCCCTGCTCCAAGCTCTGACACAGACTCCCCCTCCAGGTCCAGTGAGGACACCGAATTAGAACGATTTGAAGGACCTAGAGAGACATTTGTACTGTGAGTGAACTTTACAAGACAGTCATGAGCCGCCATGTAATGTTTCATGCCTCGATAAGAGAATAAAAGACTGATTAAAGTGCTTTTAATGCTGTTACGCCATAAAAATAAACACACCCTTTAGCCAGAAATGCTTTTAGAAATTTATCCAAGGAACTAATCAAAACTCCATCTAAGGCTGCTTGTTGCAAGACTTCTTATAATGTCTAAAAAGTGGAAACAATCTACTTGTGTAATCATAGAAAAAAGTTTAAATATATTATGAGAAATGCCCATTTGAAGTTAAAGAAAGCAGCCATTAGAAACCATGTTATTTAAGAATAGTCAATTACAAAGGGAAATGTTACTGTTACATGGTTAAACCAAAAAAGTTGCAAAACAGCATAAGCCTAATTTTGCTATAAATAAACCAAAATGTTAACTGTTATTAATAGAATGGTAAGGTCACAGATGGTTCAATTTTTTCCCTTCATTTTCTAGAATGAATGTACATTACTTACATTTTTAAAAGTGAGGGGGAAAAAAGGAAAAGTTATTACTGTTTATGTTTATCCGAAAATGTTAATCAGAGGGGAGGAGCCAAGATGGCGGAGGAATAGGAAGGGGAGATCACTTTCTCCCCTACAAATTCATCGAAAAAACAATTCAACGCAGAGCAAACTTCACAAAACAACTTCTGATCTAGCTGAGGACATCAGGAGCTCAGAAAAGCAGCCCATTGTCTTCAAAAGGAGGTAGGACAAAATATAAAAGATAAAAAGAGAGACAAAAGAACTAGGGACGGAGACCCATCCCAGAAAGGGAGTCTTAATAAAAGTTTCCAAACACCAGGAAACCCTCTCACTGGCGGGTCTGGGGGAAGTTTTCGAATCTCGGAGGGCAACCTAACTGGGAGGAAAAATAAATAAAACCCACAGATTACATGCCTAAAAGCAACTCCCAGCAAAAAGTACCCCAGACGCCCGCATCTGCCACCAGCAAGTGGGGGCGGAACAGAGAGGAGCGGGCGGCACTGCTGAGGGTAAGGACTGGGCCTGAGGGCAATTGGAGGGAGCTTTTGTGAGATACCAACTTAAACTGTGGGACAGCAAAAGAGAAAATTAACCGGCCCGAACACACTGCCGGCCGTTTACAGAACAAAGGGTCTGAGCAAGTCCAGAGGAGCTAGCTGGCTGCGAACCGGCCCAGCCCCACCAGAGGCAGGAGGCAGGAGGGAGGGGAAAGGGGCAAACTCGGCCCCAAAGATGGCATCCCCTACCACACCGCAAACAGGCCTCCAGTTTCTAACCAAAGACTTCCTGAGATTCTGGATGGTCGACATCCGCCGGGAGGGTCGCGGCTAAACACAGGGCGACCCGACCGGCGCGGGCAGAAACTGAGGCTGGGGCCGGAGGGGAGAAGGTGTACCGCACCGGGGAGAGTGCGCCGGTCAAGCTCCTGGCTGCCTGAGCTGCTCAGGCCGGGGAAGGCACAAAACGAAGGCGCAACCGAGTCCGCGCTTTTGTGGAATACCTGAAAACTGGAACTGCACGCAACGCAGGGCCCGCTCCATATAGAGCAGCCGGGAGCCTGAGCAGCGTAGACGGGGAAAACAGCGCCCCTCCCTCCCCGCAGCGCGAGGGAACTAGCAACCTGAACAAGAGACCACCTCCGCCCGCCTGTGTCAGGGCGGAAATTAGGCACTGAAGAGACCGGCAAACTGAAGCCAAATAAACAAAGGGAACCACTTCAGAAGGGACCAGTGCAACAGATTAAAATCCCTGTAGGTAACACCGACTCCACCGGAAGGGGCCTACAGATATCGAGAAGTGTAAGCTGGAACGAGGAGCTATCTGAAACTGAACCGAACCCACACTCTGACCACAACAGCTCCAGAGAAATTCCTAGATATATTTTTACCTTTTTTTTTTTTAATTAAAAAAAATTTTTTTTCTTTTCTATTTTTTCTCTTTTATTTTCTTTTAAAATTCCCTATTACTCCCCCATTACTCCTTAACTTTCATTTTCATGTATTTTTACGATTTTTTTAATTAGGAAAAATTTTTTTTCTTATTTTCTTTTTCTCTTATTTTCTTTTAAAGTCCTCTATTACTCCTCTACTACTCCTTAATTTTCATTTTCATTTCACTATAACCTTGCAAAAAAAAAAGAGAAGCCCTATTTTTAAATCAAACTTCATATATATCTCTAAAATTTTTTGTGTTTTTGTTTTTAATATTGTATCTTTAAGAGCCTAACCTCTACTCTAGATTTTTAATCTTTGTTTTTCAGTATGTGATATAAATTTTGGACATTTAAGAATCCAATATTCAGTTCCCATTTTTACTCAGCAGGGTGTTGATTACTCTCTCCCACTTTTGACTCTCCGTTTTCTACCTCAGAACACCTCTATTTCCTCCTTTCCCTTTCTCTTCCCAATCCAATTCTGTGAATCTTTGTGGGTGTCTGGGCTACGGAGAACACTTTGGGAACAGACAACTGCGTAGATCTGTCTCTCTCCTCTTGAGTCCCCCTTTTTCTCCTCCTGCTCATCTCTATCTCCCTCCTCCCTCTCCTCTTTTTCATGTAACTCTGTGAACCTCTCTGGGTGTCCCTCACAGCAGAGAATCTTTTCACCATTAACCTAGAAGTTTTATTATCAGTGCTGTATAGTTGGAGAAGTCTTGAGACTACTGGAAGAATAAAACTGAAATCCAGAGGCAGGAGACTTAAGCCCAAAACCTGAAACACCAGAAAACTCCTGACTACACGGAACATTAAGTAATAAGAGACCATCCAAAAGCCTCCATACCTACACTGAAACCAACCACCACCCAAGACCCAGTAAGTTTCAGAGCAAGACATACCACGCAAATTCTCCAGCAAGGCAGGAACATAGCCCTGAGCGTCAACTTACAGGCTGCCCAAAGTCACACCTAACACATAGACCCATCTCAAAACTCATTCCTGGACACTCCATTGCACTCCAGAGAGAAGAAATCCAGTTCCACACACCAGAACACCGACGCAAGCTTCCCTAACCAGGAAACCTTGACAAGCCAATCGTCCAACCCCACTCACTGGGTGAAGCCTCCACAATAAAAAGGAACCACAGACCTCCAGAATACAGAAAGCCCACTCCAGACACAGCAATCTAAACAAGATGAAAAGGCAGAGAAATACCCAACAGGTAAAGGAACATGAAAAATGCCCACCAAGTCAAACAAAAGAGGAGGAGATAGGGAATCTACCTGAAAAAGAATTTAGAATAATGATAATAAAAATGACCCAAAATCTTGAAAACAAAATGGAGTTACAGATAAATAGCCTGGAGACAAAGATTGAGAAGATGCAAGAAATGTTTAATAAAGACCTAGAAGAAATAAAAAAGAGTCAATTAAAAATGAATAATGCAATAAATGAGATCAAAAACACTCTGGAGGGAACCAAGAGTAGAATAACAGAGACAGAAGATAGGATAAGTGAGGTAGAAGATAAAATGGTGGAAATAAATGAAGCAGAGAGGAAAAAAGAAAAAAGGATCAAAAGAAATGAGGACAACCTCAGGGACCTCTGGGACAATGTGAAACACCCCAACATTCGAATCATAGGAGTCCCAGAAGAAGACAAAAAGAAAGGCCATGAGAAAATACTCAAGGAGATAACAGCTGAAAACTTCCCTAAAATGGGGAAGGAAATAGCCACCCAAGTCCAAGAAACCCAGAGTCCCAAACAGAATAAACCCAAGGCGAAACACCCCAAGACACATATTAATCAAATTAACAAAGATCAAACACAAAGAACAAATATTAAAAGCAGTAAGGGAGAAACAACAAATAACACACAAAGGGATTCCCATAAGGATAACAGCTGATCTATCAATAGAAACCCTCCATGCCAGGAGGGAATGGCAGGACATACTTAAAGTAATGAAAGAGAATAACCTACAACCTAGATTACTATACCCAGCAAGGATCTCATTCAGATATGAAGGAGAATTCAAAAGCTTTACAGACAAGCAAAAGCTGAGAGAATTCAGCACCACCAAACCAGCTCTTCAACAAATGCTAAAGGATTTTCTCTAGACAGGAAATACAGAAAGGTTGTATAAACGTGAACCCAAAACAACAAAGTAAATGGCAACGGGACCACACCTATCAATAATTATTTTAAATGTAAATGGGTTGAATGCCCCAACCAAAAGACAAAGACTGGCTGAATGGATACAAAAACAAGACCCTATATATGCTGTCTACAAGAGACCCACCTCAAAACAAGAGACACATACAGACTAAAAGTGAAGGGCTGGAAAAAAATATTTCACACAAACGGAGACCAAAAGAAAGCAGGAGTCGCAATACTCATATCAGATAAAATAGACTTTCAAATAAAGGCTGTGAAAAGAGACAAAGAAGGACACTACATAATGATCAAAGGATCAATCCAAGAAGAAGATATAACAATTATAAATATATATGCACCCAACATAGGAGCACCGCAATATGTACGGCAAACACTAACGAGTTTGAAAGAGGAAATTAATAGTAACACAATAATAGTGGGAGACTTTAATACCCCACTCACAACTATGGATAGATCAACTAAACAGAAAATTAACAAGGAAACACAACCTTTAAATGACACAATGGACCAGCTAGACCTAATTGATATCTATAGGGCATTTCACCCAAAACAATCAACTTCACCTTTTTCTCAAGTGCACACGGAACCTTCTCCAGAATAGATCACATCCTGGGCCATAAATCTAGTCTTAGTAAATTCAAAAAAATTGAAATCATTCCAGTCATCTTTTCTGACCACAGTGCAATAAGATTAGATCTCAATTACCAGGAAAAAATTGTTAAAAATTCAAACATATGGAGGCTAAATAACACGCTTCTGAATAACCAACAAATCATAGAAGAAATCAAAAAAGAAATCAAAATATGCATAGAAATGAATGAAATTGAAAACACAACAACCCAAAACCTATGGGACACTGTAAAAGCAGTACTAAGGGGAAGGTTCATAGCATTACAGGCTTACCTCAAGAAACAAGAAAAAAGTCAAATAAATAACCTAACTCTACACCTAAAGCAACTAGAGAAGGAAGAAATGAAGAACACCAGGGTTAGTAGAAGGAAAGAAATCTTAAAAATTAGGGCAGAAATAAATGCAAAAGAAACTAAAGAGACCATAGCAAAAATCAACAAAGCTAAAAGCTGTTTTTTGAAAAAATAAACAAAACTGACAAACCATTAGCAAGACTCATTAAGAAACAAAGAGAGAAGAACCAAATTAACAAAATTAGAAATGAAAATGGAGAGATCACAACAGACAACACTGAAATACAAAGGATCATAAGAGACTACTACCAGCAGCTCTATGCCAATAAAATGGACAACTTGGAAGAAATGGACAAATTCTTAGAAAAGTATAACTTTCCAAAACTGAACCAGGAAGAAATAGAAGATCTTAACAGACCCATCACAAGCAAGGAAATCGAAACTGTAATAAAAAATCTTCCAGCAAACAAAAGCCCAGGACCAGATGGCTTCACAGCTGAATTCTACCAAAAATTTAGAGAAGAGCTAACACCTGTCTTACTCAAACTCTTCCAGAAAATTGCAGAAGAAGGTAAACTTCCAAACTCATTCTATGAGGCCACCATCACCCTAATTCCAAAACCAGACAAAGATGCCACAAAAAAAGAAAACTACAGGCCAATATCACTGATGAACATAGATGCAAAAATCCTTAACAAAATTCTAGCAAACAGAATCCAACAACATATTAAAAAAATCATACACCATGACCAAGTGGGCTTTATCCCAGGAATGCAATGATTCTTTAATATCTGCATATCAATCAATGTAATACACCATATTAACAAATTGAAAGATAAAAACCATATGATTATCTCAATAGATGCAGAGAAAGCCTTTGACAAAATTCAACACCCATTTATGATTAAAACTCTCCAGAAAGCAGGAATAGAAGGAACATACCTCAACATAATAAAAGCTACATATGACAAACCCACAGCAAGCATTACCCTCAATGGTGAAAAATTGAAAGCATTTCCCCTGAAATCAGGAACAAGACAAGGGTGCCCACTCTCACCACTACTATTCAACATAGTGTTGGAAGTTTTGGCCACAGCAATCAGAGCAGAAAAAGAAGTAAAAGGAATCCAGATAGGAAAAGAAGAAGTGAAATTCTCGCTGTTTGCAGATGACATGATCCTCTACATAGAAAACCCTAAAGACTCTACCAGAAAATTACTAGAGCTCATCAACGAATATAGTAAAGTTGCAGGATATAAAATTAACACACAGAAATCCCTTGCATTCCTATACACTAACAAAACAGAAAGAGAAAACAGAAAGAGAAATTAAGGAAACAATACCATTCACCACTGCAACAAAAAGAATAAAATACTTAGGAGTATATCTACCTAAAGAAACAGAAGACCTATACATAGAAAACTATAAAACACTGATGAAAGAAATCAAAGAGGACACAAACAGATCGAGAAACATACCGTGTTCATGGATTGGAAGAATCAATATTGTCAAAATGGCTATACTACCCAAAGCAATCTATAGATTCAATGCAGTCCCTATTAAGCTACCAACGGTATTTTTCACAGAACTAGAACAAATAATTTCTCAATTTGTATGGAAATACAAAAAACCTCAAATAGCCAAAGTAATCTTGAGAAAGAAGAATGGAACTGGAGGAATCAACCTGCCTGACTTCAGACTATACTACAAAGCCACAGTCACCAAGACAGTATGGTATTGGCACAAAGACAGAAATATAGATCAACGGAACAGAATAGAAAGCCCAGAGATAAATCCACGAACCTATGGACACCTTATCTTTGACAAAGGAGGCAAGGATATACAATGGAAAAAAGACAACCTCTTTAACAAGTGGTGCTGGGAAAACTGGTCAACCACTTGTAAAAGAATGAAACTAGAACACTTTCTAACACCATACACAAAAATAAACTCAAAATGGATTAAAGATCTAAATGTAAGACCAGAAACTACAAAACTCCTAGAGGAGAACTTAGGCAAAACACTCTCCGACATAAATCACAGCAGGATCCTCTATGACCCACCTCCCAGAATATTGGAAATAAAAGCAAAACTAAACAAATGGGACCTAATGAAACTTAAAAGATTTTGCACAACAAAGGAAACTATAAGCAAGGTGAAAAGACAGCCCTCAGATTGGGAGAAAATAATAGCAAATGAAGAAACAGACAAAGGATTAATCTCAAAAATATACAAGCAACTCCTGCAGCTCAATTCCAGAAAAATAAATGACCCAATCAAAAAATGGGCCAAAGAACTAAACAGACATTTCTCCAAAGAAGACATACAGATGGCTAACAAACACATGAAAAGATGCTCAACATCACTCATTATCAGAGAAATGCAAATCAAAACCACAATGAGGTACCATTACACGCCAGTCAGGATGGCTGCTATCCAAAAGTCTACAAGCAATAAATGCTGGAGAGGGTGTGCAGAAAAGGGAACCCTCTTACACTGTTGGTGGGAATGCAAACTAGTACAGCCACTATGGAGAACAGTGTGGAGATTTCTTAAAAAACTGGAAATAGAACTGCCATATGACCCAGCAATCCCACTTCTGGGCATACACACTGAGGAAACCAGATCTGAAAGAGACACGTGCACCCCAATGTTCATCGCAGCACTGTTTATAATAGCCAGGACATGGAAGCAACCTAGATGCCCATCAGCAGACGAATGGATAAGGAAGCTGTGGTACATATACACCATGGAATATTACTCAGCCATTAAAAAGAATTCATTTGAATCAGTTCTAATGAGATGGATGAAACTGGAGCCCATTATACAGAGTGAAGTAAGCCAGAAAGATAAAGACCAATACAGTATACTAACACATATATATGGAATTTAGAAAGATGGTAACAATAACCCTATATGCAAAACAGAAAAAGAGACACAGATGTACAGAACAGACTTTTGGACTCTGTGGGAGAAGGCGAGGGGGGGATGTTTCAAGAGAACAGCATCGAAACATGTATATTATCTATAGTGAAACAGATCACCAGCCCAGGTGGGATGCATGAGACAAGTGCTCGGGCCTGGTGCACTGGGAAGACCCAGAGGGATTGGGTGGAGAGGGAGGTGGGAGGGGGGATCGGGATGGGGAATACATGTAAATCCATGGCTGATTCATGTCAATGTATGACAAAACCCACTACAATACTGTAATTAGCCTCCAACTAATAAAAATAAATGAAAAAAAAAAATAAATAAAATAAAATGTTAATCAACTTGAAACTTTTCCATTAATAAAAGCTTATGCTTGCACATGGAGTGACATATTCTCACTTTACAATCTTACCTTTTTATTTCCTTTTTAATTCCTATCCTATTTCCATTGTATCTTTCCGCTTCATTAAAAGGTTAAAAGCATACACAACGTCCTGAAATATTATGAGTCCATTTTTTCCATTTAGACATGCATTATTAATCCCTCTAAAGGAGCTCTATAAGAGTTGGTATATTTTAATACTAGTGAAATAAAACTCAGTATTATTCAAGTCTCAATAAAGACGTACATCTTCTCTACTTTATATGACCAAAGGTCTCTTGCCGTCTTAATTTTATTCCGAGAAATAATCTTTATAGCCAACTGTTCAAGATCATTAGAGGAAAACTTCATTACTCTCCTCGGTGAGAGGCACAGATGGCATAATTATAATTTATAAGGCTCCTTTAAAGAACACAAAACAAAATATTACTTGAATCACACAACTCCTTGAATGAAGTAACCCTTCACCTTCAGATATTCCTTCCAGATTATCACTGCACAGGGAGAAGCGCAAGGTTTTATCAGGTTTACCGTGGAGTTTGTTTTCATCGACAGGGACGTCTCCTTGTCCTCCATCCGAAAGCTGCATGTTGAGGACCTGAAAAATAAAATGCCATTAGTTCATCCCAACGGAAAGACTGCTGATAAGAAAAACAAACCACGGCAAATGCATATTTAATTTCTTCTTAACATTAAATGATCATTTTTAAACTAAAAACCCATTTACAGGGTCTAATTGCCCCTGGGATGAAAGTACATCAATGAGGACTGAATCTGTGCCTTTCCATGACCCTACTGGTGTCAACGACTGAAGAGGCAATCAGATGTCAATGGCAGTTCAGGACTGCAGGAATCCAAGGCTTCAGAGCCAGCGGTCTGTCCCTGATGGTTAGAGGTTAAGACTCCCAGCTTCCATTGCAGCGGGAATGGGTTCAATCTCAGGTTGGAGAACCAAAATCCCTCATGCTACACAGCATAGCCAAAAAAAAAAAAAATCTAAATTTCTTAAGGTTAATAGCTATAAGTGTATGTAGCAATACAATCATACCTCATTTTCTGACATCATCCCTGGAGTAAGCTGGGGACCTGTTCCTAAGGAAATGACCAACACCTCTTCTGGCTGCACCTCCTGGATGGTTTCTTGAGCTGATCCTTCATGGTCCATATGCAAGTCCATTAGCACATTAGTGCGGCTTCTGCTCCGAGTTGCTAACAAAAAAATTTCAAGTATGATAATTTACAGAAAAAACAAAATGAAGAAAATGGCACATTAATACAAAAATATATTTTCTATTAATGTAGAACGCTTGCGCATGCACAAAAAAAGACTGGTGAGAATGTGAATGAGAAAAAAAAAAAATATATATATATATATATATCTTCCCAGGTATTCTTCTAGTGACTGACACAAACTCTCCTTCAAAACTGATCCACAGAAACAATGATCCATGTTCACCTGACAGGGAGTGACAAGCAGATTACACCTGCAGAACAGTAAACATGCCTCAATCACTTTAAGATGTGGGGGTGACAAGGAAAGCATTACTTTATTCTTTTATCTTTTCAAGATATCTTCAACTACTTCTACAACATAATGACTTAACTGCCACAGGTCTCCCATACTCATAACTACACTCACAAGCATTAGAAAACTTCATATGGAAATCCGATAGCCATACAGAGTTATACAGGTTAATTAGGCAACTGTTAATAAAACAGAATCAAAACATTGTTTTTTCTGAACTGTATTAACCTCTTTTCAAAGATACAGAACAGTTCTCTATGTTTGAATATACATTTCCTTTCTGCTTTATGGGAAGAGTCTAAACTAATGAAGGATCTAATTATTTTGCAGTGCTTTTTCCCCTGTCTATAAGTAAGTAAGTAATAGCTTTAGAAAGTATTCCATCCTATAGATCTTGTAAGAACTTTGGAAACTGAAAAATTTAGATAGTTTGTAACAATTTCTCTATGAGTTTCAGTTCTTTAAGAAAAGTTTCAGTTTTCTTTCAGAGGCCATTACAATTTGATACAACCAGAATACTAAATAGATACTCTTCCTGTACAAAAGAATCAAAAACACACACAAAGCCAAAATACTCAATAATAACAAAAGCCTTTCACCTTCAGTTTGAGTGAAAGCTGACCTACTTGAAGACAGAAACATAATCAATCACTTGTACTTTCAAAAACTCAAAGTACACACCAACTTCCAAAAGTCTAAAACAGGTTTCACTCACACCTCTCTTCACTGATTCTGTCTTCTCTTGAATTGTAAGCTTAAATTCAGCTTTATGAACAACTACATGAATCTTACAGGATAAACTTTACAATTTGTAAAAATGCAAGTAATCAAAATTCATGTAGCAATTTACATAAAGCAAAAGCAACATGCACATGGAGCACAATTTCATAAACTATTTCTTAAATAAAAGTTACATAAGAAGAGGAACAGCCTATTACCCACCAAATGGGGTTACTAGAGTAATATGAGCAGTAAGACTGGTGGCTGAGGAATCCCAGGCAGTGATGGCTGCTAACTGTTGTCCTGGGTTGCGAAGGCATTAAACAGAAAGAAAATCGACCCTCTGAATGACGGACATAGCTCTTACAATAGGAAATAAGTTCAACGACCAGGTCACACAACTGTACAAAATCACAACGGGCAAACATTTGAAGTTTACTTTCCATGATACTTTTCCTTTTATATAATGACACTTCTGGATGACAAGAAATGAAAGAACTAACGCACACAAGTGAATCATGGAGGAAACAAAAAATCTCTGGTTTGCCAAACATCATTTGTTTCTTCATGCTAAAAAAAAAAAACAATGCAAATAGACTATAATCCTGAGTGTCAAGTTTTACTTTTTTCTTTCTCTAGCTCTGAAAATTGACATTTTGGGATGACGAAAGCCAAAGACTTGAAGATGATGATGCCACATTCCTACTGATGATACTTGTGTGTGCTCAGTCATGTCTGATTCTTTGGGACCCCGTGGACTGTAGCCCGCCAGACTCCTCTGTCTACGGAATTTTCCAGGCAAGGATACTGGAGTGGGTTACCATTTCCTACTCCAGGGGATCTTCCTGACCCAGGGATCGAATCCATGTCTCCTGCATTGCAGGTGGATTCTTTACCACTGAGCCATCTGGGAAGTGCAATTCTTAATAAACTTGACAAAATAAAATGAAAGTTTTGCCTTATTTCATAAAATAACAAAGATTTAAACTCAGTCAAAAAAGATCAACTATTAATAATAATGAAAAACAGTAGCTACATATTTTCAATTTTACCAATAGAAAACTTCTAAAATAATATTATTTTATTATATAATTTAGAACTTTATGGAAAGAACAGGGCTACATAATTCAAATAATGACTACTTAGAGCAAATCACATTTTCAAAATTGTCCAAGACACTGAAATATAAGTAAGTGGCATGATTTCAATCAATTATGAAAAGTATGTCTAGATAAAGCTAAAGTCTACTGATGAACTTTAACTAATCTGGTGCAATATTTTTTTTTTTTTAATATTTTTTTTTTATGTTAAAACCTGAATTACTCCCAGTAAAAATGAACTCCTCCAAATTATTGAAAACTATACTCCCAATCACTAAGCAATAGCCTAGCCTAATAAAGAAACATTAAATTTAAAGGAAAGCCTCAATACGAGAAATTCTCTTTACCTATAGGCAATCGATTCTTTTTATTTGCTGGAGTCGTTGCTGGAGACAGCTGAGGAGTATTGTAGGGGGTCATTTCCAGACTGCTGCTTTTGCCTGGCTTCGCCTGGGGTAGATTTGCCAGTAAGTTGTCAAGAGCCATTCTATCTTCTCTCAGTTGATCTCCAGACATCACACTCTTCATAAAATTCACCTGGCAAAAGTAAAAAGGACATTAGCTTATGAGATCAATTTTTCAAACAGTGTATATTTCTCACACAATGTACTCTATGGGTCTGCCCACATTTAGATAAATGACTTTTGGGGGGGGGTGGCGGAAATTCTATTACAGAATAGAGCCATTACCAGAGTAATAAGCTGACTGTAGGTTATATAAACCACAGTTCTGCTCAGTCCTTCCAGGAGATTAACAGAGGACATTGGCGGGGTCTCCACTGCACGGCCTCCAATCACAACATCAAGGAAAGCAGCAACACAGCTCTGTTCAAACAGGAAAAAAAAACCACTGTGAAACACTCTCCCTTTAAAGTAAGGGAACAAAATTTCTGATTAAGACAAACAAGCACATAGAAAGCTTTTCTTCTTGAAAATTATATTAAACCCAATATTTCGGTTAAACCCAAAATTTATATCAAATTGATATAAAATAATTGATATAAATTGATATATAATAAGCAACAAGATAGTCTGGTATGTGAAATAAACATGAGGCAAACAGTGCACACGGTCCTACCACTTGTAATTAGGAAAACATATTCCTAAAAATATATTAGGAATATACATATAGACTTCTTGAGGGACACACAAAAGATTGATATTATAAAGAACCTTTAGAGGAGGAAATAAAGGTTAGAGATCAGAGGTGGAAGGGAAACTTCACTACATAACCTTTGAATTTTAATCTAGGTTGAATGTACAGCCTACTAAAAATATGATAAATTTTTATTTAGTTAAACCAACTGAACAATGCCACGTTAATTTATGAAATCCACTTAAAATTATACAATCATTGCTGATTCATATATTCATAGACTTAATTTTGTAACAATTTTTAAAAATCAAACTTTAAAAAATAATCTTAACAGCTCTTTGGCTCTCATTACAATGG
This sequence comes from Cervus canadensis, assembly GCF_019320065.1. Taxonomy (NCBI): domain Eukaryota; kingdom Metazoa; phylum Chordata; class Mammalia; order Artiodactyla; family Cervidae; genus Cervus; species Cervus canadensis. The sequence goes on along the minus strand of NC_057390.1, from coordinate 91,295,501 downwards.
CATCGCCTCAACATTTCAGCAAGTGAGCATTAGTAATCTTTGATGACATCTTTCTTTAAATGCTACTGATCCAACATTGTATCCTCTGCAGCCAAACCAAGCATAATGAAAAAGAATATTTAATTTACACATCACTGAGAGATAAAATTTAATAATGAGAACAGGTAGGTTCACTACTATTTTAGCAGAACTTTCCATACAGAGTCCTTCACATGACATAGGATCCGCTCTTACTTTGTCAAATTTTCCAAGGCTGCTCTTTGTCCGGGGATCTCCCTCTTCAGAGCCAGTCATTGCTAACTGCTGCAAAAGGCGGCCAACCTGCAACCCAGAACACAGGTGGGAAGATGCAGGCTGGAGAGACAGTCCCCACTGTGAAAGCATCTCCATCCTACTCTAAAAATCTGTTTCATAAGAATATTCACACCACCTAACCAAGCATACAAAATGGGATCCCAAACAAAATATGCATCTTGACTCTGTCAGCTTTTACTATATTTTAAGGACTTCCGTTTTTAAAATTTTTATTTATTTATTTATTTTTGGCTAGACTGGGTCTTCACTGCTGCACAGGCTTTTTCTCTCGTTGCAATGAGCAGGGGCTACTCTTGAGTTGCAGTGCGGAGGCTTCTCTTGAGGCAGAGCACAGGCTCGAGAGTGCAAGGGCTCAGGAGTTGTGGTGTTTGCACCAGCTGCTTCCCAGCAAGTGGGATCTTCCCAGACCAGGGATCGAACCCGTGTCCCCTGCATTGGCAGGCAGGTTCTTTACTACTGAGCCACCAGGGAAGCCCACTATATTTTATTACGTTTAGATTGAGCTATAACAAATAAGTAGAAAACTTTGCTTTGTCTTTAATGCATATTATATTGACAATAGGAAATAAAGGTACATGACCTTTGTTTCTGCTACTATACTTATCATATCTATAAAAACTTTAATTTGTAAAAGCTGACAAACTGTCTCAAGTTATTATTAAGTACTTTTTTCTATAGTTCATAAAGTACTCAAGGTAAAAAATTTTTTCTAGACTTGAAAGCAAATAATTCCTACAGAATATAAGCCGTTTTGAAAGTATTAACTCTCAGAGCCAGATCCTTACTGCCAAAAGTGAACTGTTAATCTACTCTCTAAAGATATTTTGCTGAAAGTTACTATCATATAGCATCATCTTCAAATCTGGGACAATCCCTTTTACTCATTTTGAAAGCATGTGATTCTATCTCTACTGGAATAACAAAAATAAAACTATAATGATGTTATCGTAAGAATAAATTTAGTGTTTCAGAGATGACAAAGAAATTCTAATTTTATTTCAGAGATGTCTATGTAATTTCTAAACACCCCAACATGACAGAACTAATTGTGAAAAAAAAGCTTACCATTAAAAAAAAAAAATCATCCAATGCTATTCCAAATAAAATCTATCTTCTTCACAGTATTTTTGGGAATAACATATAATTAAAAGAACCCCCTAAGAAATAAAAACATGATTTCAGTAGTTCAGATGACTAGGGGAAAGAAAAGTGCTAACATAGATACAAAAATCCTCTTTTGAAAACATTTAGGTCCAGAAGAGTTTCAGATTTCAAAATCTGGAGATTTTAGAAAGGCTGGTTACATATACAGGTAACATGTCCAGTATTTAGGGTGGCATCCTATAATCAGATAAATTAACATTCCCACAGCAAAACACAAATAGTCATTAACACTAAATGGACTATAAATAGCCTCTTGTTAGTTCAGGATAGGTTTTGCTACCAAAGGAAGTATAAAAGACCCTCTTAGTTTTTAATCATTCTGGATTGTGAAATCATGGGAAAGGGATGGTGGGTTTGTTCTAGAAAATGGAATCATCTAAATATTTAAAGTGTGTGAGGACTCCATTTAAAAACCAACACAGAACTTAAGAAGCAAATATCTGGGACACTTTGGGGGAAAAGAATGGTAAGAATATACAAACAACGTCATCATACTTTCCGTTCCCACCCCAATGCCCAATCAACTGATCTTACATAGAATGCCCAGCAAAAGCATACCTGCATCAGATTAAATCTCGCCACCTCATTAATGGGAGCATCAGAGATTATTCCATACTGTTCTGGATTGACAACTGCAGGACAAATGAAGCAGGCCAACAGGAGGTCAGTGCACATGGCCCTGACCTCCCCTACTTCCAGTCTGTCTACACAGGAGAGTGTTTTGTACATCTGTGACACAATCCACCTCAGACTATGTGGGAAGCAGTAAGTGTTCTGTTTGAGATAACCAATAAATTTGTTCACCAAGGCCACGAGTTTGGCCTCATTGGAATCCACCATCTCTTGAACCTTCTGCCTGAACCTGTCTGAGCCTTTCTCTCCAAAGAGTTTTTCCTGTTGAGCTGGGGAGAACCTCTCAATCAGCTTGTTTGGGTCTGTCTCCAGGTGATCTTCGTCTTCAACAAGCAGTTGCATGATTGGCTCATGTAAAGTAGCTGTGAGGAAAAGTTTGGCAGAAAACAGTCCTTCAGAGAAAAGCTTAAATAAGATGCTGAAGGCACAGGTTCCTCTCCTCAAAAGTCGTCTGGGGTTGTCACTTTCTTTAAGTTCAAATTCAATCAAGTATCTCAACACCTGAAGGAGGTAGCTTTCATCTTCTTGCATAATGCAGTTGCCATAGAGAGAGGTAAAAACTGTGTAAATGACACTCTGTGTGTTCTCCTGATTGAGTTTCTCTCCAGCAACCAAGGAGGAGGCAATAAGACGAGGATTTTCCCTTAGTCGACTCAAGAATTCTCCATAAGCAGTCTCCTGAAATCCCAGTTGCTTATACCCATCAACAAACTGTGTGTCTTCCAAAATCTTAGCATGTTGGCAACATTCAGCAGGGGAAGCTTCAGCACTAAAAAAAAAAAAAAAAAGAGCAAACAAGCAAAATAATAAAATTAACAACAATAATAATATAATACATATACTATACTGAAGCATGGAAATGTGAGTTGGTTACAGTCCCAGCAATGAGATCACTAGGCATTGCTAAAATCTTTCAGACCACCAGCACCTGAATATGTAAAGAAAGTCAAAACCAAAAAGTACAAAGGAGGACAGGTTTCTCATATTAAATCAGGTTCCATGAAAAATATTGAGAAATAACCATTATTCTGATTTCTATCATTGAAGATTGTTGCTGTTTAGTCAGTCATGTCCAACTCTTTGCGACCCCCATGGACTACAGCATGTCAGGCTTCCCTGTCCTTCACCATCTCCCAGAGTTTGCTCAAACTCACGTCCACTGAGTTAGTGATGCTATCTAACCATCTCATCCTCGGTCGTCCCGTTCTCCTCCTGCCTTCTATCTTTCCCAGCACCGGGGTCTTTTCCAATGAATCAGCTCTTTGCATCAGGTGGCCAAAGTATTAGAGCTTCAGCTTCAGAATCAGTCCTTCCAATGAATATTCAGGGTTGATTTCCTTTAGGACTGAAGATTAGTCCTGCATCTTTTTGAATTTCCTATTTATGGAGTCATACAGTATGTACTCTCCTATGTCTGTCTTCTTTTCTAGACAGTATACCACAGCATCACTATTTCTAAACTTAAAAACTGCTTCTTGAGGGACTTCCCTGGTGGTCCAGTGGTTAAGAACCCACACTTCCACTGCAGGGGGCATGAGTGCAATCCCTGGCTGGGGAACTAAGATCCCACATGCCCTGTGGTGCAGCCAAAAAAAAAAAAAAATTGCTTCTTGGAACAGTAGAATAAGGAAGTATTAACACAGTGAAAAATGAGGTTTCTAAGACTGCAAAGTAGATATACAATAGCAAAACATGAAAATGTATTTTTTAAATAATATTAGGAGAGAAGTAGGAAACAAGATAACTTACTCTCTATAATAAAATGTTATTTAATGCCAATATACAAAATCAAACGGTGTGGTACAAAATATTAATACTGAAGTTGTAATTCTCTACAACGGTGCTTAGATCAATATGTTAATTAATAAACAAAATAAGCAAAGACTCACCATTGGGATGCTGATTTAAGTTATCTTGAACAATGCACTTTGTTAGAAATATATTTGTTTATTTGCAGTTAGCAGTTATGTAACTTCCATAAGCAGAATTATAGCGGTTTATAAAATTTCTGAACTCAAAACCTTTTCTTTACCTGGTGATGATAAGCCGATCCAAATTAATTCTCTGTTGCTTAGCAATCCATGCTGTACGATACAACTTTTCGGCTGTCTTAAGTACATCTGCATTAAGCCTCTGAATGAGCTGTTTCTCAGAGTTCACATATAAGCGTTCCTGCTTGAGGTGATGGGCCAGAGTATGAATATCTAGCTTCACCATCTTCAAATGTGGAGAAGGTACAAAGGCTGATCACTAAGAGTAAAAAAAAAAAAAAAAAATATTTTTATTTTCGGGTCTCTCTGCTCAAATGTCTATTGAGAAAGGTCTTCTGAAACAACTCATTCTAAAACAGAGCAAATCACTTCTTATTCCCTCTTCTGACCTTTTATTAAGCATTTGCCCCTACTCAGCATTATATTACATGCATGTTCAAGATGCTTAGAGTGGGGCTTCCCCACTGAAAGGCAAGGACTGCCAAGAACAAGGCTTGTCTGCTTTTGACTTACAGCTGTAATTTCGGGGCTAAGGAGAGGGCTTGGCTCACGCCAGGAGGTAAAGAAGTATTTGCCACAGGAATGAATGAAATCACACAATTCTTGTTCATCTAGTAGCTAAACAAACGGATAAAAATAGCACACATATTTTAGAGCATTATTATTTAAGCTATACCCTTAAAGCTGGAATGCCTGCCAGACCACAAATGTTTTATATCAGCAATAAAGCATTTGTGGCCCAGATAGCAGAATACAATGTTGTGTCCAGACAGCAGTCACTAAGTTAGAAAAATGCTTCTCATTAAGAATTAAACATTAGCGGTGGGGAAGGGAAGGACTGGGAGTTTGGGATCAGCAGATGCAAACTATTACACACAGGATGAATAAACAAGGTCCTGCTGTACAGAACGGGGAACTATATTCAACGTCCCGTGATAAACCATAGTGGGAAAGTATACTTACATCTGAGTTACTTCACAACACTGTAAATCAATGTTGAATTTATACCTGCCTATGTTGAATTTATATTTAAATCAATGTTGAATCTATACCTGAATAAAAAATTTTTTAAAGAATTAAACATTAAGATTGTATACTTAACAGCTGCTATGAGAAAGCTTTAAATGATATCATCATAATAACAAGAAAATAGTAATTACATGAGGTAAAGGATGCATTATCTAACTTCACTGTGGCAAACTTTTGCAATATATGTGTACCAAATTGTTTATTATATAACTTAAACTTACAAAACGCTATATGTCAATTACACTTCAATAAAGTTGGGGGGGAGCTGTCCCCCTCCAAATAAAAATAAATTTAAAGAAATATACTAAAAAATCTTTTAAAAAATGTTGTCCCAACCAATCAGACTCATAATGGATTTATTTGGAATTGATAAAATATAATTTGCAGTGAATTCAGATTTGGAAAGAGGAACCTAGCCCATAGAACTCTCAAAATGTTTATAGATCCAATGAAAATATGTTTATAAAATGAAATAAATATTTTTGTGCTAAGACTTAAAAAAATACCAAGAATTAAACATTATAAGAATCAATGGGAATATATTTAAAGCCAGTTTTAAATTTAAATATCAAAACAGATTTAACAATTTTTAAAATAAGTTTGATTTCAGAAATTTTTAACCTTTATTTTAATGAACTACTGATTTCTAGGAAAGTTTCTGGTATTATCATCTAACCTGAATTTAATTGCTTAAAAAAACACTTTCTTGTACTTTATCAACTACCTAGCAAACTATTTCAAGTCTCTTGTATTAAGACCCTCAGACTGCTTTCCTCTCAAAGATTTTAAATATGTCTACTTCACCAAGATGATTCGCTATTAAGTCACAAAAGCATCCATGTACATTCAAAAAAACTGGTGCCAAACATATATAATCTTATTTGAGTCTAAAGAAAATATATATGACTTTGTAAACTTCCATGAGGGAATTCTAACATCCTCTAGGGGGCTCTAAGTCCACAGACTAAGAACAGAATCATTGAACAAATGGTTTTAATTATGAGTATTATAGTTAATGAACACAAAACTGAAATGGGCTCTTAAAGATCTCTATGTTTCATTAATAGTTCTGTTACCTTGGGTACATAATGCATATTCTCTAAACCTCAGGCTTTCTTCTCCATAAAACATGGACATAATACCTACATTTATTTTGTGCCTGGCATGAGCAACACATTAGGTACTAGGGATACAAAAAAAAAAGATAAAACCCAGTCCTCAAGGACTTTCTAATCTACTAGAACCCCCGTTATGTTAGACGTGCAAGTTAGTGGCTGTCCCAAAATATGGGTGACATGCTGAAGGGGGTGTACAATGCAGAGTGGGGACAAAAGAGGAGTGACTGAGAAGTTAGGTAGAGTCTGGTCTTAAAAGACAAGCATTTGGGCGGGGAGGCAGGGGTGGGATAAGAATTTGCCAGACAAAAAGGATCTTGGGAAGGGGTAGACTTCCAGATACACGGAGCCAATCAAGCAAAAGCACAGAGGTGTGTGATATTCAGAGAACTACATGTGACTTCCTACAGTTTGGGGGCATGTGTGTTTGTGTGTGTTAAGAGTGAGGCTGGAGGCAGAGGACTCAATGTATAATGAGATAAGGCTACAGAGACAGACTGCACACAGAAGCCAGTGTTAAGAAACTGGACTGTTGGAGATGGGGAAAGAGTTTAAATGGATTAACATGATTAAATTTATATTTGAGAACTTAAACTCTGGCAGTAAGGAGAAACATGAGGAGACAGGGATGGAACTAGATAAAGAAACACTACGAACTTGTTGATAGGCAAGAAATATTGCAGTGGCAGTGGAAAGAATCGGACAGATGTGACAGATACTGGAAGCAGAAAATACTAGCTTGCTGATACATGGAAATGGTGAGGCAGATGTTTCCCACTCCGGTGACAAGGGTTGGCTGTGGTGGTGTACACCAGAATTATTATGTGAGAAAACACTTTATAAACTGAAAATTGTGCCTGGTGTGGTTCTAAGAACTTTACACACTTCATCCTCACAACATCCCTCTGAGATAGGAACTTTGCAGCAAACGGAATTAGGGCTCAGGGATATTAAGTAACTTGCATGAGGCCAAGTGGGTGACAGGTGACAGAGCCAGTACATTTTACTGTTTCCCTGATCTCTACAAGAATGGCTCAGAAAAATCCTGTGGTTACACAGCAGAACACTGTATTTTTCAGAGATGCATGCTCAGGCATGTAGAAGTGAAGTGTCAGGATATCTGGAACTCACTTGTACATGGTCAAAAAAAAAATTAAAAGATTTGTAAAACAATGCAGAATATAAACACTGTTGAATCTGGTTGGTGGGTATATGGTGATCACTGTACTACTCTTCAACAGTTTCTTTATGTTAGAAGTTTTTCATAATAAAATGATAGAGGAAAATATTTTGGCAATTCTCAAACTGTACCTTTCTTGCTGCCTTAATACAACTTAACAAAATATCTTATCAACTATTGTTGAAACCTAGCCAGGTCCCCTAATCTCAAGGAGCTCACAGTCCAATTAAAACCAAAATTCTGTTCAAGATAGGATGCATAAAATGTTTCCAACGACATAGCAAAATATGAACCAATCCATGCAATTTAGAAGCCAAAACCTTCAAGTAAACCTTCACTTAAAAAAAATTAACACATGGCTGCAACTGAGACCTGCCATGGCCAAATAAATAAATATTTAAAAATAAAAAATCACGTGAAAGTAATGCTTCAAATATTTGAACAAGAACTCACCTTCTAAACCCTTTGATAGCCCCAAATGTCTTCAAAGACATTTTTGTGAACATATTTTAAATAAATCCAGAACACTAGGTAAACTTGCTAAGCATTTTCTTTCAAGTTCTTCAGACTATATGACCTACTACCCACCCTTACTGCTATCATGTACTACGGTCTCTCTCCTTCCCCTACAACTCTCAAACTCCAATGATCATTTGACCCCACCAAGAATTTCAAGCCATTAAGCCTATTATATATATATATGTATTTTTTTTTTTTAAACTAACCTTCAGCTTCCTCCTGTCTCTGCTCCCCTCCTTACCCAACTAGCATAAACCCCCCAGTCAATCATTACGATCACTGGCCAAATGCGCTCTCAGTCTGCTCCGTGCAAGCATGCTAAGTTGCTTTAGTTGTGTCCGACTCTTTGTGACCCAATGGACTGTCGCCTGTGAGGCTCCTCTGTACATGGGATTCTCCAGGCAAAAACACTGGAGTGGGTTGTCCTCCTCCAGGGGATCTTCCCGACCCAGGGATCGAACCTACGTCTAGTACATCTACCTGCACTGGCGGGCCGGTTATCACTAGTGCTGCCTGGGAAGCCCGCAATTTGCCCCCTCACTTGACGAACCCTCAATTCCAGTTAAATCTAATGCCCTCCCAACTCCTAGTTTATACCTGTGGGGGAGAAAACCAGCACACACAACCACGCTAGTATCACTTCAAACTCATGATCACAACCCCACACGGGCCCTCACTGAGGCGTGGCACACGCACTGTTACCCCCCAAGCCCTCCACCGCTCCCCAATCCCTCAAGCAACCAATCTACACCATCCTCTCTCCTCAGACCTCCAACCTCTTCCCCTCTCCTCATTCTCAGCCCCTTGCCTCCTACTTCACCGAAAACGGAATCATCAGAAGAGATTTTCCACAGGCTCCCTGCTTCAACCTTTGCTCTCAGCCTATTCTCAACACAGTGGCCACAGTGAACCTAAGTGAAAGCCTGGGAAAGCCTAAATCAAATCACATCATTGTGCTCAAAATCCTCCAAAAGCTTTTTTTCTTGGCTCTCCATGGTCTGTCTCTATCCCCCTTTAGCTCTCTGACTTCACCTCCTATTACCAGACCATGTAACTTACCATCCAAACCAGGACACTACTGGGAATCAAAGCAGACACTATTAATAATTTCATCAAGAGACACAAAGACGACACTAGATCACTCTCTTACCAACCCCCACAGTCATTCTATTCCAGCCAGATTCTCAAACCTGCCGGGCATACTGCCACCCCAGTATCTTCGCACCTGCTTACCACCCAGGTCTCTTACTTCCTTTGGGTCTCAGAGTCATCTTCTTCAATGAAGTCTTTCTTGTCCACCCTGCCTAAAATTCCAACCCTCACTCTGTCACATGCTCATCTTACGTCTCCCTGCTTTCATTTTTCCTGTTCAGTTCAGTCACTCAGTCATGTCCAACTGTTTGCGAACCCCATGGACTGCAGCACACCAGGCTTCCCTGTCCATCAGCAACTCCTGGAGCTTGCTCAAACTCATGTCTATTCAATAGGTGATGCCATCCAACCATCTCAACCTCTGTTGTCCCCTACCCCTCCTGCCTTCAATCTTTCCCAGCATCAGGGTCTTTTCAAATGAGACAGTTCTTTGCATCAAGTGGCCAAAGTATTGGAGCTTCAGCTTCAGCATCAGTCCTTCCAATGAATATTCATGACTGATTTCCCTTAGGATTGACTTGTTAGCACTGGTTACGATACATTTCACTTATCTCTCTTATGTATTTACCATATCCCCAAGAAAATATACACTCCCTAAGAGGAGGGATTTATGCCTAATTTGTTTCCAGTTCTGTTCACACTGGCTAGAATAGAATCCATCACATCATGCACATCTGTACACATCTGCTGAATGAATATATGAATGAAAAAGAGGCATTTCAGTAACATAATGTTAGAAACCTCATAAGCAGAGGAAGAAATAACATAGGAAAAACAGGTATGTAATCTCTGATGGACAGGAAAAGAGGAGAGGTAAATACTACGAAAACAATCAACAAATGTTAACTACAATAAGCACATTGTACTGAAAACATTAAAAATACTACACGTTCCAAATTAACATTTATTCCTTACTTCTTAGAGGATAATTTCCAAACTTGTTAACCTAATGTTTAAGGGCCAGTTTTCCTTTAACCCTCCCCTCCAGTCCTAATCTCACATTATTTCTCTATACAAACCCTCTTATGCCTCTTCATTTTTATTTTCAATTCACCTTCATCCTATTTGTTCCTTTAAACCTTCAAGGCCTAGCTCAGTGAAACCTTCCTTCCCAGCCATACAGTTTGCCCCAGTGATAAATTCCAACTCTGAACTCCTAAAGCAGTGCTTATCCATACCATTAAATTGGAACTGTTATTATTATTATTTTTTGGAACTGTTATTTTTTAATTTCATGTTTAATGTCTATTGTCCTTCCAGCAAGAATGAAGGGTCCCCTCTATGGATGAGAATTATCTCTTAGACCTATGTATGCCCAGCCCCCAATACCACAGCCAAACACAAGTTCTCACAGTTTTGCTAACTGCATTATCACAAGTTGCTCTGAGAACAATAATGTAAGTAAAAATCAAAGAATTTTTAAATTAACTTTAGGTATATCTCACAGTGATATATAATTTTTTATATATCTGAATTTTTTCCCTGAAAGCTGCAAGCATTTTCAAAGTTAGATAATTTCTTTTTGGAGGGGTCAATAATTGGACTTTGAAAATCTATATTAATCTCAGTTCCACTTAACTACATTTTCTACAAAAATAAAATCAATTATACCTATGTGTGTTAAGTCAGATTTTAACCTTTTCAACTCATGTTAGGAAGACTCATCACTGACAGCCCAGAGGGAGATTTTAGTTGGAAGAAGTGAAGCAAGCACACTGGGTTTTTGTATCATTCCTACAACTGTGTAGAGGAGAGGCTGCCAAACCACACCCTGCGGGTCAAATTCAACCAGCTGCCTACTTGTACAAATAAAGTTTCACCAGAACACAGCCATGCCCGTTTGTTTATATATTATCTATGGCTGTTCTCAGGCTACACAGCAGAGCTAAATAGTTGCCAGAGTCCACCAGAGTCCATATGCCCACAAAGCCTAAAACGTTCACTATCTGGCCTTTTACAGAAAAAGCCTGTCAACTCCTGATAAGCAAGCATACCTACTCTAACACAGAGCGTGGAGTGGAAGCATAACCAGATAAAGTGAAATACATGAATCAGAAAATGCATTCAAAGTTCCAAGGAGGAAACACGTATTACACATGTCAGCAACTATGCCTGAACAAACTCCTGTGACTCAAGGACTCAAAAGTAGGGAGAAATCATTTCAAATGTTTTATGGAATGAGAATCATGTCTCATGATTTCACTGATGAAAATTTCTAATAAAAAGCATCCCAAGTTAATGATATGCAGGTTAAGAGTTTTAAACTTAGTAACAGTAAGAGTTAGTAACAGTGAGAGTTTAATCTAATCATCTCTATTGCTGTTCAGTCGCTAAGTTGTGTTCAGCTCTTTGAGATCCCATGGACTGCAGCACGCCAGGCTTCAGGAATTTAATAAACTCAAGATCAACTCTGTAAGTCAGTAAGAAAAACACTCACTACTTTATCATTTTTTATAGAAACTATTTCATACAAGACAATGGAAAGGACACCAAAAAAAAACAAACAAAAAACTACAGTAAGAAGATCTGAAGGATTTAAGACTGGACTCTGACTTCTACTGGCAACGTGATCTGTGGCTAGTGATTTCACCTAAGTTTCTGCTTCCCCATCTTCAACACTGGGATAATGCTCTTACCTCTTACCTACTTCATATGCTAAATAGTATACTTCACATGAGAAGATTGTGAAGTATAAATAATCTGTGATGTAGGACATCACTATTCTTATCAATTATGAGGTAGGGTAGGGAATTTCCTGGTGATCCAGTGGTTAGGACTCTGCACTTTCACTGCCAAGGGCCTAGGTTCAATCCCTGGTCAATGAGGTAAAATCCCACAAGCCATGTGGCACAGCGTGGGATCTTAGTTCCCCCACAAAAAAGAGGTAGAGTAATTTTTATCACTTCACTAGGACACAATGAGACATACTCCATGTCCTTCAAATGACAGAAGCAACCAAAATGAACCTTTCCACGAAAGTGTGAAATATCAGACATAATTAAAGAGGTAAGACAGATTACTTGCTAACATGATGAAACCTACACTCATAAAGGCTGATTAAAAGTGAAATTAAAGGCCAACTATCTTCAATCAAAGAGTGTTTTTAGTAACATAATATGCCACACATAGGTATGGCTTTGAACTCTGAGAATAAAGCATGTTTTGCAAGCAAATAATGTGATTAATTAAGATGATCCAATCAAAAATTACAGAGATAATAACAGCTAAATGTAACATATCCTGAATGAGATCCTGGAACAGAAAAAGGACATCAGGTAAAAACTAAAGAAATGTGAATAAAGTATGAACTTTAATTAATAATAATTATCAATACCAATTCACTAACTGTAGCAAATGTGCCATATCAACAGGAACTTGATGCTGGGTGTATGGCAACTCCCTGTACTATCATCTAGGTTTTTCTGTAAATTAAACCGTTCTAAAAAGTAAGGTCTATTTTAATTTTTTGTTGCATAAATAACATAATTCTAAATCTAAGCATACAATTTAGCAACTGCTCTAAGTAAGAAAAAATATACGAATTTGAGAACTGCATGTGAACACTGTAATTTATCATCACCTGACGTCCCAGAACCCATTAACATCTGGTAACATACTGCAGTGTTTAAACTATCACACTAAGAATATTTTTTCTTTCAGTTCACTGTGATCAGAAACAAAACATAGGAACCTCCTAATGCAAAAGTTCCACAGCTGTATTAACATTTTGCACTAATTCCTGGTCAAAAGAAGCAAGGCAAATAAATTTCCCAGCCAGAATTGTTTAGGGAAAGTCAGTTTCCATATTAATTTCCACTTAATAGCAAAATTTTTAAAAAGCCATTATAAGTAGTAGTGGTTGAGCTTGAAGAGGAGAGTTTTGACTGGTGGTAGTTAAGTGTATGCGTGCCTAGGACAACAAAAACAATGATAACCACTGGGCATTTCAGGACTGTCATTACTAGGGACCGACCAGGTACTTTATACGGAAATTCTCATTTAATCTGTGTAACATCCCTGAAGAGTATTCATGCCCACCTTTTACTGATGAGTAAATTAAATATTCTGCCCAAGGTCAAATCAGTAACTGGCAAAGCTAAGATCAGAATCCAGGTGTACCTGGCTTACCCAGATTTTAACCACCATGCCATTTGCCTCCCAAAAATGAGTGCTTTAATTCACCATCAAGGTCACTTCTTCTACTCGCCTAACTCTTCCAACAACTATTAATATGTCAGTCAGTAGCTGGACAATTCCCCTCTTCTTCAAAAGTTTCAAACTGTCTGACAAAGTCAAGTTTAGTTGGACTTCAGGACTAAACAACCTAAATCCTACTAAAGAAATGGTATATGAACGTTTAGAAAAAGTTACTAGGGACTGATCCAGATTATTACCCTGATAATTAAACATATACACACACACACAGAGCAGGTCCTATCTGAAGTATCTTCTAAGACTAACAGAGTTCTGGGTGTAGCACTCTAAAATGCAACGAGCTCAAAACTAGCTATATAATCTCTACTGATTAATGTAATCTTTCTAGAATTCAGCTTTTCAACAGAAAAACAAGGAACTATGAGTACCACCCCCTTCCCGTAATTAACACTCCAAATAGATCCAAGTTCCCTCAGTTCAGTTCAATTGCTCAATCGTGTCCAACTCTTTGTGACTCCATGGACTGCAGCACGCCAGGCTTCCCCCAACTCCCGGAGCTTACTCAAGCTCATGTCTATCGAGTTGGTGATGCCATCCAGCCATCTCATCCTCTGTCGTCACCTTCTCCTACCACCTTCAATCTTGCCCAGCATCAGGGTCTTTACAAATGAGTCAGTTCTTCACATCAGGTGGCCAAAGTATTGGAGAGTTTCAGCTTCATCATCAGTCCTTCCAATGAATATTCAGGATTGATTTCCTTTAGGATGGACTGGTTGGATCTCCTTGCAGCCCAAGGGACTCTCAAGGGTCTTCTCCAACACCACAGTTCAAGACCATCAATTCTTCCCTAACTGGCACCAAAACATCTTGGTCACCTCGCTCTCTTTCTCTAGAAGCTAACTGGGATTTCCTGTGGGCAGGTGACCTCAGAGGGTAATCAACATTGTCAAAGTGATCTATGCTCTGAGTGTATCCTCTGCCTTCTTCCATGTGGGAGAACAGAAAATCAAAATGGCCCTTCATTGGGAAAGTTTAGGAAAATTCAAGATTATCATCTTCCTCCAGTCAACCCTTCAGACTATGAAGAGTCTCATCATCTGAGTAGTCTCATCCCGGGACTCTCCTCCCTACTGCAGGAGACACAGGAGACATGGGTTCAACCCCTTGAGTCGGGAAGATCCCCTGACAGAGGAAATGGTAACCTGCTCCAGTTTTCTTGCCAGAAACAATCCCATGGACAGATGACCCTGGCAGGCTATAGTCCACGGCGTTGCAAAGAGTCGGACAGAAGTGAGCATCCCCAAGCACACACGCATGCATGCGCACACATGAAGCCTATATCCTCCTTATCTTTAAGTGAACTCAAATTTCTCCTTTGAGGCCCAGCCCCCAAATCTCTTCCCACTGCTAAGTGCTGGGGGAACTGCCTCTGACAACAAATAGGGTACGTCCTTCCTCCCTGATGACACTGAGTGGGAAAGTCACTCCATTTTAAAGTCTCTTTCAGTTCTCCTATTCACACCATGGGGAAAATCTAAGCGAGGCACCAGTCTGTCTTCAACATTTCCCTAACACTTGCTGGGCTGTGCTTAGTCGCTCAGTGGCGTCCGACTCTTTGTGACCCCGTGGACTGTAGCCTGTCAGACTCCTCTGTCCACGGGGATTCTCCAGGCAAGAATACTGGAGTGGGTTGCCATGCCCTCCTCCAGGGGATCTTCACAACCAGGGATCGAACCCAGGTCTCCTGCATTGCAGGCAGATTCTTTACCAGCTGAGCTACCAGGGAAGCCCAACACCTGCTAATCTCTCCTTTCAATTAAAGGACAGCAGGTCTCAAAGTCAGCACCTTCTGCAAACAGCAGCAAGCTAAGTTTTATAACACTGCTGTGTTTTTATAATATTTAACTTGGTTTCTATTTAGGGCAAGAGATAGCAGCCTCTCATTATGGTAATAACATAAAGCTTCTTTAAAAATATTTTTAAGGGGTCCCCAAAAAGACATTTTAAATAAACAACAGTAAAGCAGTGTGCAGATTCAGGAAAAATTTTGATGTTACTCAAGGATCAAGCATAGTAAACATTGTTATATACTAATGCCTATACCTTGACAGAACTGTCAGTTACTTTTTTGTTCATTATATACATGCATTTCATCATAGTATTCATGTAATATTTATACTAATATGACAAGGCAAAAAAATGACCATCATTTTTTAATGACCTACTACAACATTAGCTGTATTTTAATTTGAGGATTTTAATTAGCTACCACTTTTCAAGGACATAACCAACCCATACCAGAGATGGGTGTCCGCTGCAACTTTTTATATAAATATAATCATGCTGAATTACAATCATTTGTCTACATGTGTTTCCCCTTGCAAGACTTACCTCTTTCGATGCAGGAATAGTTTCTTACTCATTTTGTGTTTCTTTAAATTACATACTCTAAAAATCATCAGGTATTAAAAATAATGAGCTCAGCTCTTTCCAAAAAATGGACAGACAAGCACAGTAAGGCTTTATTTAACATACTTGCTTCACTCACCCATTCAACAAATGTTTACTAAACACCTATGAAGTGCTAGGCACTGATGAACAGGACAGGTTAAGGTCTGCTTGAGGGACCCGCATTCTCACAGGGATACATGAATCCTAATGACAGTTTTGAGTTGTTGTCAGAGACTGGATTTCTGCATGCCCTCTATTCAGAATCCTCTGCCTACTCCTTTTAGTGGTCAGTTAAGCCCCACTTACACGGCAGGGCCCAGCCCAAGCTGAGAAGCCTGTACCAGTCTCTTGAGTCAGATATTTTCTCCCAGACTATTTGCAATAGAATGTTGTTTTCGCAACAAAACTTCAAGTGCCCTGAAACAGGGACACAGTCATCTTGGTATCTCCATTACTTGGCAGAAGAACTGGTATTTAGCAGGTACTGAATCAATGTATAAATTTATAAATAATTAATCAACAAGCGACTGAATGATGAAGAGCAATGCTCCAGTTAGCAATCAGCCAAGCTGCTGCTAACTCAGTTCCAAAATGATTAGAGAACAGCAACAAAATTTAAGTTGGAGACACCTACTAATTTCCCAATGAGTATGTCCGAAATAATTATTAAGGTACCAAAAAAAGGACATTTCTTCACAATTAAGAAATGTATATCATGAGGGGAAAATATGAAAACAACTGATACTTTCTAATATCTTTGGTTGGCATTTTTGAAACAAAAGTAAAACATTGTTTAAAAAAATAGACTTGGTACCAACTATTCCTGGCACAAGTACAAGGAACTGAAAGACACACAGCTCTGAAGATGTAAGTACCTAATTCAAAGTCACTAGTACCCAAAATTCAAATTAAGAGTATAGCACTTCCTGTTATGACACCAAAACTCCACACCCTACCAAAAATAAATAAATAAAATCCAAAGGTCAATTTTACCCCTGATCCATTAATTAATTTTCCAGAGCTAAAAAAGAAAAACCAAGAAAATAATGAAATTCAACGCATAACAAACAGCTTGTGCATTAAGCTCAGGTTTTATCAGACCACACAACTGACAGACTAAAACACCTGGACAGGTAATATGCATTACTTAGTAAATACTAATCTAGACTCACTATTTTCACTTAAAAATCTTGGCTTTTTAAAATCTTGAAATCATTACTAATAGGACAGTTAAACAAGATAAAGCATGAAAGACATTAAGTAAATTATGGTAATGCCTTCCATGGCCTTGTTTAGCTGCTAAGTCATGTTCTTTTGTGACCCCAATCAACTGTAGCCTGCCAGGCTCCTCCGTTCACAGGATTTCCCAGGCAAGAATACTGGAGTGGGTTGCCATTTCCTTCTCCATGGGACCTTCCTGCACCAGGCATTGAATGTGTGTCTCTTCTCCTGCACTGTCAGGCGGATTCTTTACCACTGAGCCACCAGGGAAGCGGCTTTCCATGGACTACCACATCATTAGTAAGAAGGAGATACAGGTACATGGAAAGATGCCTATCAGGTACCACTAAGTGAAAAAAGCAAACTGCAGAATGATATGCATGGTAAGATCCCAGAAGCAGTCCAAGGTTAAAACACAAATCCCAGAGCAAGACTTCTTGAGCTCAATCAAATCTCGGTTTTGCTGCTCACTAGTTATGCAGCCTTTGGCTAATTACTTTTCCTTGCCTCAGTTTCTTCATCTACAAATGGATGTAAAATTGAAACTTTGATGGGTATGTTCATAAGGCTGTGAGGGTTTAATGGGTTATAAAGCACTAAACAAGAACAAGTGTTAACTATGATTCTGGGGGGAAAAAAATTCCAAATCATATAGCATGTGCACATACAGGTAGGGAAAAAAATGTTCATTTTTGCATTGTTTTTAGTTTTGCTTTTTTCAACAAAGAATATTTCTTACTTTAGTAATTTAAAAAAATTTTAAAAGGAAAACATAATAAAAACTTGGCACTAAAAGCTCCCCTGCTTAAAGATCTGCTAGTACTTAAACACTCAGGACCAGACAAATTCTGTGAATAATTAAAACTGTGAAATTTTCAAGTCCAACAAAAAGGACACAGTACTTACTTTCTAGGTACAGCTGAACAATAAGACACTATACACTAATAAGCAGAACTGCAATGGTATTAAAATTATATTCCCTTTTCCTCCAAAGGCAGTAAGTAACACAAAAATATCCACCTGATCTAGAAACATATCAGGAACTTTCATGTTATGTAAGCCTTTATTAATTTTATTAGTCCAAAGTTATATACCACCAAATCTAATTTCCTCCTATTCAACAATCTCTAATGACAACTCACTAAGACATATAGAAATCTGGAGATCAAGATAAACTAGTGAAAAAAATCCTAAAACCCTTAGAACACCCTACAAACCTTTGAGAGAGATTTTACCACCCACATGCTTTGAGGAAGCTTTCGTCCCCAGCATAAACTCAGTTTCTTCCCTAAATACAGTGGGTGCACAAAACTACCAGATAGAAGAGCAGAGAGAGAACTTTGAACTTCAGCTGCATTTTTGCTGAGCTGTAATACTGGTAAAGCCTGTTTCAAGATCCAAGAGGACACCCTCAAATTTAAGGAAAGCATGTAAACAGCAGCCTGACATGTCTATGTCATCACATTTACCAAAACGGTACTTCATAAAATTACAAACACTATCAAACTTCAAACAGCATTATTATCACTGTGTTCTACCTAAAAGGAACATTCTGGACCACACAAAAAAATAAATCTCTTTAGTCAAATGGCTTTTCAAAAATAAATCAACCATTAAGATGCCTCCATAGAATTATGGAATTTTTTTTTTTTTGAATTTTCAACTTTAGTTTACGTAATGCCTACAAAAAAAGAAGTCAATAAATGTTAGCTATTATTGTCATTACTGCTATCATGATGTTTTGCAATGATGGAATAACAACTTTACATGAATTTGAGCAAACTCTAGGAGATGGTGGAGGACAAAGGAGCCTGGCCTGTTGCAGTCCATGGGGCTGCAAAGAGGCAGATTTAGCAGTGGAAGAGCAACAAACAGAAACTCAGAGGGAAGCTTTTACTTAATAAGTCACTTTCCATCAGAATCCAAGCTGGCCCACCAGGCCCTTAAACAATTCGGTACTAAAAAGCACTTTGTTTTAGAGAAATTAAAGTTAGATTCCTTGAGTTCTAAAGAAGGTAAAGGTAAAATAAATTCTGTAAAAAGAATTAGTCTAGTCTTCCCTAAGCCTTTTGGACACAGAAATCCATATCTGTAAACATTTTGTAATTCTGCCATAAGTGCTATGACTTTCAGACCTAATGTATTTTTGTCAGGTAGTCAGGATTTATAAACAGTGGAAGTAAAATTAAGACATGGGTCAGAGTTCTCCATTAGAAAGTGAAAAGAGACAGTTCAGAGTGGGCTGAAAATAGATGACTTTAGCCTAACTCCTAAAAACTTTTAAAATAGATGTACTTAGATAAAATTTCAATTGCTTGAGAAGATAATTTGATTCTGATCCTGAAAAAAAGGGAATAGGCTAACATCCCTTGATTAAACATTCTGTCTTTTAAATTTCCCAATATTAATCTTTTCAAAGATTCAGAGAAAATAAACTGAAAATATAAATCAGGAAGAGAAAAAAATAGAACTGAACATGTTTGACGACTAGTTTCCAGCGTGGGTGGACCGGCATTACATGGGAGCAAGACCAAGCAGGCACCCTTTCAGACAGACATCTTAAATTAATGAGCAGACATCTTGCCTGTTTATACAGTTACAGTTACAGTCTGCTTAGAGCCTTGTATTGTTTAGCATCTTTTTATTGAAGTACAGTTGACTACAATATTGTGTTAGTGTCAAGTATACAGAAAAGCGACTCAGATATGTATATCTTTTATTTATTGGCAAAGAATCCACCTGCCAATGCAGGAGACCCAAGAGACGAGGGTTTGATCCCTGGGTGGGGAACATCCCCTGGAGTAGGAAATGGCAATCTGATCCAGTATTTTCGCCTGGAAAATTCCATGGGCAAGAGGAGCCTGGTGGGCTACAGTCCTTGGGGTTATGAAGAGTCAGACACAATTGAGTACACACACAAGAAGACAGATACATATAGATATCTATCTATATATTGATATCTATTTTAAGATTATTTTCCATTATAGGTTATTATAAGACACTGGTTATAATTCCCTGTGCTATACAGTAAATCCTTGTTGATATCTATTTTATGTATAGTAGTCTGTATCTGTCAATCCCATACTCCTAATTTATCCCACCAATCCCTACCCCCTTTCCCCTCTGATAACCATAGGTTTATTTTCTATCTCTGTGAGTCTGTCTTTGTGCTGAATAGAAAGTCATTTGCATTATTTTTAGATTCCACATATAAGTGATATCATATACTTGTCTTTCTCTGACTTACTAAGTACAATATTTTCTAGGTCCACTCAAGTTACTGCAAATGGCAATATTTCATTCTTTTTTATGTAGTCTTATCTTTTTTAAATGGCTTACAAAAAAGGTGAATACAAAGATAATATTGGCTTAATATGTACAATTTAATTACACCGTTAGCGTTAAAGTTATATTTTCCTTTTGGGTATAAATACTCAACAAGTATCTAGTTTATCTTCAAACTTAAGAAAAAAGACATTATAAAGACCCTTAGGAAGTCTGTATTTTCTTAAACATTTGCTCAACCATTTATTTATTAAATATGAGAACTTGAAGTATCAACAGATATTCATCACTTCTTTTGACCTCTGAATTGCAGAGTTCAAAACTGGGTTTCAGCTTAGAAACAATGAAGAACTTCCCTTTTGAAAATGTCTTTACAAAATCATAATATATACTGAAACATAAATCCAAAAAATAAGAAAATAGAGGTAAACACAAAGAAGGAAATTTTGTCTATAATTTTACAAACCACAAGTCAAAAAATTTGTGTGAAAAGCTTTTTCTGTACACAATACAGAAATTGTTCCTTTACAAATGAAAATATCTTTATTAGGATTTAAGAGTTAAAGCCACAAATAATCCTATGCAAACATACAGAATTTGTGTTCTAGGCAGTTCAAATGTAAAAAAAAACACAGCTAAAATCCTTCTTACCTAAGAAAAAATTAACTACAGAGCAGGAAATGTGTGTGGTGAATAAACATAAAGCTGATGGGGAAATTTTAATTAATCACTTGAGAAGAAATTGTTTTTCAATTATTTTTGGTCTTTCCTAAGCAAGTAAAAAGGATTCCACTTATTTTTTTTAATTTATTTATTTTTTAATTTATTTTTAACTGGAGGATAATTGCTTTATAATGTCATGCTGGTTTCTGCTATACAACACTGTAACTCTGCCCTAAGTATACATATATCCCTTCCCTCTTGAACCTCCCTCCCATGCCCCCAACCCAGCCCAAGGATCCCACTTATATCAGACTTTTTTTTTTTTAATATATGAGACTTTTAACCCCTCAAAAAAATCATACTTTATCCTGGAGAACGGTAATGTGTAACCAACTCCCCAATACACTCACTACTAAAAAATAATAATAATAAATAAAAGTGAAACATCTTACAATTGGGAATGTATCTACTTTCCTGCTACAATTTCCTGCAAGTATCAGGGGTAATTTTTCCAAATAAGCTAATTTAAACTGAAGCACATTACATTTAAAGAGTGACAAATTTTGCATTGTTAGGTGCACCCAACAAAAGTTAATACATATTGTTGCCATTTCCAGAATGCCCAGGCAGCATGGCCTTGTATGGTGCTAAGTGTCACCACTGGAAAATTGCTCACAAACTCGCAGCAGAGCCGCCTGGGTGAAGTGGGAAGTGACAACACTTGAGAGTGCCCAAGAAGGCACCAGAAGAGCAGTGGTTGTTTTAAAGTCAGGGACGAGGCAAGAAGGTGGAAAGGGTGAAAGCACGTTGCAAGCTGGAATGCCAAAAGATAACTAGCAATTACTGAGTGAAAACCATGTTCCTGAAGTTACTTCTCGGGTTAATCCTATATGACAACTATTTATCACCTCCATTATACAGATGAGGAAATAGCTTTAGAGAAGTCAAATAACTTACTGCCTAATCATCCAGCTCTTATTCAGCAGACAAGGAATTCAAGACTAGATCTGCTTGACTCCACACCCCACACTCTTCATTTCCCCAGGCTGCCTCTCTGGTTCTTCAGCAAAGAGACTTCAGGTTCCCTGTGAGCAATGTCACTGTGAATGGGCTCTAGGAGGGAGAGATCCATCTGGAGGCAAATGGTCACATACTCTCATGGGGAACCTAGATTTCTCAGCCTTTGTTCATCCCAAACTGCCTTTATACATGATCTTTTATTCCATTTTTCCTTTTACAGACCTAGCGCACTGGATGGATGAATGGATGGATGGGAGGGAGGTCGAGCTGTTGACTTAGATGATTATTTGATTTACAAACTCCTCTGTCCTTGTCTTTGTTCAAGTTGTTCCCTGTAACCGAAGCCTTCTCCAGTAGCCCTGTAGCTAATCACATCTATGACTGAATGTCCAGTTCAAACGGCATATCCACACAGCATTCCCCAATCTCGCCTCTCCCATTTAGTAGTGGTAGCTCCAATCTAAATTCTCTTGATCTTTTAGGTCTAAATATATACAAATATACAAATAATATGATCCCAGATAGGTACATACTATAAATAAAAGGAGCAGGGGAGAAAGAATGATGAAAGAGGCAGTGTAAGGACACAGAAAATATCTGGCAAGACCTCCCCAAGGTAGTCATTTGTAATACAGTGTGTTTAAGTCAACACAAACTATTTCAGCACCAACATCTATTTCACAAAAGACTCTTCTTCAGCTTTCCACACCCTCCCCTAATCCTTTCTAGAAAAAGTCTGCTGCACTGGTTTTTCATTATAGCTATTATTTTAGAGGGAAAAATATCTCACACAAGATGCTGACAGGTGCTTTACAAACAAGCGCAAACTTCCAGTTACACATATTCTGAAAAAAATGTTAAGAGTAATTTGTCGGTGAGAAGTCTGATGCCAAAAAGAAGCTGAACTACAAGAATTTAAAATGAAATTTCAAGAAAAAGACTTTGGTAAAACTCTTCAACTCTAAGCTGTACATTTACTTTCTGTCATGTATGAAAAGAACAGCAACAGGAAAACAAACTTGAAGAGAGATCCTGCAGTTTTTCACTTCATGATAGAAAAATTAGACTGGGGAATTCCCTGGCAGTCAGTGCTCCCACTGCCAGGGTCCGGGTTTGATCCCTGTCACAGAGCTAAGATCCCACAATCCTCACAGTGTGGCCCACCACCCCGCCCCCATCCAAAAAAAGATAGAACAATTAGAATATCCTCTCCCCCCCTTTAAAAGTCATACTACCTACCTGACTTAAAGAAAAACAGCACACACTAAAATTTTCTTTCACAGACTTACACAAGAGTTTGGCGGGCTCAATTCCTTTATCACTTAGAAGCTGGAGGTACCTTCATACAAAAATCTAAGGGCCAAAGTACTCACTTCCCTTTCTTCCTCAGATTATTTTGCTGATTCCTTATGACCTTGAGTGAAATATCTGCGGTCCATTCTATTTTTCCAAAACTATTACTCTGACTACAGTCCGATTTTTTATTGCCCTGATTACAAAAATTCCATCTTTCATCTACACTATTGTCCTATCTGCTTTGACTTTTTTCTTATCTAATGATCCAAATATTCTTGCAAGCCAACTTATAGATCCCCAAAACTTATTTCTGCTTCAGAAATTCTTAGTCTTTTTGAGCCATGGGTCTCTTTGGTAGTCTGGTGAAGCCTATGGACCCCCTTCTCAGATTGCTTTTAAATGAATAATTAACTATATGCCAATATGAAAGAAACTAATTATAATGAACTATTAGCAAAAGAATGAAAAAAAACCCTGATATTGTAATATATGTGCACCTTTATAATCAAAGTAAATAACAAGGTCTAACAGTGAGTCTGATAATACCATAATCCAAAGAAATTATAAGCATAAATGATACTTTAAAAATGTTTTACCGGAGTATACCATTAATGACATTTTGAGATAGCTGCAACAACTGTAAACATGAGACAAAAATACCTATCGTTTATATCGGTGACAAAGTCACAGGTGTCGCTAATTCTACTGTGGTTTGTTGCTTATATTCATAAGCGAAGGAAATGACAATACAGTTATCAGATAATAAAGACGTGTTTTGTCCTCATTCTAGTTCAAGGAGCTCCTGAATTCTATCCACCAACTGCTGAATCCCAGGTTTAAAATCCTTTCTAATTTAAAGCCTCGCTGAAACTGATTTTTAGCACAAATTTTAAAATAAAAACACTGATTTCTCCTTTGACTTACCTCTCATCTGAACGGACCACCACGCCTCCCTGTTTTTACGCAGATTTACAGACAGAACTACCTGTTTATCTCTCTGCTTTGCTTAGCCAGCACCCGTTTAAATTTTGCCAGTCAATGAAAGACGAAGTTGCAGGAAAGGCGATGGAAGCAACCGACAGCTTCTTATTTACAGATCGCCAACAGGAAGTGGAAAGATGCCAAGTATGGTGTGTATGTTTTTGGTAGGTGGGCTGCCCCTCCACCCTCAGGCCCTGGAGTCCAGCTTGTCAAGAGTCTCCGAACCAAGACATCTTCACCAGCGGCACTCAGAAGACACTGCACCTTCTCGCCTCCCATTCTCAGTTCTCCAGCTGCCAGGTCGCTCGCCTCTGGCTCTCCCTTCCCATCCCATCCCCCACGCGTCCCTCCCTCTTATCCGCCCCAGGCTGCCTGGTCCCCTGCGCGCCGCCTCCTCTCCCCTCCGGACCGAACCGTGTGCCTCCGTCCCCACCTCTCCCCTCGCTGGAGGGAAGGGCCCAGGGCCCAGGAGTCAGCTGGACCCGGTGGCCCGCCGTCAGGCGCAGTCTGCGGCCCTAGGCCGGAGCAGCACCGCCGGCAGGCGAGGAGCCCGCGCACTCGGCGCGGAGTGATCGGGGTCGTGCACTTACCGAGAAGATCTTGCGGAGGAGGAAACCGAGGTCTGCGTCGGACCGTCACCCGGCCTCGGAGCCGTCGCTCTCGCCGCGAACTGCCACCGCCGCTGCCCCCGCCGCCGCCACTCGCTAGTTGGCTTCCCTGCGTCCTGCGGCGGCGCTGCCGCCAAGTCATCGCGCTTGCGCAGAGCCGCGGGGGCCTCTGGGACTGGTAGTTCGGACCCGCGGCCAGCGGCGCCTCTTCCGCTTTTACCCACCACCCAGCACGCCCGACTCCGCCGCGGGCTGGAGCGGTCTTCCGAGGGTGGGTTACCGAGAAAGGGCTTTCCGAGAGTTGTTCCGCAAAGACTCGCTCTTGCTTTCGCGTACGGTACCGCTGAATGTTAAAAATTACGTCTGAGCAAGTATGTGTAAGGTAAAACAATTTATAGCATTTATGTTTTAGGTGACAAGTGTCACTTGGCCAGAACACATCATTCGAAACCCATATAGCTCTCTCTTCTTCCTTTCTGTTAAAAGTGTCACTAATTGCCTTTAATGACATCTGGGTTTTCAGTCTTAAACCTGATTTCCCACTATGTTTATCAAATTTTACTTAGTGTAAACTGTATGAGTTTTTAGGTCGATTGACAATTTATTTAATACAATTTTTAAAAAATAAAAACAATTCACATATATTCAAATGTCAGGTTAACTGAACACTCCTATAAACCTTAGAATTTGAAGACACCTTAAAAGTCATTAGTCCAACTTCCCCCCGGGCATGAATTCCCTCTTGTACACTCTCTCCGGATAGGCGTCCGACTTCTATTTCAACAGTTCAGATTTCAGAGCGCTCACTTCCTTAAGTAAGACTGCCTGCTCAACTGTTGGGCAGCGTTTAATATTAGAAAATCCTCCTGCTGAACCAAAATCTATTTCCCTTTTACTTCCTTCCACTGCTAGTAGTTATGCTGCTTGGAGCGATATAGAATGCTTTCCCCTTGATAATCTTTCAAAAACTTGAACACAGTAATTATATCCTCCAACACTAGGCGTCTCCAAACCAAAAAAAAAAAAAAAAAGTGAAAATTGTCAGTTTTGCAACAACTTAAATATGATTCAGCTCCCAGAATGTTTTCCATTTAGTCATTCTCCTTGATGTATTATCTTTAGAAGTTGTCAAAATTTGCCTGAGATTTATTGCCTCTTTTTTTTGTTTAAGCACAAGAGCATTCTGTGGTAAGCTCATCAGGTATTATTGCTATCATATTGCCATTCAACTGACTCAAGAATTCGATTAGAGATTATTCCACAGCTCTATTATAAACATTGTCCAAAGCAACCAGAGGCTTCCCTTGTGGCTCAGATGGTAGAGTCTGCCTGTAATGCAGGAAACCTGTGTTTAATCCCTGGGTGGAGAAGATCCCCTGGAGGAGGGCATGGCAATCCACTCCAGTATTCTTGCCTGGAGAATCCCATGGACAGAGAAGCTTGGTGGGCGCATAGAGTCGGACATGACTGAGCGACACACACACACACACACACACACACACACACACAGCAACCAGGGAATGAGAAAAGCAACAGAATATGGTTTATAATTTAGGGTAAAAGGATAATCACACAGATTAAGGATCATAATAATAAGCTAAGTTATAAAGTGCATTCAGATTCTTGATGAAAGTCTATCACGTTGATGGGCCATGACTTTAGGAAGGAAGTAACACTTTGAATTTACTGAATGGTTGGATTTCAGGAAAGAAATGGCATATGAGGATCGCTAAGGAAGAGTCCAGCAAAATGAAATGCATCCACAGTTTGTTCTCACTTAACCCTCAGTACAGTGCTATAAATGGGCTGGAGCACACAGGCCAGGTTAAAGGGGAAGGAAAGAGCCCCCAAAGTTGCAAAAAGTTCTTAAGGGTTGTGAAGAAATTGCAGTGTGTAGTAAGTAAAAAGAATACTGGGATGGTCAGTTAGTCATTTTGAGTCCTCTGTCAACCTATAAATGAAGAACTTGACCTAGGTAAGTAGTTCTCAATATTTTCTTCCAGCTAGTACATCCAAGGAACACAGCCTGCACCTCAGTGCAATGGATCACTGGACTCCCTGGTGGCACAGTGGATAAGAACCCACCTGCAAATGCAGGGGACTCCGGCTCCGTCCCTGGTGCAGGAAGATTCCACATGCCACAGAGCAACTAAGCCTCAGAGCCATGACTACTGAACAGAGCTCTAGAGCCCCAAAAGCCAAAACGACTGAGCTGTGCGCTAGAGCCCTTTGAGCCACAACTGCTGAGCCTGTCTCTAGCCTGTGCACGTAGAGCCCAGGCTCCACAACAAGAGAAAGCAGTGCAATGAAAAGGCCATGCACCGCACCAAAGAGTAACCCCCACTTGCCTCAGCCAGCTGTGCCAAGCAGTGAAGACCCACCACAGCCAAAAAAAAGGAGAAAAGGATCATTGTAACAATAATTCTTATGGAATATGTAGATTATTCTGAACACTTTTTACACAAAGGAAAGTGAATTCAGAAGGTGAAAAGATGCTCAGAATCAATTAATAGTACACTTTACGGGAAGAGAGGGCTTCCCTGATAGCTCAGTTGGTAAAGAATTCGCCTGCAATGCAGGAGACCCCCAGTTTGATCCCTGGGTTGGGAAGATCCCTGGGGAAGGGAAAGGCTACCCACTCCAGTATCCTGGCCTGGAAAATTCCATGGATTAAAGTCCATGGCGTTGCAAAGAGTCGGACATGACTGAGCGACTTTCACTTCACAAAGGGAAAGAACCCCATTTTGTTCACCACTGTCTCTCTGGAACCTGCCATACTACCTACTTAGGATGTAATACATATTTTCTTTTTTTAAAAAAATGAATGGGATGAATAAACAGTGAGCTGTGGTCAAAGCCCTTTCCTTTCCACTACATCACCAAGCTTTCCTTGACATACAGAGAAAATGAAATTACTTGTTCATAGCCACAGAAATCATGCCGGATCTAGATTAGAGCTCAGTTCTTGAGACTCTTGACCTCATAATCCCCAGACTACTCTGCCACAGAAGCAGAGAGCAGTGACAAACTCAATTTTTTTTAAATGTTCTCTTTCCTTTTGTTTGTGCACAGCCAGTATTTGGATGCAAGAAGAGAAAGCAGGTGCTACGCCAAGTGATTTGAGGGGCTTTTGGTATTTCCAGACAAAAACGTTTTTTCCTCATGTCCCTGATAGCTCCCTGAAATGTCATCATTAGTGACAGAAAGGTTGAATCCTGGATGTTAGAGCTGTATCAGAGATCACCTAGTCCAATACTTGCATTCATCTGAATTTGGAGGCTGTTCCTCAAGAGATCCTGATTAAAAAGTACATGCCCCTGGAAAAAGTAAAATTTACATTATTGTGCATCTATACGTAGGAGAGAAATATGACAGTTAATTGAGAGCAAGCTATACCAGAAAGAAAAACAGGGTCATATCCAGAAAGAAATAAAAATTAGGACGAGGGAGAGCAAGGTGAAAGGGAAACAAAAACAAAGACTTCATTTATGTGAAATTTTATTTATTTGGGCACGGGTTTGGGAAATGAATTCATTTGAAGCAATGGTACATCCTTGATTTGTGCAAAGATTAATTTTAGTGTCTCATCTGAGCCAATTAAATTATAAACTAGGTGATAAGTAAATATAGCAATAACATGAATAGAAACCAATATAGCAGAAAATTCATAATTTTACTATGAATAAATTCCAAGACTGTATTTTCAACTGTAAAACAGAGACATCACCAATCCTATCTATCCCATTTGGTTGTTATTACGGTAAAACCAGAGGATGCAGGTCAAAGCTTTTTATCATAAGTCAAAACATAAATGTTATACTTTGATATAATTCAAACTCAAACAGCTCGCAAACATTCAGTGCTAAAGGCTAGCTTAGTTGTTTTCTGTTTACTACATTTCTTATATAAAGTTTACTTTCAATCCAACAAGTAATATATTCATTCTTGTTCTTATAAAACATATATATAATACACACATGGATGGGCCTAGAGATGATCATACTAAGTGAAGTAAAGCATACAAAGACAAATATCATGTGATATCGCTTATATATAGATTCTAAAAAATGATACCAAAAAAAAATTTTTAAAAATAAAAAATGATACAAATGAGCTTATTTACAAAACAGAAACTCACAGACTTAGAAAACAAACTTATGGTCACCAAAGTGGAAAGGTGGGAAAGTGAAAGTGTCTGATTCTTTGCGACCCCATGGACTGTAATCCACGGAATTCTCCAGGCCAGAATACTGGACTGGCTAGCCTTTCCCTTCTCCAGGGGATCCTCCCACCAATGGGATCGAACCCAGGTCTCCCACATTGCATGTGGATTCTTTACCAGCTGAGCCACAAGGGAAGGCCAAGAGTACTGGAGTGGCTAGCCTATCCCTTCTCCAGTGGATCTTCCTGATCCAGGAATCAAACTGGGGTCTCCTGCATGGCAGGTGGATTCTTTACCAACTGAGCTATCAGGGAAAGGTAGGGGAGAGGGATAAATTAGGAGGTTGGGATTAACATATATACACTACTATATACAAAAAACATAGTCAATAAGGACCTTCTGGATAGCATAGGGAACTCTACTCAATACTTTGTAATATAGAAAAAGAATCTGAAAAATAATAGAAGTATGTATAACTAAATCATTTTGCTGTACATCTGAAACTAACAAAACATTGTAAATGAACTATTAGTTCAGTTCAGTTCAGTCTCTCAGTTGCGTCCAACTCTTTGCAACTTCATAAACTGCAGCACGCAGCAGGCCTCCCTGTCCATCACCAACTCCCGGAGTCCACCCAAACCCATGTCCGTTGAGTCGGTGACGCCATCCAACCATCTTATCCTCTGTCGTCCCCTTCTCCTCCTGCCCTCAATCTTTCCCAACATCAGCGTCTTTTCCAATGAGTCAGCTCTTCGCATCAGGTGGCCAAAGTATTGGAGTTTCAGCTTCAACATCAGTCTTTCCAATGAACACCCAGGACTGATTTCCTTTAGGATGGACTGCTTGGATCTCCTTGCAGTCCAAGGGACTCTCTAGAGTCTTCAACACCACAGTTCAAGAGCATCAATTCTTCAGCACTCAGCTTTGTTTATAGTCTAACTCTCACATCCATACATGACCACTGGAAAAACCATAGCCTTGACAAATGAAATATACTCCAATATAAAACGAAAAAAATTATTTAAAAAATGAATAAAAAGAAAATTAAAAAAAATTTTAATGTATGCACTACAAATAGGTCAAAAATTCCTCTTGATTCCCATCCAACTCCATCCAGGAGCCACACTTGTCAACTTGATAGGTACCCACTCAGATTTGGCAAATGGTGGAGTGTTTAACACAAACAGAATCACATTGAACATACTGTTCCATGTTCTGTAACACTTTTCTCATGTAATAATAAATCCTGGCATCTTTCCATATAGATACATAAAAATCTACCTCATTGTTTTGAAACTTACACAATATTTCCATAGTATACTCTACCCTAGTTTAGCATCTCCTATTGATAGGCATTTAGGTTGATTCATCACACTTTGAATAACAAAAAAATAAATGTGAATTAACTATATGTTATGTTTTAATGGGAAATTTTTTTCTAAACCTCTGGAAAATCCAGGAAGACAGGCATGGATGCTGTCCTGTACATAGGTGGCAAAGAGTTCCTTCACAAAATCCTTTTTTCCACTTACACAGTCCAGTTGAATGTAGAGAACAAGACTGCAGCCATAGCCTTATTCCATGCTCTGTGTCCTTGGTTGTCCTGCACTGGCCCCCACTGGCAGGTTCGGAAATACAGATATTCAGAGGTTGATTTATTATGAAGCTGATGTAGCAATGTATTAATGTATTCACATAGTCATATAGTTTTGTAACATTTGCCAAGGAATTTTATATTATTGGCTAAATTGAGAACAGATAAAAGCCTAACATTTGAGACTACTGGAAATGATAAAAATGACTCCTGTAGAACAAGATCATAAATCATGCAACTCATACTTCAGGGCAGTGACATCTACTATAAAACTTATTTTTCTACCATTGCAAGTTATTTCCAGAATGATAGGAGCTATAATGTTAATGCAACTTAGAACTTTGGTGCATTATCTGTATTTGAATTTAACTGATTTGAATTTAATTTGAATTTAATTACAATGTATGGGCTTCCCCTATGGCTCAGCAGTAAAGAATCCGTCAGCAATGCAGGAGACACAGAACACATGGATTCGATCTCTGAGACGGAAAGATCCCCTGGAGGAGGAAATGGCATCCCACTCCAGTATTCTTGCCTGAAAAGTCCCATAGACCGAGGAACCTGGCGGGCTACAGTCCAAAGGGCTGCAGAGTTGGACAGGACTGGGCAACTAAGCAAGCACTCAGTTACAATGTATGAAGAATCTTTTCTTAAACAAGATATAAAAAGCACAACCATAAAAGAAAAAATTGATGTTTTCTGTTTGTCAAACAATTTGGTTATCAAAAATAGCATTAAGTTCTAACTTAATTTTAGTGATGGTTACACGAATCTACCCATCAGATAAAACAGTATGAGACTTCTTTCTAGCCTTTGCTCTCAGTAGGGATGCTCTTCTCCAGAGGCTCAGGTGGGTTGGGGCGAGCTGCCACCAGGCCTTTGAGGGCCGGGTCCCTGGCATGCAGACTCCCTGGGTCTGGAGAGGTTCCTGTCACAACCCTGCTGGCCTGAGGTTTCTGCATCCTGAACACGTGGAGGGTAGCGTCCTGGTGTGGCCTCCACCACGCTGATGGTGAGAACTCAGGAGGCCCCAGGTCTGCCTTTCCACATCAGGAGATGGGATGATGGGGGTAAGGTTATTGCTCCTCGATTGTATGTCAAGGAATTTTTAATAGAAGAGGGGATTTCTTGTGTGTGAAAGGGAAAGGCTTCACAGTATAACTGCAGGTATGTTGACCTTGTCACAGTGTGAAATCAGGTCAATGCAGAAGTGTCACTTAAGGTTTAGATCTTGATAATTGTGTCATGGTGCAGAATTTGGCAGAAATGAGCATCACCAGCCTTGCAGGTGAAAGATGGAAGCTTGAAGCACAGATGGCTGCCAGCTGAATACTTACTATCTGGGAGCACACAGATTATCTAAGGCTGTCCTTGGTGAGGAATTTGACAACTTGATCTTCAGGAGCTGCTTAGAGTATTTAAAACTTCCAAGGTTACTTAAAAAATACTGCTTTTGGACAGTCCATAAATGTACATATAAAACAGTGGGGCTATAAATAAAATAATAATGTTTCTTGGAAAAAAAACTGTATAGGATTATATACATACACACACACAGGCTAAAAAGATGGTAGAAACTGAATACAATGTGTGGTCTAGATAGAAGTGATGGTCTGATGTCAACTTCCTAGTTTTTCCAACTACGTAAGATGTCACCGTTGGAGGAACCTGAGTGAAGGGTACATGGGATTCTAGTATTTTGCTGTTGTTTTTGTTGTTCAGTTGCTCAGTCATGTCCAATTCTTTGTGACACCAAGGACTGCAGCACTCCAGGCTTCCCTGTCCTCCACTATCTCCCAGAGTTTGCTCAAACTCATGTCCATTAAGTCAGTGATGCCATCCAACCTTCTCCTCCTCTGTTGGCCCCTCTCCTCCTACCCTCAATCTTTCCCAGCATCAGGGTCTTTTCCAGTGAGTCAGCTCTTCACATCACATGGCCAAAGTATTGGAGCTTCAGCATCAGTCCTTCCAATGAATGTTCAGGGTTGATTTCCTTTAGGATGGACTGGTTTGATCTCCTTGCTGTCCAGGAGACTCTCAAGAGTCTTCTCCAGCACCACAATTCAAAAACATCAGTTCTTTGGCACTCGGCCTTCTTTATGGTCCAACACTCACATCCTTGACTATACAGACCTTTATTGGCAAAGTAACTTTCTGGAAGTCTGCAATGCTTTCAAAAGTAAAAGGTTTTTAAAGACACTAGGAAGAGAGTTGAAAACAAATGCCACAGTGTGGTGAAAGGATATTTGCAATACATATAACTGAAAAAATGACTAATATGTAGAATATAAAGAATTAACTAATTACAAAATAAAACTCTAAATAGAGAAATGGACAATTTCAGAAAAGAAATCAAGAAAGACAAATATGTCATATCATGTATACGTGGAATCTAAAAAAAAATTATACAAACTTATTTATAGGAACAGAAACAGATTCACAGACTAAGAGAATGGACTTATGGTTACCGGGGGGCAGTGTTAGAGGGAGGAATAGATCGGGAGTTTGAGATCGACATGTGCACACTGTTATATTTAAAGTAAAGAAGCAATAAAGACCTACTGTATAGCACAGGGAACTCTGCTCAGTACTCTGTAATAACCTAAATGGGAAAGGAATTTGAAAAAGAATAGAAAAAGGAAAAAGCAATAACACATGCCTGGGGTTTTTGAGCCACATTGCACCTGTTTGTCTGGTTTATACTAATAAGTATATATTCTCTGGTGAACATCTTCTCTCTGGATGTGCACTATATACCTGATTGACCCCCAATAAAAATCCTGGAATCCTAGGCTCAGATGAGCTTCCTTGGTTGGCAACATTTTGTACATGTTGTCACATATTGTTGCTGGAGCAATTAAGCATGTCTTATGTTACCCCACTGAGAGTGGATTCTTGGAAACCTGGACTTCTGATTTCCCCGCGCCTATTTTGCTAATTTTATCTTGTTGTGCTTGTTCAGTCGCTAAGTCATGTCTGACTCTTTGCACCCCCATGGACTGCAGCACACCAGGCTCCTCTGTCCTCCACTATCTCCTGGAGTTTGCTCAAATTCATGTCCATCAAGTCGGTGATACTATCCAACCATCTCATTGCTGTTATGTAATATATGTTATGTAATAAACCATAACTATGAACCCCATAAATCAAAATGACCAATAAAAATATAAGTACACAACTCCATTTATGATCAGAGAAATTAAAACCACAATGAGAAGCGAGTACACATGCCTCAGACTGTCAAAGTTTATATCAAGTGTTGACAATGACATGAACACCTGGGATTCTCATAAACTTCTGGTGAGAATGTACACTTGGAAAGTAGTTCAACATGATCTACTATATTTGAAACATATTTAAACCTTTTGAAGATATTTAAACCCTAGACACCATGTTAAAAAGCAGGGCATTACTTTGCCGACAAAGTTCCGTATAGTCAAAACTATGGTTTTTCCAGGCTTTGGAAAGGAAATCAGTCCTGAGTATTTATTGGAAGGACTGATGCTGAAGCTGAAGCTCCAATACTTTGGCCACCTGATGTGAAGAACTGTCTCATTGGAAAAGACCCTGATGCTGGGAAAAATTGAAGGCAGGAGGCGACGACACAGGATGAGATGGTTGGATGGTATCACCAATTCGATGGACATGAGTTTGAGCAAGCTCTGGGAGCTGGTGATGGACAGGGAAGCTGGGTGTGCTGCAGTCCATGGGGTTGCAAAGTCAGACATGACGGAGTGACTGAACTGACTGAATGAAACCTTTTGATCCTTGTGTAGGCTCAGTCGCTCAAGTTGTGTCGGACTCTTTGCAACCTAATGGACTGTAACCCATCAGGCTCCTCTGTCCATGACTTTTTCTGGCAAGAATACTGAAGCATGTTGCCATTTCCTACTCCAGGGTATCTTCCTGACCCGGGGATCAAACCTGCATCTCTTATGCCTCCTGCATTGGGAGGAGGGGGCCCCTCCTCCTCCCAATGTGTAGCCTGGGAAGCTCCCATACTACACACCTGATCTTAGCCAAAACCCTGGTCATATACCCTAGAGAAATTCATGTGCGTGTGTACCAAGAATCATGTAGAATAATGTTCATAGTAGCATTGTTCATAATAGCCAAAATACTAAATACAACCTAAATTGTGCTGTCTTGGGGATACTAAACAGTTGGAAGTGAATGAATTAGAGCTACACATAACAATAAGGATAAAACTTTAAAAACAATGTGAGTGAAAGAAGCCAGACACAAGTATATATACTCTTGGATTCTGTTACATCAAGTGAAAAAATATAAAGGAAACTAAACCATGATGTTTGAGGAGGTATTTTTACATGGTTAAGTTCTGAAGACAGTAACAATAAAGTCACTTAAAATTTTATTTATTTATTTATTTTTTGGCTGAGCTGGGTCTTCATTGCTGGGGGCAGGTTTTCTCTAGCAACAGTGAGCCTGGGCTACTTTCTAGTTGCCGTGTGCGGGCTTCTCATCGCAGTGGTTTCCCTTGTTGCAGAGCACGCGCTCTAGGATATGCAACCTTCAGTTGCTGCAGCTCTTAGTACACAGGCTCAATAGTTGTGGGCACACGGGCTCAGCTGCCCCGTGGCATGCAGAATCTTCCCAGACCAGGGATCAAACCTGTGTCTTCTGCATTGGCAGGCAGCTTCTTAATCACTAGACCACCAGGGAAGTCCAGAAAAGTCACTTTTTTTAATGCAGGAGGGGATTGTGATTAGCTAGGGGAAAAAAATCAGGACTTTTGGGTACTAATAACACTCTATTTCTTGGCCTAATTATTAAATACTTAGGGATTCACTTTGTTTTGCATTAAACTGTACATTTGTATTTTCTGTATCCACATTGTAATTTATAATAAAATGGTTTAAAATGTATAAAACACTCACCATGTAGTAGATACTCAATTCAGGGCACCCAGGATGACATTAAAAAAAACTGGAGGCAGCTGATTTGTGACAATCTCCAAGAAACATAGCTAAGCGGATAAAGGAGCAGAAACCATTTGTGCACTATGCTCTCCCATTGGTTTTAAAACTGGGTTACACACACACACGCACATTGCATGTGAATAAAACATCTCTAGAAGACAACATCAGAAAGCAGCGAGAGCAGTGATCTTCACTTGTGTAGGGTAATATGCTGGGGACTGTGTGGCAGGCCAATTTATTTTCACTGTATATTGTATACTGTACCCTTTGAAGTATATGCTATGTATATATATTTCCTATTTTAAAAATTTAGAAATTTAAAACAACAAAAAAAGAAATTTAAAACATATCAAATATTATCACTCAAAATCTACAGGTAGCTCGTTATGTTCAGTCCTTCCTCTTTTCTTTTTTAAATTTATTTGGCTGCACTGGGCCTTAGTTGTGGCATGTGGGATCTAGTCCCCTGAAGAACAGGGATCAAACCCAGGGCCCCAGCCTTGCGAGGGTAGAGTCTTAGCCACTGGACCACCAGGGAGGTCCCCTCCATAGCTTACTGTACTTCAAAGGAAAACTTAAGGCAGAAGAAAAATTAAAACAAGCATTTTATGTATAAAATACTTTATAATTAATCAAGTGCCTCAATCATAAATGGCTTTGTGAGGAGGCAGAATTACACCCATTTTACAGACTAGTAAACAGAGCCTTGGAGGGATTAAGTGACTTACCCTAAGTCACAGCCAGTTAGTGACAGGACTGGAACTCGTTTTTATGCCTGCAAACTCCATGATCCTTCTTCTCTATCACGCTGACACCATATACCCTCCTAAATGCCTTTCACCAAAAATATTTATGTGAAGAACAAAAAACACACTATCTGTTACTTTTCACTTGTGTGTGGGGAAGGTTCTTTATTAATTATTAAAGTCATTTTTTAAGTGAAAGACAAAGAAACTTATTGAATGACATATTGCACTATCAGAAGTACTAAAACATCTTATATGACTCATACTTCGTATTACTCCCAGCTTGGGTATTAGGGAGATATACTTTTCTCTCACTCTCTTGTTGTTTAATGAAGGCTAAGAAATTATTCCGTCTCTTAATCAAAAAAGACATCTATGCAGCCAATACAAGAGAGTAATTAGATGTAAAACTTTTCAAAGCATCTCCAAAAATTTTTGTCAAATTCAATGCGATCACCAAACATTATTTCCCATAGAAAGTAATCTTGAAAAAAAAGAAAGTAATCTTGAAAATTCACTCTCAAGAGGTGGTTTTCTTGAAGAGCTTCTAAAATTTATTCGCATAGTATATTTATATGATAAATAATAGCATTACCACTACTGTACAACTTTCACATACAATATCTCATTTGATCCTTGAAACAAGCCACCAAGACAAGGAGGGACAGAAATTCCTGACATTCAATAGATGAAGAAACTGAGGCTCTGGGGGGCTGGGTGTTTCCACGGTCATATGCCCTCTTAGCTGAATATTCTCTCCAACAAAGTATGTGAACTTATCGGGGTCTAAATATTCAACTTGTTGATTACATTGGCCTTTTCCTTCTTGCTCTATGCCTTTAATTCCCTTTCAGAAAGGAAGATTTAGGAGCTAAATAACATCCAATCCTAATCAATTGTAACTCTGCTTAGCTTTCTGAGATCAGATGGGAATAGAAATCTATTTTCTTACCCATAAGAGCACAAGTAAAATGAGCTTGTTTAAATTACTGGATAAAAATCTACATTTGTCTATCACCAATATCAAAATACTTGTAAACTATGTAACTACTCTATATCCTAAAAACTACAGAAGTCTTATGAACCTGAAGTTCAGGATGACAACCCACACTATGGAAATTAAAAATTAATCTGCTAAAGTTCAAATTCTGGTTCCGTATCTTCTCAACTATGTGATTTCCTGGCCAAGTTTCTTTACCTCTTAGAGCTTCATACTCTTTATCCCCAAAGTAGAGGTTTAAAAAATATTTTCCGAAGGATTAAAAGAAATATTGCACTTACAGCTTTTAGCATAGTATTTAGCACTTAAATACTGATAACTTAGCACTGTTATTATTGATATTTAACATTCAGCAAACTAAATTTATTTACTGATTTTCCTACTCAATCCATAAATGATTGCACTTTGGAATACACTATAATTTACCTAATATGTTTGACTTTTAAAAATACTACAACCACCAATATACTCAATTCTCTTTAGCAGTTAGCCAGATACCACTTTTCTAAATCTCAGAAAAGGAGAGCTGCAAAGGCTACTCCATCAATCAAGGATGAGGCTGAAATTGAGAGCTGTTTTTAATGGATATGGACTATGACACACACAGAAAATTTGCTTGAAATGATATGTAACTGTAATGTGGTGGAATGGTGATGTCTATCTTGATAATGGACTGATGTAACCTGAAGAAGGGTAGTTGTTACAACAGTATTACAAGCCCTGTGAAAGAGAGGCATGATGCAACTTCAATTGTAAGAATGGAGTCAACACTGAGTCACCAGCATAACCTTTGAGGAGCACTAAAGGAGAAAGAAAAATTCCTGAGTACTGACTCCTAGGCTCAGCATCTTAGTCAACTATGTGTAAGATGTTTCAGTGCTATTTAGACATAGTACTGCTCATACCAATGAATCTCAGGAAACCATTCAGTGCAAAAAATACTGGAGTCACTAGCTCCTGACTGTGGTTAAGTCCCACAAAATTTCTGTAAGCATCTCAAAATATTTTCTATCAGGCCTTTGACCCATCTCTAGTAGGGCCTTTAAAATGATTTGTTGAATAAGTGAACTTAATTTTAAAAAACTGTTGGGAGCCTTCCTGGCAGTTCAGTGGTTTAAGACTGTGCTTCCAATGCAGGGGACATGGGTTTGATCCCTGGTTGGGGAACTAATACCCCACATGCTCTAGAGAGGCCAAAAAATAAACAAATCTAAAAACTTATTATGAGCACTGGCTACAGAGTCAAGCTTACTTGGATATCAATGCTAACTCTATCACTTAGCAGCTCTGTGACAATTAATCTCTTTGGTCTCAATTTTCTCATCTGTAAAATGGAAAATGCCAATTATTGAATTGTAAGGACCAAAAGGCAAAAGAATAATGCTTAGCACATAGTAAGGCTAAAGTACATAGCAGCCTTTATACTTTTTGCTACAAGAGTATGGCATTATCCAGAGGTCTTTGTCCATTAAATACATTTAAGCACAATCAGACCTTTTCCAGAAGAAGTGAAGGTAAAAAGGTATCAATGAAGGATGAAGAAGGCATTGTAAATGATAATCTGAGCCACAAAAGGAAATGATGGCAAGGAGAGGCAAGACAAGGGGTGACAAGCTAGAAAAATGATACATCCCAAGGTGGGAGTGATGGCATTAGCACGCTCTTAAGGGCAGGGTTGCCACATGTGTAGGGGACTCTGTATAGGAGTCAATTACTTTGGTCAGGTCTGTCCCGGGACTTACCGTGGGGCAAGGCAATGTGGGGAGACCTGGGAAAGACAGCGGGATAGCGGGTGCCGGGCATATAAGCAGTAGGAGCCATGATTCGCGACCGGGCAGTGCCCAGACTAGGTCCCAACTCGAGAGCTGCGGCATGATGAGCAACAAAAGACCCCACGACACCAGTACCTGTGGCGGCTATAAAGGACAGAGAAATTTGTTCGGAGGTGATCACAGCGTCTACGCTGACACCTGCATGCCTGGGACGGGTTGGAGGCGGAGAGGGAAAAACAGTCGCTTCCCTCGAGAGGGACGAAGGAAGGTCAGGCGGGCGGGTCGTGGAGAAGGCACGGACTCAAGTTCTACTGCTTCGGGGATATCTGGCACGCCGGACGGGCCCCGATCCCCTCAGGGCCCAGCGTGGAGGTGGGACTTCAGCTGTTACCGGCGGAAACCACCTCGGGGTGAGAAGTCCCGTCACTGATAGGCAGCTGCTAAAGCAATGGAGCTGGAGCACAGGGCGGATGTAGTGTCTCATTGGTGATTGTTGGGGGGCGCCCAACAGCCAATGAGTCAGCCCGGGGGGCGTAGCAATGACGTTAGCTGCGGAGGAGGCCGCTTCGAATCCGCGGCGGCCAGCTTGGTGGCCTGGACCAATCAGCGACGTCCAACGAGCTGCGCCTTCGCCAATCGGCGGCCTCCACGACGGGGCTGGGGGGAGGGTATATAAGCGCAGTAGGCGACGGCGCGGTCGACGCTGACTGAGACATCACAGACACATCGACTTAAGGTTTTCTTGCGTTTGAGAGGTAGGTGCTGCGGCCTGTCTTTTCGGACCTGCCCTTCGCATTGTCCACTGTTCTCCTGATCCGGGGCCTTGTCATCCTCAGCTCAGGAACCTCGGTGCGCTCCCGTGTTTGCGGCCTGTGGCTGGTTTTCCTCTGAAGCCCTATAGCTGCCTGCTGACCGACTGGCCGACGGCGCCGGAAAGATGAAGCTCTCCCTGGTGGCTGCGGTGCTGCTGCTGCTGCTCGGCACGGCACGGGCGGAGGAGGAGGACAAGAAGGAGGACGTGGGCACGGTGGTCGGCATCGACCTGGGCACCACCTACTCCTGGTAAGTGGGGTTTGAGGAGAGGGGGAAATGGGGCGTGGTCTCCTGGGCTGCCCGGAGCATCGTGGTGCTGATTCCTTCCGTTCGGTTTTTTCCGCCAGCGTCGGGGTGTTCAAGAACGGCCGCGTGGAGATCATCGCCAACGATCAAGGCAACCGCATCACGCCGTCTTATGTGGCCTTCACTCCTGAAGGGGAGCGTCTGATCGGCGATGCAGCCAAGAACCAGCTCACCTCCAATCCTGAGAACACAGTCTTCGACGCCAAGCGACTCATTGGCCGGACATGGAACGACCCTTCCGTGCAGCAGGACATCAAGTTCTTGCCTTTCAAGGTTCGAACTGGTTTTTCTCTTCTAAATAGATAGTGGGTGGTGGTGATGGGAGTATTTAGGATTAAAAAGTTTAGGCACAAGTAAAGGGGATATAGATGTGTGTGTATAGTTTTATTTTATACTCCTAGTATGTTTCAGAACTGAAGATAGTAAAGTTGGCAAGGAATTTCATGCGTAACTACTCTGTCGACAATAGTTTAGGATTAAGAGACTGATTAAAACTGAAGTGGCTTGTAATTGTAAGGCACCTTCGACACCTTAAATATTTCTGCCCCAAATATTCAGCTCAAAGGGTCCAAAGTAAACCCAACTTTGGAGAAGGAAGTGAGTCTCAGACAGTCCTCTTTCTTTTAAACTTTAAAATGTCATTGCTTCTGTGTCTGAAAATAACAATTATTCTCTCAAATAGGTGGTTGAAAAGAAAACTAAACCATACATTCAAGTTGATGTTGGAGGTGGACAAACAAAGACATTTGCTCCTGAGGAAATTTCTGCCATGGTTCTCACTAAAATGAAGGAAACTGCTGAGGCTTATTTGGGAAAGAAGGTAGGTATTTTCCAGAACAGTGTTGAGCAGTTTTATTATTACCGTTTCTGATTGTGTTGTGTAGATGCTTTCATCATTTTAAAAGGCTGACATCCATGTACATCAGTTTTAATTACTTGCATGTTTTACTGGATATCAAACAAAATACTAGGGTCTTTTCATTTATCACTTACTGCTTGCAAGTCCACACACAAATAATCATGTATCTTAAAGTGATAGTTTGACTGTAACTTAAATAAAGGTTAAACTGTATGATAAAATATGTCTAACTACCTTTTATCATCATTTTAGGTTACTCATGCAGTTGTTACTGTACCAGCATATTTCAATGATGCCCAACGCCAGGCAACCAAAGATGCTGGAACTATTGCTGGATTGAATGTCATGAGGATCATCAATGAGCCGTAAGTGTTAAATTCAAAAGTATGGCACATTGGCCAAATGTGGAAAGGGAAAAGTAAAGTAAGGTTTGTTTTTCTTGCTCATTCCTCTAACAGTACAGCAGCTGCTATTGCTTATGGCCTGGATAAGAGAGAAGGGGAGAAGAACATCCTGGTGTTTGACCTGGGTGGTGGAACCTTTGATGTGTCTCTTCTCACCATTGATAATGGTGTCTTTGAAGTCGTGGCCACTAATGGAGATACTCACCTGGGTGGAGAAGACTTTGACCAGCGGGTCATGGAACACTTCATCAAGCTCTACAAAAAGAAGACTGGCAAAGATGTTCGAAAAGATAACAGAGCTGTGCAGAAACTCCGGCGTGAGGTAGAAAAGGCCAAACGGGCCCTGTCTTCCCAACATCAAGCCAGAATTGAAATCGAGTCCTTCTACGAAGGAGAAGACTTCTCGGAGACCCTGACTCGGGCCAAATTTGAAGAGCTAAACATGGTATGTTCCTTGTTTTGCTAATGAGATCTAGTTAGACCCTGAGTTTGGGACAGTGCATTTAGGGATTTTGACTATTTGTGGGTATGACAGGTATCATCAGAGTGCTTGTGTCTCTTACTCTAGGACCTGTTCCGTTCCACCATGAAGCCTGTCCAGAAAGTGTTGGAAGATTCTGATTTAAAGAAGTCTGATATTGATGAAATTGTTCTTGTTGGTGGCTCTACTAGAATCCCAAAGATTCAACAGCTGGTTAAAGAGTTTTTCAATGGCAAGGAGCCATCCCGAGGCATAAACCCAGATGAGGCTGTGGCATATGGGGCCGCTGTCCAGGCTGGTGTGCTCTCTGGTGATCAAGATACAGGTTAGTCTGTCAGCATTGTCCACAGTGCTTCAGTAGCTTAACGGAAGAGAATTAGCTGTTGCTTTAGAAAGCAATAGAATACAAGCAGCAAGCTCACAGAGCTAGGTAAAGGTACAGTGATGACAAGACTGGGAAGTCTCAAGATCTTTAGCAGCTGTATTTAATTCACTGCTTCTGAAATGATTTTGCGTAGAACCTAACCAAGTGGCAAGATGGAGAAGATGAAGTTTTATTGATCATGGGGACTGCTTGGTATTGCTCCTATGACTCCTGAATTGGAACTTACCTCGATTAACTTACTTTTGCAGGTGATCTGGTACTGCTTGATGTATGTCCCTTGACACTTGGTATTGAAACTGTGGGAGGTGTCATGACCAAACTGATTCCACGGAACACTGTGGTGCCCACCAAGAAGTCTCAGATCTTTTCTACAGCCTCTGATAATCAACCAACTGTTACCATCAAGGTCTATGAAGGTAATTGCTTACATTTGTTAATACCATGATATGTGTTTGAAGAGTTTGACTTTTTTTTTAATATACACTGTTGAAATGACTAAGGAAAGAAGTATCTGCTGTTTTCAGGTGAGAAGGCCCTAATTTAGTGTTGCGTTTGGTAGAGCCAGGACTAAAATCTGTTTTTTGTCTGGCAGTCTTTCCCATTAAAAAATGCCTTCTGAGCTGGCTTCTAAAATAGAACGACAAGCAAAGTTCATACTGCGTTAAAGTAGACGAAATTTGGTTGAATACTAGTAACTTAATTCACAGTTCCTTTCAGAGCCAATACGACCCATTTTAAGTTGATAGAGTGCCCTTGCCACCGCAGACTGTTAGAGACTTAAATGTAGAGATCCAGATGTACTAACGTTTGTCAGTAACAACTAACAATTTGTGTGTGTGTGACTTCTAGGTGAACGACCCCTGACGAAAGACAATCACCTTCTGGGAACTTTTGATCTGACTGGAATTCCTCCTGCACCCCGTGGTGTCCCACAGATTGAAGTCACCTTTGAGATAGATGTGAATGGCATTC
This sequence comes from Cervus canadensis, assembly GCF_019320065.1. NCBI lineage: Eukaryota > Metazoa > Chordata > Mammalia > Artiodactyla > Cervidae > Cervus > Cervus canadensis. Next base: position 91,252,289 of record NC_057390.1, on the reverse strand, counting down.
TTCGAGTGACAGCTGAAGACAAAGGTACAGGCAACAAAAATAAGATCACAATTACCAATGACCAAAATCGCCTGACACCTGAAGAAATTGAAAGAATGGTCAATGATGCTGAGAAGTTTGCTGAGGAAGACAAAAAGCTCAAGGAGCGCATTGACACAAGAAATGAATTGGAAAGCTATGCCTACTCTCTTAAGAATCAGATTGGAGATAAAGAAAAACTGGGAGGTAAACTTTCCTCAGAAGATAAGGAGACCATGGAAAAAGCTGTAGAAGAAAAGATTGAGTGGCTGGAAAGTCACCAAGATGCTGACATTGAAGATTTCAAAGCTAAAAAGAAGGAGCTAGAAGAAATTGTTCAGCCAATTATCAGCAAACTCTATGGAAGTGCAGGCCCTCCCCCAACCAATGAGGAGGAAGCAGGAGAAAAAGATGAGTTGTAGACACTGCTCTGCTAGTGCTGTAATATTGTAAAATACTGGACTCAGGAACTTTCGTTAGGAGAAAATTGAGAGAACTTAAGTCTCGAATGTAATTGGAATCTTCACCTTGGAGTGGAGTTGAAAATGCTATAGCCCAAGTGGCTGTTTACTGCTTTTCATTAGCAGTTGCTCACATGTCTTGGGGTGGGGGGCAAGGAGGAATTGGCTATCATCAAAAGTGGGTTAAAAAAAAAAAATGGGTTAGGGAGTGTGTTCACCTTGAAAATGTTCTATTTAACAGTTGGGTCATGTGTATCTGGTGTAGGAACTTTTTTCTACCATAAGTGACACCAATAAATGTTTGTTATTTACACTGGTCTAATTTTTGTGATAAAGCTTCTAATTAGGTTAGTCATTTATTTTAAGGTTAGACTCGTGTTCGGAGTGTTCAGGGTTTTGAGGTAAGGAAACAACATTTCTTTAAATATTCAGTCATTTTGGGAAACCTGCCTAATCTAAGAAGAGGGGTGGGAGGTTGGTACATCCATATGTTTAACTAGGCAAGGACCATTTCAAGAGCAGAGTTTTCTTGAGCATGTTTGAAACTTACTGCTTCTCCTTTCCTTTCAAAAACTTACGGTGGCCTATTTACTGATAACACTTTACAGCTGCTTGGATTCTCTTGAGATTTGATAAGTGGTGAATCACTGATAATTTTACACACTTGGATTCAATTCCTGATTTTAGGATGTGAAGGTAATATTTTTGAATTTTAGCCATGTCAATCTTTATCTCTGGTACAAGAGTGGGATCTAGGGTGGTGTGATCTACCTTAAGCCCTACAACAATTTAGTAAGTATGATCAACGAAGGGCACGCTGTCATGCTAACATGATCCAGTTCAGTCCAAACATAGAAATTTTATACATGGGGCAACCAGCTGCAAGGTTAATTTGTGGAACTGAGACCTGATGTGTGATTTACTCTGAGGCCTGGACCTCTGTTGTGTTGCCCAAAGCATTTGGACAGGGGGTCTTACAGACCAGGTTCCATACAAACATTAAAAATACCTGAAGTGTGTGCAGAGGGGTAGGGGTTGGTGGGGAGAGACAAGGGCCAATCTTTGCCCCTGTCTGCAGTGGCTCTCAGTACCAAGTCAACAGTACACCTCTTTCTGAGGAGCTGCTAATATTGAAAACACTTCCCTGGACTTCCCCTGGTGATCGCTGGCTAAGACTCCATGCTTCAGATGAAGGGAGCATGGGTTCCATCCCTGGTCAGGGAACGAGATCCCACATGCTCCAACTAAGACCCGGTGCAGTCAAATGTTAAAACACTTCAGCTTGGGAATGTCCACTCACTGATTTCTACAACTTTTGTTGTATCTTGCAATTAGGATATCTGCGACATTTTTGTGATTAGTATTCATAACCAGCCAGTTAGTTACCTGGTTGTATTGCTGATAAAAAACCCTTTATCAGAGGTTTTTGCCCTGAGCTATCCAATTCATCTCTTCACCTCCTGCAGTAGGTAAGAGCCAAAGGGATACATACATAGTGCAGACAATTTTGGAGGTATGAAAACAATGTTTCACTTAACTTTTCTGAAAGTAATTGACATTTAAAAGCAGTAAAAACATGGGTTTTATTAATCAACTGCAGTCACAATACAATCATCATAGATTTCCCCTTCTGTATTCATTCCACCAAACACAAAACAGAGCAGTGTGTCAGCCTGACTTTCTTCATGTGAGTCACCACCTTGAGTCACTCCTTTCTCAGTGGAATCCCCTTTCTCAGCATCACAGTTTAGAGTGGCTGAATTTGAATCTTCTTTCTCAGAAGTACACGTGCCTGGCCATGGAATGATACACATGGAATGGTCCAACCTTCCAGCGGGAGGAGAATTATCAAATTTAAGCAAGGTCCAATGCTGCTTTTCTATTTTGGGGGAAAAAAAGTCTGTTAAAAAATTTCCAAAAATATTCAGTGATGTGCTATATCACCTGAGCCCTGAAAGAAACAAGAAAAGTGAAGCGGGGGAACCCTAATGGTACTCTTACTGCTTTGATGATGTCATTCCCTGAAAGTCTGGTTTTTATTCCTTCAGCCTTAGATGTGGAGTGGCCAAATTGAAAGATCAAAGCGTTGTGATAGTTTTCAAAGAAGGGTGATACTTGCTTAAAGACCCACAATGAACATCTGCTCACCTATGTGATACTGGTACATTGTATTCAGGGCTCCTGTGGGAGTCATTCCTCCGAAGACATACACGTGTTTCCCCACGGCCACAGCTGAGTGAGCAGCACAGCCTGTGGGAGCTGCCCCGGTGGGCGTTAGCTTCTGCCACTTCATGTCACCTGCCAAGAGATGGAAAGTGGGCAAAACCTAGACAATGGTTTCAGACTGAACCTGTCAGACGTCTGCAGTTTGCAAACCAACCCCTGAACTTCACTCACTAAAGAGTTCTCAAGATAATAAAGCAAGGTTTGGTGTGCACAAAAATTACTTGGGGGAGCTTGAAATTCTGTCTGGGTAGTCCAGAGAGGGAGGGAGTGGGCTCAGTCATCTATAGTTGTAACAAGCAGCCCAGGTGATTCTGGTGTAGGTGGTCTTCGGAGCACACTGAGGAATGTGATCTAAGCTTTGGTGACCATCACCATTAACTCCTTAGGAGCCCAGGAGCAGGTAAGGTTCTGTGTGTGTGTGTGTGTGTGTGTGTGTGTGTGTGCGTGCTTGCGGAAGCATGCCTGTATGTATGAGCAGGTAAGGTTCTGTGTGTGTGTGTGTGTGTGTGTGTGTGTGCGTGCTTGTGGAAGCATGCCTGTATGTATGAGCAGGTAAGGTTCTGTGTGTGTGTGTGTGTGTGTGTGTGTGTGTGTGTGTGTGTGCGTGCTTGCGGAAGCATGCCTGTATGTGCACACACATGCATGTCTGAAACAGTAACAGCTACTTTGCAACTTTGCGAGTGCTGACTAGACACTTCAAAAATCCGGCTTACTTTATTCTCATGATAGCTGCATGAAATCGCTACTGCTCACTTCTGCCTACTTCTTGCAGATGAAAAAACAGGATTAGAGACGGGAAGAAGTCCCACAGCTAGAGCTGCACTCAGGTCTGACTCCCAGATCTGTGTTCTCTACACTGTAACATGCTGCCTCAGCACCTATTTCCTACCTATTTCTGCAGATAGTTGCAACTTTTCAGACAAGCAAAGGAGGCAGGACCTCACCGGATTTTAGGTTTTAGAGAACAACCTGGGTAGGAAAAGAGGAAAAATAGCTAGGCAATAGTTCCTCCTACAAGAGAAAAGGACTTTCTCTTTTTAAAATAAGCATTAAAACCCTGTTTGCCTGCCTGCAAGGAATGCTCCTGTGAAGATATTTTCCATCTGTCAGTTCAAGGCAGGGGTCCAGCAACTGAGTTGGAAGGGAGGATCACCGAGTCCAGCCAAATATCCTTGCCAATGTGGGAATCCCAGCCAGTGTCAGCCTGCTTCCAATGTCACCAAATCAGAGAACCCACCGTTTGGCAATTAGCCTGATACTTGCACAGCAGTTCTCATGCCTTCTGCCCATGGTTCCAATTCCTGTAGTCTGGAGCAACGCGGAATATGTTCATTCGTTTTTCTGTCGACTTTTTTTTTTTTGGTTGCACTGTGTGGCAGGCAGGATCTTAGTTCTCCAGCAAGGGGTCATACCTATACCCCCTGCAGTGGAAGCGTGAAGTCTTAACCACTGGACCACCAGGGAAGTCCCTATCTGTCCACTGCGACCTGCCAGACACTGTACTCAATGATGGAAATACACTAAGGGAAAAAGAGACAAAGTCCCCGCCCTAAGGGACCTCAGAATCTGGAAGAATGACCCCAAAATAGTCCAGGCTCTTGGGACTTTTTGGGGGTCATTCAAATGCTTAAATACTCATGTTTATCCCTAACTTTCCTTTTCTCAGCATTTTTTTAACAATTTAGCATGACAGTTCTGGTTGTCCACCTCCAGACACACTCTAAAAGTTATCCACGGAATTAAAGGCTACAACTTGAAAGAAATCCAGTCCTTCGGGAAGCACAAGACACAATGACTTTTAATGAAAGAGCAGGGTTGTTGAAAGGATAAGAAAGAATTAATGGGTAGGTCTTGGGTCAGCCAGAAAGTTCATAATGGATTTTTTGTAAGACCTTACAGAAAAACTTAGACGGACTTTCTGGTCAACCCAATACATGGCAAACACTTAGGAAATACTTGCTTTTATTATTATCACTTATTATTATTCAGGTCACATTTGAAAGAATCTAGTGAAGATTCTCAGAGAAGGCAATGGCAACCCACTCCAGTACTCTCCCCTGGAAAATCCCATGGGCAGAGGAGCCTGGTAGGCTGCACTCCATGGGGTCGCTAAGAGTCGGACACGACTGAGCGACTTCACCTTCACTTTTCACTTTCATGCATTGGAGAAGGAAATGGCAGTCTTCTTGCCTGGAGAATCCCAGGGATGGCAGAACCTGGTGGGCTGCCATCTATGGGGTCACACAGAGTCGGACAGAATGAAGAGACTTAGCAGCAGCAGCAGCGAAGATTCTACTGGCTGGTTGAGAGCAAGGTTCTAGTCAAAGTATATTTTATTTAATTTTAAGCAGACAAGCAAGCCCCCATGCCCTCTACCCTACTTACTGATATCAATGCAATGGAGATCATCATAGAAATTGTCCCCTGCCAAGCCTCCATGGATGAAGAGCTTTGTCCCTGCTGCCACCATCACATGACCATGTCGGGGGGATGGAGGTTTTCCATGTGTCTCTGGTTGTGACCAGGTCAGGGTGTCTGGAAAAATAAATCCCATAACTTCAGGTGACAAAGGTAAGAAGCAAGAAAGTGAGGGTTATACCTAAGCCTCACCTCCCAGCAAGCGGAGATGCACTGAACAAAGAGGGGCCTGGGGGTCATTCACTGCGACTTGCCAGCCCAACCCAGGGCTCCCTCCATCCACAACCCTTACAGCCTCTGCTGGTGTGTGTCCAGGACTGGAGAATTCACTACCTAATATGCCTACCCCTTCCACTGGGCATTAAGAAACCACTTTGTGTTTTGAATTTAAAAAATACCTCCCTTAAGTTTCTTTAACCTAGAACTGCCCCCAAATTAAAAAGAATGAGCTTCCTTCTACTGGGACAGGCCTTCAGAGTATTCTCTTTTTCAAAACAATATCTTTAATTGATTTGCTGGAAGGGTGGGGGAAAAAAAGTTGACTACTTTTAAAGCTAGCAGGGCCTCCTGAAGTGGTTGTATGGGATAATGATTAGAATATAGGATTTGGAGTTAAAACTGGGTTATTTCACTGAATAATTATGTAGCTTTGCATGTGTTAATTTTCTAAGCTTTAGTTTCTGCAGCTATAAAATGAAGAGAAAGGGAGCACCCGGTAATGCCTACCTCTCAGCAGCAGCAGCAGGGTTGAAGTGTGGATTAAATGAGACGATATATGTAAAGCACAGGCATAAATAAAGTACTCTGTACATGAGAGTTATGAGTGTTATCCTAACATAGCAGATGTGTTCTACCTGTTGATAACCCTTCATATCTTCAAAATTGTACATGTATAGAATTGAAAATCAATCATTTCAACATACCGGAAAAGTCTTAAAGGAATGCTACAAAAATTTTCTTAGACAAAAGCCTGCCAAACAACTTCTCTCTGAATTACCACTTGCAATTGGCCTGAAGGTTGTTCACAGAGCCCTCAGTGTTCCAAGGAATACAATTTGAAATAACCTGAGAAAGTTGATGCATATGCATACATAAGTGGTAAGTATGTTTACCACAGTATTGTTTATATTACTAATAAGGGAGAACTGGAAATAGCCCCTAAGTCCATTAACAGGTGAATGAGAGTTATTGCTACAGTCATAATAGAATATTACGTGCTCATTAAAAACAATGAGAAAACTTTGTGATTACAGGGGAAATGCTTAAGTGAAAAATACAAGACACAAAATAGCACATCTAGAATTATCTCTTCTATTTAAAAAAAAAGGACCATAATTGCACTGAAATAACAATTTGGAGGTTATAAAATTATATATACACACACATATATATATAGGCACATATATATGTACATATATTTTTTCTCTTACAGTTTTATGTATTCAAAGCCAATATTTTTTTAAAACTGCTTTAAAAGAATGAGTCCATTTTTTCTGCAAAAATTCATATCGTGACATGTCTTAATTTTTAATTTAAACTTATACGTTTTCAGTTTTGCTTATTGCCTTTTCTCAAAAAAGGTGCAAAAACACACAGGAAAATTATTTTTGTCACATGATATTTGTAAAGCGTTATTCCTAAATGCCCACTACTAAAAGAAAGAAATGTAAATAAATGCCACTTAGACAAAAGATTGGCAAGAGGTCTCACAATATTAAATATTCATACCATTTTGACCTAGTGATTCTACTCCCCAGCATCTATTCCACATTAAACGTTGTGTGTGCTGTGCTAGGTCACTTCAGTCACATTCAACTCTTTGCGACCCTATGGACAGTATCCCGCCAGGCTCCTCTGTCCATGGGATTCTCCAGGCGTGAATACTGGAGTGGATTACCATGCCCTCCTTTAGGGGATTCTCCTGACCCAAGGATCGAACCTGCATCTCTTGTATCTCCTGCATTGGCAGGTGTGTTCTCTACCATTAGCCCACCTGGGAAGGCCCAAACGTTGTAACATGTACATAAATTATTGTATATATTCACTGTAACACTGTCAATCTATAGAGAAAAAAAAGTCAATCTATAGGAAAATGACTGAATGAATAATGGAAGCCCACAGAAAGATATGCTTTGCAAGAAAATTGTTGGCTTAGGAGAGATCCATGATGTGTGATTAAATGAAGGAATAATAATAATACAGTGAAAATTCATTAGGTGTTTCCTGTGTCAGAACTGCTACAACTGTATCACATTATCTCATTTAATCTTTCCAATTCTTTGTGTTAGGCACTATTACTATCTCCATTTTACAGCAAACTAAGGCCTAGATAGATTAAGAAATTAGTCTAAAGGGATACAGAAGGTAGATGTCAGATCTGGTTCCAAGTCCACTTCCTGTGGTTTCAAAGTTTATGCTTTCAACTAAGATTTACCCTTGCGCGCATGTGTGTTCAGTCGCTCAGTTGTGTTTGACTCTTTGCAACCCTATGGACTATGGCCCGCCAGGCTCCTCTGTCCATGGGATTCTCCAGGCAAGGACACTCGCGTGGACTGCCATTTCCTCCTCTAGGGGATCTTCCCAACCTAGGGACTGAACCTGAGTCTCCTGCATTGCAGGTGGATTCTTTACCACTGAGCCATCAGGGAAGCCCCCAAGATCTATCCTTAGACAAAACTAAGAGGCAGAACAGTATTTATAATTAGTATTTTCATGTGTGTGTTTTAAGTTTTCATATAATTTCAAAGTCCATAGAAAATTCATAAGTGTTCACATATACATGTGCATATGATTTATAAATGCACAGAAAAATCTGGAAGTTAGACTGTTAGGAATAGCTAACAGTATTTACCTCTATCTGGGCAGTAGGAAGGAAAGGCCTAAGGGGAAATTTTTTCTTTTTTGCTTGATAAACTATACTGTCTACATTTTTAGAACTGATCCATTATTCTTCTTTAAATGCAATTTTTACTATGGGTAGAAGATACAGCTAAGAGATATACTGAAGAAGTCTAGAATTGAGACCCACAGCCAGGTTGTCATTTTCTAATCTGTTTCCTGCATCAGGTAAGCTGCAGGCCAGGGCAGCCCCGACCAGGTAAGTGGTGGCCCCAGGGATCTCCCACCCCATCCATACTTGCATCAAACACATGAAGCTCCATATCCTGCACTGGCTGGGCACCTCTCTCTCCACCCCCGAAGACATACAGCTGGTCTCCAATGGCTGCCGATGATGTGTGGAATGTTCTTGGGGATGGCGGTGGGCCGGTCACCTCTGGGGTGGTCCAAGTCCTGGTATCTGGTCCGGAGAGAAGGTAGGCATCTAAATCCCCAGGCTGAGGGCCTCAGACATTGACTCTGGGGCTAGGCAGGGTCACTTGGCAAACCCCAATCCCCAAGAGGGACAGGGTAGGTCTAGGCAGAGATCTCCTGTCATCAAATTCAAGGAGGGGTAAGGGGCAATACTCAGAATGTGTTCAGATAGACCCAAATTCCCACGAATGAAAAGCCACAGGTACAATTAAGGAGGACAATTTGTTTTTGGAGGCCTTAAACATCCTTTCTGCACCCTATTCCCCTTTGTTGACTATCCTGCGCTGTGACCACCCAGAGGAGCCCAACATTGAGCAAACTCATTCCCACTGGATGCAAGAAACCAGACGTGCCAAGTTTCTCAGGATATGTGGCCATTAAAAAAAAGTGGACAATATCATTACAGTCTTGGCAGTGGTAGCAGCAGTAGTAATTGTCCCTACTAAACACTATGTGCCAAATAAATATTTCTTCCCACATTTTACAGACAAGGAATTGAAGCAGAGACAGATTAAGTCACTCATTTAAGGTGACATGACCAGTAAATGGCTGAGTTGGGATTCAAATTCCATTTCAACGTCAAGATCTATGTATATTCCACTCTTCTGACTTGAGAATGAAGTTCTGCCACCTGGGCAGGTGAACAGAAGCTCATCTTTTTTTTTCAAAAGGAAGCACACATTTTACAGAAACACAAGCAGTAACCAAGCACCTTCCGTGAGCAGAATCATTGCCCTGAGCACCCCACCATCTCCTTATCCTCAGGCAATCCTGGGAGCAGGTGGAAAGTATCCCCACTTGGTAGATGAGGGAACTGAAGCTCAGAAAGTTTAAATCCTTTCCCCCAGGTCGCAGTGTTGGTGAGCAGTAGGGCCGGGCTCTGAACACAGACCTATCAAAACTCCCATAGTCATTCCACTACTTCTTTCTTTCTTCCTTCCTTCCTTTCTGCTATGCTGCATGGCCTGTGGGATTTTAGTTCCCTGACCAGGGGTTAAACCCAAGCCCACAGCAGTGAAAACTCCAAGTCTTAACCACTGGACCATCAGGGAATTCCCAGGAATTATTTCTTGACTAGGAAATTCTGTGTCTTGTGTAAAGGTCTTCATTCAATATACAAAGTGGCACATGAAGCATTTGTAGTATGTGTGGGACTCAAAACATGAACCCGGAGACCAAACAAGTCTCAGCCTATATCCAAAGCATAATGGGGACTTCCCATACAGTCCAGTGGTTAAGACACCTGGCTTCCACTGCAGGTGTCTTGGGTTCGATCCCTGGTTGGTGAACTAATATCCCACAAACTTCATAGCCAAAAAAAGCAGACAACAAAAACAAAAAACTAAAATAACATAGCATAATGTAATTGCCTCTGTAACTACAGATCTTGGGGAGCTTTTAGATCTTAGGGGGAGTTAGAGAGCCACAACCTTCAGAGTCAAAAAAACAGAACAAAACAGAGGAATTATGGTACTGTCATAAAATTGAGATTGTGTGGCTTCCAAGTCAAATGCTAGCACAAATAATCAGAAAGGAGTCCTAAGACTGAGGAACTTGCCTTCGTAACACAAGAAATTAATGATTCACTTACATCATTCATATTTCTTGGTCATGGTGTCAAACTATACTTTTTAGGAGAGGAAAGGATCTGGTGGAAAGTCAATTTCTTTGACAGAAGCTTTCCAAATTCTCACTGTATTTTATTTAAAATAGATGCCATCACTGAAAAATTGAGAGGTCAGGGTTCTGGAACTGATTTCCATCTGTCAAACCACAGCTACATTTACCATGATAATTACTGAATGTTAACTATGAGCCAGACGTGAGTTAATTCTTGCCAAACCTAACAAGATAGAAATTATTATTGTCCCAGAATGACAAAGAAGACCAACTGTTATATAAGTAAACCTCTCATTTATAGAGGTAACCAAGCAAGAACTGATTGTTACATGAAAATGTCCAGGTTACTAGTGATGAACAAACTGCATATTTAAACAATTAGATAACAATCGTTTGTTTTTTTTACTTTTGCCCATCAAATTAGCAGTGCTTAAAAATGATAAATTCAGTGCCAGTCAGGAGTGAAACAAGAACTATTAAACACAATTGGAGAAAGGATAAGTTGAAAAAATCTTTCTGGAGATGGAGTTCCCTGGTGGCCTAGTGGTTAGGATTCTGGGCTTTCACTCTTGGGCCCAGGTTCAATCCTGGGTCAGGAAACTGAGATTGCACAAACTGTGCAATGTGGCCAAAAAAGAAAATTAAAAAAAGTCTTCCTGGAGAACAATTTGATACCATGTACTAAAAGCTTTGAAGTAAAAAAAAAAAAAAGCTTAAAGTCCAGGGTTTTATCTAGTTCTTTTATTTCTGGGCATGAATTCTAAGGCAATAATTTGAAATACATTCAATGACTTCTGAACAAAGATATTCACTACTTTGTTATTTATAATGATAAAAATCTGAAGACAACCTACATGTTAAAAAAAAACACAGAGGAATTATGGTATTATCATAAAATTGAGTGTTATGCAGCCATTATAAATGATTTTAGCAAAGCTTTGTTGATAGGGAATCATTTCTGTGCTAATTATGAAATTAAAAAGACACAATAGTGTAATGGTGAAATACAAAGATCTCAGGTTTACAAAAATGCAGAGAGAAGACAGAAAGGAAGTACACAGAACTGTTATTAATAGCCTTAATATCCTAGGACTGTGGATGGCTCTTGTCTACTTATTTACACTTTTAAAATATTTTTCAATGCATATTGAAAAATTTATAAAGGGAAAAAAACAAAAAATTGTTTCTAACCGACAGAAAGTCAGGTCCACCCCCATGGGTGGTTCAGCAACATCCTTGCAGCAGTGATGTCCCCAAACTGCTTCCTCTGTGACTAAACTGCCAGTGAGATGAGGCAGGAACTTTGTACTTTTTGGCCAAAAGAAACATACCAAGAGGATCTCAATCAGGGTTTCTTAACTTTGGTACTACTGACATTTTAGACCAGATAATTCTTTATTGTGAGAGGCTGCCCTATGCTTTACAGCAGGGGTCCTCAACCTCCAGGATCTAATGCCTGATGATCTGAGGTGGAGCCGACGTAATAATAATAGAAATAAAGTGACAAAAAATGTAATGAGTTTGAATCATCCCCAAACCATAACCCCACCCTGCTCCCACCCCTGTCCACGGAAAATTTGTCTTCCATGAAATTAGTCCCTAGTGCCAAAAAGGCACCCTGGGGACCACTGCATTACAGGATATACGGTAGCATCTCTGGCCTCCACCCATTAGATGCCCTGCCCAAGGAGTCACATGCCAACTGTCCCCTGGGGGGGCACAATCACCCCCATTTGAGACCTCTGACAGAGGTGACTTGGATTCAAGGGTCTGATTCCCTGATGACTTTAGGAAAGTCACTCTCCATTGCTAGACCAGGTTGCCCACTTGACATAACTGTTCTCTGAAGTCTCTTTCAGCTTTGACTTTTCAGAAGTTGATAATCTGTGCCACTTAGGAGGAAAACAAAATATCATTTATAATTTTCAGATTCTGTTAGAAGTGACAATGTTTATTTTTCTATGAGGTCAGCAAAGGTTTAAATGGATTAGTCAGTAAAATCCAAATGGGACTTTGGTACAGGAATTGAAATTGGATTTACTTATTCATTTTGGTAAATAAAATAACCATCAGTTACTTACCAGGATTCAGAACTTGCAGGCAGTTTCGATTTCCTGACTGGTCGGCCCCTCCAAACACCCAGATGCTGTGAGGTGTGCTGGAGGGAATGAAGCTGGCATGCTCGTACCGGGGCAGGAGGCTCTTGGAGGTGGCTAAACCCCACTGGTGGGTTCCTAGAAAACATTTCACCTAGTCCCTAGATTGGGGCTGCCAGTGGTTTATAGTGGCTGACAAACTTGGGGGAGGGTGAAAAACGAAAAAGGGGTTAAAAGTATAAGTGAACAACCAGTAGATCACTTAAAGGGAATGTGGTCAACATTTTACATCAGACACTTTGGGGGCTGTCGGCCTGTCCATAAACCCTCTTTTATGGGACCTGCCCCATCTCCCTGTCCCAGGGATAGATCGCAGGAGACTTGATTGTACTACACCTTGACTTCCTAGCTTTAGCTGATAGGGTCAAAGGTAGTCATTGGACCCAAAATAACCCCATCAGAGCCTCTCCCCCAAGAATTTGGAATTCAAATAGATTTCTGGGTTTGGGTACCCATCTTCTACCACATGTGGAGAAGCAGAGAAAGCCACAGTGTGGGGAAGAGAAGAATGAAACATCTATATAAAGGAGCAGATCCCCCCAGAGACTCCTCTGGTGTCCAGTGACTGGGACTCTGAGCTCCCAAAGCAGAAGGCTTGGGTTCGATCCCTGGTTGGGGAACTAGATCCCACATGGCCATAGCTAAGAGTTTGCATGCCGCAACTAAGACCTGGTTCAGTCAAATTGAAAAAAAGAAAACTTATTTCCCCCGTATCCCTGCTGAGAGTAAGGGAGAAAATAGGCAGTTTTTGACAGCTTTCCAAGTCCTGCCTCCACTCTCCCTTGAGGCTAGGCCAAATTCCCTGCCCATGGATTCTCTCTCTCTCTCGGGTTTTTAATTTTTTTTGGTTGGTGAAGAGAGTTTCTTTTACCTCTAGGTAAAGGCCTTCTGGCTAAAACAATTTCACAGCCTATTAATACCTAACTTCTTAGTGATTTTAATTAGTAAACCATTCACATAGGGCCTTCACAGGCACTGTCTTGTTAGATCATTGCAAGTGCCAAGTGAAGCAAGTTATTATGGGACACTGAGCCCCAAATGGTTTAGGTGGTTTAGCCAGAGTCACAAAGGTAGTAACAAGTCACAACAGAATTGTAACTGTACTAGATGGTAAACTTCCTGAGAGATTAAAGAGATTTCATTTACCTTTGAAATCCTAGTATAGTGTGTAGAAATTCAAATGCCTACAGAGGATTGGAAGAAATTGGAGAATGAGAGCCCCGGTGATACGTGGTAGCTCAGGTGCAAAAAATTGTCACCATGCAGATATCCGGGCCTACTGATGTCAGATCTTCCAAGACTACAACAGAGGCCAAACCACTTTAAGTTTTACAAGTAGACTGCTGCCCATGTGGTTGGTACACAACTAAGATCAAAACAATAACAGCCATGTTACATGAACCTAATAAAACATGTTAACAACACGTTTTTGAACTGTGGTTCTGGAGAAGACTCTGGAGAGTCCCTTGGACTGCAAGGAGATCAAACCAGTCAATCCTAAAGGAGATCAACCTTGAACATTCATTGGAAGGACTCATGCTGAAATTGAAGCTCCAGTACCTTGGCCACCTGATGCAAAGAGCTGACTCAATGGAAAAGACCCTGATGCTGGGAAAGACTGAGGGCAGGAAGAGAAAGAAGCGACAGAAGATGAGATGGTTGGATGGCATTATCAACTCAACAGACATGAGACTGAACAAACTCTGGGAGATAGTGAAGGACAGGGAAGCCTGATGTGCTGCAGTCCATGGGGTCACAAAGAGTTGGACACATCTTATCAATTGAACAACAACACACCAGTTTTCTTTTGCCATTGTGTAGTACACAGTAGTCACTTGCTAGTTCATTCATTCATCTGAATACTTATAAAGCACCTACTCTATACCAGGTGCTATGATAATGGCTGGGGATGCAAGGAGAAGTAGTATAACTGTGGTGAGAGTTCTCTGACGGCCTACAGGTTAGCGTTCAATGCTTTCACTGCGGTGAGCCAGGTTCAATAAGCTACATGGCACGGCAAGAAAAATAAAAAAATATATACTTATAACCATGTTCCCTGTTTCTAAGGAGCTTATACTTTGGTAGGGAAGATAAACAAGAAAACAATCCCATGTGAACAGGGTTGTGAAGAGGGATGAAGATGGGAAAGTACAGGATGCTATGGAAACACAGAGAGTGATTGTGTCATTGTCACTTACATTAGGAAATATATATTTGGCCTTCATCTGTTCTAGGCATAGAGCTCTGAAAACCTTTGTGATGACCCAAGTAATAAGACTGGTAAGTGTCTTTCGTTATTGATAACAACCCCCCTGTTAACCACACCTGATTTTATGGGGGGGTTTTGGCCACACCATGAGGCATGTGGAATCTTATTTCCCATACCAGAGATCCAACCCACTCCCCATGCACTGGAAGTGTAAAGTCTTAACCACTGGATCACCAGGGAAGTCCCTGAGTTTACGTTAATTAGGTGATTTTTGGAAAGCCCCTAAAGATGGGGGCTGGTTGCCAGGGGAAGAAAGTGTGAGACTACAGGGTTAGAACTTTCAGCCCCAGACAACCCCACCGCCAGCTCTGGGGAGAAGAGAGGGATGGAGGTTGACAGTCGCCAATGGCCATAATGTAATCAATTACTCCTCCAGAAAAAAGTCAGGGTTCAGAGAGTTTCCAGGTTGGTGAATACATGGAAGTGTTGAAAAGGCAGGGCACCTCAATGGGACACAGGAGTGCCTTTCCCCACATACTTTGCTCTAAGCATCTCTTCTGTCTGGCTGTTTTCCTGAGCTTGGTGGCCTCTTGAGGAAATTAACCGGAAATTAATGGAAGCTGAGGAGGGTGTCAGGGGACCCTCCCATTTAAAGGAGTCGGTCAGAACCACCACTGGCCTTGCGACTGGCATCTGAAGGGGAGCAGGGAGAGTCTCATGGGTCTGAGCCCTTCACCTGTGGGCTTGAAGTCTAACTCCAGGTAGAACTGAGCTGAGTCGTAGGACATCCAGCTGGTGTTGCAGAATTATCTGCTGTGGGGAAAAAATCCCCACACATTTGTCAGTCAGAAGGGAAGTACTGAAGATGTGTCAAGAGGCGGCACGGGAGTAGAGAGGAAAAACAGAAGAGTCGCCCCTTTGCGGTGGCAGTACCTAAACTAGTCCAGATGTACCAGGGCAAGCTTCCTAATAAAATGACTTTTCTTTTATTCATCTTTGTTTATTTATGTACTTTGGCCGTTCCATGCTGGCATGTGAGATCTTAGTTCCCTGACCAGAGATCAAATCCATGCTCCTTGCATTAGGAGAGCAGAGTCTTAACCACTAGGGAAGTCCCTGGAAGTAACATTTAACCTGGGGTCTGAAAGATGGAGAGTAGTCAGATGACAAGGAAAAGGAAAAGTCTTCCAAGCAGACGGAACAATATATGCAAAGGCTTGGAGACCAAAAGAGTTCAAGAAACTGAAGGATATTCAGTGGAGCAAATGAGGATTTCAGAGAGCCAAGAGACAAAGCTGGGGAAGGCTTGAAACTGGAGAGGGACATAATCAGACTTATATTTTATAAAATACTCACCTGAGTATCAAAAATGCACTGTACAGGGGGTAAGTTTGGAAGCAGGCAGATCAGTAAGAAGGTTGTTGTAAGAGTGTAGCTGAGAGATACTAAGGTTTGGACCACAGTAGTAGCAATGCAAATGGAAAGACATGGATGAAAATAGAAATATTTAGGATTTGATGACGTGGATGGAAAAGGTGAGGGAATCAGTGTCTCTTAGAGAAACATCTGATAAATGACTGGCTGGCTGTCCAGGGCTCCAAATGGACTCTTTCCTAAATCAAGAGGGGCTTAGTTTGGTAGATATATTCCTGGAGTCTGTTGTGTCTTTAGGGACTTCTCAGTGATGTTCAGTGAACTGAAATGGACTGGAATGGGTGAATTCAACTCAGATGACCATTATATGTACTACTGTGGGCAAGAATCCCTTAGAAGCAATGCAGTAGCCCTCATGGTCAACAAAAGACTCCAAAATGCAGTACTTGGATGCAATCTCAAAAACAACACAATTATCTCTGTTCGTTTTCAAGGCAAACCATTCAATATCACAGTAATCCAAGTCTATGCCCCAACCAGTAATGCCGAAGAAGCTGAAGTTGAATGGTTTTATGAAGACCTACAAGACCTTCTAGAACTAACACCCAAAAAAGATGTCCTTTTCATTATAGGGGACTGGAATGCAAAAGTAGGAAGTCAAGAGATACATGGAGTAACAGGCAAATTTGGCCTTGGAGTACAAAATGAAGCAGGGCAAAGGCTAACAGAGTTTTGCCAAGAGAACGCACTGGTCATAGCAAACACCCTCTTCCAACAACACAAGAGAAAACTCTACACATGGACATCACCAGACGGTCAATACCGAAATCAGATTGATTATATTCTTTGCAGCCAAAGATGGAGAAGCTCTATACAGTCAGCAAAAACAAGACGGGGAGCTGGCTGTGACTCAGATCATGAACTCCTTATTGCCAAATTCAGACTTAAATTGAAGAAAGTATGGAAAACCACTAGACCATTCAGGTATGACCTAAATCAAATCCCTTACGATTATACAGTGGAAGTGACAAATAGATTCAAGGGATTAGATCTGATAGACAGAGTGCCTGAAGAACTATGGATGGAGGTTCATGACATTGTACAGGAGGCAGTGATCAAGGTCATCCCCAAGAAAAAGAAATGCAAAAAGGTAAAATGGTTGAGGAAGCCTTATAAATAGTTGAGAAAAGAATAGAAGCTCTAAAAAAAAAAAAGAATAGAAGCTAAAGGCAAAGGAGAAAAGGAAAGATAAACCCATCTGAATGCAGTGTTCCAAAGAATAGCGAGGAGAGATAAGAAAGCCTTCCTCAGTGATCAATGCAAAGAAATAGAGGAAAACAACAGAATGAGAAAGACTAGAGATCTTTTCAAGAAAATTAGAGACACCAAGGGAACATTTCATGCAAAGATGGGCACAATAAAGAACAGAAATGGTTTGGACATAACAGAAGCAGAAGATATTAATAAGAGGTGGCAACAATATACAGAAAAACTATACAAAAAAGATCTTCATGACCCAGATAACCACAATGGTATGATCACTCATCTAGAGCCAGACATCCTGGAATGTGAAGTCAAGTGGGTCTTAGCAAGCATCCCTATGAACAAAGCTAGTGGAAGTGATAGAATTCCAGTTGAGCTACTACAAGTCCTAAAAGATGATGCTGTTAAAGTGATGCACTCAACATGCTAGCAAATTTGGAAACTCAGCAGTGGCCACAAGACTGGAAAAGGTCAGTTTTCATTCCAATTCCAAAAGAAGGCAATGTCAAAAAATGTTCAAACTACCGCACAATTGTAGTCATCTCACACGCTAGTAAAGTAATGCTCAAAATTCTCCAAGCTAGGTTTCAACAGTATGTAAACCCTGAACTTCTTCAAGCTGGATTTCAGAAAAGGCAGAGGAACCAGAGATCAAACTGCCAACATCCTTTGGATCATTGAAAAAGCAAAAGAGTTCCAGGAAAACATCTACGTCAGCTTTATTGACTACGCCAAAGCCTTTGACAGTGTGGATCACAGCAAACTGTGGAAAATTCTGAAAGAGATGGGAATACCAGACCACCTGACCTGCCTCTTGAGAAATCTGTATGCAGGTCAAAAAGGAACAGTTAGAACTGGACATGGAATAACAGATTGGTTTCAAATTGGGAAAGGAGTACGTCAAGGCTGTATATTGTCACCCTGCTTATATAACTTACATGCAGAGTACATCACGCAAAATGCTGGGCTGGATGAAGCACAAGCTGGATTCAAGACTGCCTAGAGAAATATCAATAACCTCGGATATGAAGATGACACCACCCTTATGGCAGAAAGCAAAGAAGAACTAAAGAGCCTCTTATTGAAAGTGAAAGAGGTGAGTCAAAAAGCTGGCTTAAAACTCAACATTCAAAAAACGAAGATCACGGCATCTGGTCCCATCACTTCATGGCAAATAGATGGGGAAACAATGGAAACAGTGAGAGACTTTTTTTAGGGGGCTCCAAAATCACTGGAGATGGTGTCTGCAGCCATGACATTAAAAGATGCTTGCACCTTGGAAGAAAAGCTATGACCAACCTAGGCAGCATACTAAAACGCAGAGACATTACTTTGCCAACAAAGGTCCATCTAGTCAAAGCTATGATTTTTCCAGTAGTCATGTATGGATGTCAGATTTGGACAATAAAGAAAGCTGAGCGCAGAAGAATTGATGTTTTTGAACTGTGGTGTTGGAGAAGACTCTTGAGAGTCCGTTGAACTTCAAGGAGATCAAACCAGTCCATCCTAAAGGAAATCAGTCCTGAATATTCATTGGAAGGACTGATGCTGAAGCTGAAGCTCCAATACTTTGGCCACCTGATGCAAAGAACTGACTCATTTGAAAATACCCTGATGCTGGGAAAGATTGAAGGCAGGAGGAGAAGGGGACGACAGAGGATGAGATGGTTGGATGGCATCACCAACTTGATAGACATGAGTTTGAGTAAGCTCTGGGAGCTCACACATAGCAATCTCCCACTGGTTACCTATTTTATATATGGTAATGTACATGTTTGAACTAATATTCTTAGGAATGATCACAGCCAGCAGCACAAAGCCCTGCTCTTTGACCAAAGGGCACATGCTCTGCAGCTTCTGGTTGTTTTTTTTTTAACCATGCCCCATGGCACGGTATCCTTGTTCCCCAACCAGGGATGAAATACATCTTCTCTGCAGTGGAAGCTTGGAGTCCCAACCACTGGATGGCCAGGGAAGTCCCCTCCACTGCTGGTCTTACCCAGATCTATGGTGTGCACATCTGAGAAGCTTCTGTTTGGATCTGCTCCCCCAACAATGAAGACCATCCCTCTCTCAGCGTCACCAACAGGGGGTAAATATGAGCAGCTGTGACCAACCCGTGCACAGGGGCTGTCTCCAACTGGGGTCAGGGTGTACCTGCCAAAGGAAGATATATTCAGGAGGCCTGAGCAGAGAATAAATGCAGCAGGGTATTCTTTGCACTCCTCATGGAACAGGCACCAGAGAGAAGGGTCTTATACACACACAGACTTTTAAAATAATACCCAGCAAAGCAGCATTTTTCTGATTAAAAACAGTACCTTCCCTTTGCACATAACCTTTGACTTTTTAATTCTGTCCCTACTTTCATCTCACATTAACCTACTGTGGATGCCCTGGACTAGTAATTGTCCCCATGTGGTAGAGGTGGAAACTGATACACAGAAATGTTCAATGGTATGTCCTGGCAGAAGATGGTACTTATGAGCACGGCTTGCCAATTCAGACAGATCTAGTTCAAGTCCCAGTTCACATGCTTTCTCCAGGTATGCCCTTTTAGAAGTCACTTTATCTTTCTGAACCTTAGTTTCCTCATTTGTAAAATGAAGACGGCAATAATTATACCTGTGAAGAATGAGATGCACTCTTGTTACACGGCAGGGAAGGACTCAGTAAATGATGGCTAGAACTTTATGTATAATCATGTGAGAACCAACAGCACCAAAGCTCCCGCAACTAGCCAGTGATGCTTCCCTCTGCCAAGTAATATTCTCCATCCTTCATTGAATTTTAAGAGTTTTTCCAGATTATTCATAAAGCTTGACCTGATGGAAGCCAAAACTAGCTCTTTGAAAAATCAAATACAGGATCCATTCATTCCGCTCTGTAAAGTTATTCTGAATGCTGACAGAAAGCACACTTCATCCTTTCTAGTTGAAAAAGAAAATTCTGTAGCTGTTTTTCTGGCATTTGGGACTCTTGGCTCTTGCCTCCTTCTCGTACCTTTCTCCTGATCTGGCTTCCCCACACTCATTCCTTTTGGTTCTCTATCCACTTGTCTGGCTGCACTTTCTGTTTCCTTTTCTGACTCCTTTCCCTCCAGCTTTCTTCCAACCCCCATGGATTCCCTTTGTCTTAGTCTAGGTTTACTTACCTGATCAATTTTATATGTACTGATGGCTTCAATTACCACCCATCTACATGTTCATTAGTGATTTCAAAACCTGTTTCTTTTCCAGATCTCTCTTTTGATGTCCAGATTCACGTATCACATTACTGCCCAAATGACTGCTAACCATGTACCATGCCTACTGACTGCTAACTTTGCTACAACCCTGATTTCACTAAACTTGCACAAAACCCCTTTGAGGGCAGTAATGTTATCATCTGAGTTTTACAGCTGTGGACCTGAGGCTTAGAAAGGTTAAATAACTTATTCAAGGGCACACAGCCCTCCCCCTACATGGTGAATAAAACAAAAGAAGTCCCTGCCTTCATAGCCCTGCCAGACTAGTTGGGAAGAAAAACACTAAACAAATAATTTCACAAATAACCACTTCATTTCAATTGCGCTACAAAGGAGAACAGGATATATAGTATGAGGACATATCACAGGGGGTCCCTACCCTGTAAGGAGAGTTGGGTGGGGACAGGGGTGGTCCCAGAAGACTTCCTGAAAAAGCCCCATTTTAACTGAGATCTAAAGTATGAGTAGAAGTTATTAATAGTTGGGCAAAGAAAGGGACAAAAGATGGGGGGAAAGGGTGATCCAGGGAGAGGGACCAGCTTGTACAGTCCCTCAGTGGGACAGTGCAGACCACGTTAAAGGAAGAGAAAGAGAACAAAGTGTGAGCAGGGGGTCGTAAAGCTGGAGAGGTAGGTAGGGAAAAATTATGCAGGGCCCAGGGGGCCATTTTAAGGACTCTGGTTTCTATCCTAAGACCAACACAGAGGAACAAAAGGCTTTTAATCCAGAGAATGCCATGCTCAGATTTATGATGGGTAGAGAGCAAAAGTGGACACAGAGAAGGCAGATCAAAGGCCCTCCTCCAAGGTCCTGCAGAAGCACTGCCTCCTCTCTACAGCCCTCTGTGAGCCTTTCTTCAGCACTGATCACTTTTCATCACCATCACCAGGTAAGTCTGCAGCACCCCCTACACGGAGACTATTCACCTTTGTACCTTCAGCACCTACACTGTAACTGCCCCTGTCAGGCCAGTGTTAGTTGTTGAATGAAGGGTGGGTTGAACAAGCATTCAAGAAACAGTGAAGCCAGTTTAATCTAATTGTCTGAAAACCTTAAAAAATGAGTCAGCGCTTGGGGGAAGACACAGAGCTGGAGCCGACGATGCCAGATGGCCAATGTCTTACTCGTCTTGGTAAATGGATTCTAATAAAATCAACATCTGCTCTGTGATAATTCTTGTCCCACTACCTTTCCTCTGAAGACCTTCTCAGACAGTTTGAGTCTAATTACCAGAAACTACAGACAGTTTCATCTCTACCCTTTTTTATAGATGAACAAATATATTAGTAAACTACTTATAAATGAAACAAAAACTCATGTGTTTCTCTGTCTGAATCCTTCCTTACAGACCATGTTTCTTTCTTGGGCTTGTCTCCAGGCTCCAAGACTGGCAGCTGCTTCATGATGTCCTATGCATAAGACAGAAAGGCACTCTTTAGACATTGACGATTATCTTCTACCTAACACACAGAGATTACTTCCCATTTTAAAAAATTTCCTGTTGATATACTCATTTCTAGGGCCTGATCTAAATAAGCACTACCACCTTTTGATAAAAACTTACATTTGATAAAGACTTACACTATGCTGAGTTTTATGTAAGCAACAATAACATAACTTTCTTAATCCAATTACAGAATTTTTTTTGCTTGAAGTTTTCTGTGTCTGTGGTTTTCATGGGGAAAGGGCATATATCAAAATAATTTTGGAGGGCATAAGGTATTTATATTTATCAAAAGATAAAACACTTTAAAAAGCTGAGAAATACCAAACTCTAGGATAACTCTTGGCCCCAGCATGACATTCAAAGCCTTCTGGTCTCAACCTCCTTTTCAGGAACTCAAGTCTACCATTTCTTGCTTTATTGAGCTGTTCTTACTACATTTGTTCCTCTGAAATGTCAAGCCCTTTCATAATTTGCATCTTATGCTGCTTCCCTTACCTGAAATGTCCCTTCCCTTCTGGCAAACTTCTAGTTAACCTCCAAATTCCAGTTCAACTGTCCCATCCTTAGTGAAACCGTCCCTTATTTGTTGCTTTCCTCACATTCTCAAGCTATTCTCCATCCGAAGTTATCCGTTAAGCTATCGTAATTGCAGGGTCATCCTGAATGTAATTATCTATTTAAAAGTTTCTAGACTAGATTCTAGACTAAATTCCAAGGGAGCTGGGCCTCTCCGATGCATTTAGAGAACCAACTAGTGGGCCCCGTATAGAGCAGAAGTGAGGGATGAGTGAATGATGAAAGAAAATAGATAACATTTCCGGGAGGTGAATGGATAAATCCAACCTTCAGCCTAAGCCACTAACTGCTGTTCCCAAAGCCCAAAGCTAAAGTGGGGTAAACTTCACCTGGCCTGGGACCTCCCGCAGCAGCCTCTGCCCGTCCCATCCCCCAGTCCCAATCCCCGCGTGGCAACGATAAGCGATAGGAAACAGGGTCAGGAGAGAACCGTCAGTGTGGCTGGGCCGGAGCCTGAGGAGGTCTACCCGGCGTTTTCTACCCGGCCTATCTCCATTCCCCTAAAAGATGCAGCCGCCCCCGCCCGGGATCTCTTCAAACGGGGGTCCCGGAGCACCCCGATTCAGCTCCGGACCGTATTACCTGCGGCCGTTTAGGCCAGTCCCGGGCCGTGGCTCCGCCCCAGTGGAGGCGGGTCTTAGACCTTCGCCCCTCCTCCAGGCCCCGGAAGAGCGCGGCGGCCAACCGCTCCCAGCCGAGAGGGCTGGGACCCAGGGCGCCCCCTTGGAAGGTTGCGGGAGGGCTCCTGGTGTCTGAAGTGAAGACCTGCTTGTGTATTTCTCCAGAGCTGAACTGGCCAGGTCTTCCTGCGGGCCTTACCTCCCCGGCGGAGTAAATAAGGCACGGCTACTTGGAAACGACTTCCAAGCGAAAAGCCAGGGGTTGGGCATCTATTTAGGTGACCCAAATCCCCGTGGGTTATCTTAAAGGAGCTAGGATATTTTCATTTCCAACGGTTGTTAGAAATGGTTTCTGAAAGGGAGAGTTGAGGGTGCTTTCCTCGGTGTAAATTTCTCTGAGCGATCTTTAGGCCAGTTCAAACTTTGGCGCTTGAAAAAGCTGACTCATTCCACAATTAGCATTTGTAACTATGGCAGGCACTATGCTGAACCTGCAAGAAGATCAAACCGTCAATCCTAAAGGAAATCAACCCTGAATATTCATTGGAAGGACCGATGCAGAAGTTGAAGCTGGAATACTTGGGACACCAACTCATTGGAGAAGACCCTACTCATTGGAAAAGACCCTGATTCTGGGAAAGATTGAGGGCAGGAGGAGAAGGGGAGGACAGAGGATGAGATTGTTGGATGGCATCATTGACTCAATGGACATGAGTTTGAGTAAGCTCTGGGAGTTTGTGATGGACAGAGAAGCCTGGCTTGCTGCAGTCCATGGGGTTGCAAATGAGCATCTGAACAACAACAATGCTGGACCAGGCAAACTTGCCCCCTGGCCTCCTGGAGTTTACAGTCTTAACTACAGAGAGACAGAAGGAAGGAGGGAGGGAGATGAAACAGAAAAACCAATAACTAGGTCCATTGGTAAAAAGTGCAAGGAACAAAAAGTTCATCAAGAAGAGTATCTATTCTCATGGAAGTTACTCTTCTTTGGGCCCCAGTGTCACTGTCTGTAAAATGGAGCTAATAAGGTTTCTGCCACAAGCCTATGGTGAGGAATGCACGAGCTAATGTTTATAAAGTGCTTAGTGCCCGGTGACTGACGCAGAGCTGGTTGATCAGGGTTTAGCAGCTGAGTCGTGTCTGACTCTGCCTCCCTGTAACTGCAGAATGGCAGGCCTCCCTGTCCTGCACCATCTCCCAGAGTTTGTTCAAACTCATGTGCATTGAGTCCACGATGCCATCCAACCACCTCATCCTCTGTTGCCCCCTTCTCCTCCTGTCCTTAATCTTTCCCAGTATCAGGGTCTTTTCCAATGAGTTGGCTCTTTGCATCAGATGGCCAAAATATTGGAGCTTCAGCATCAGTCCTTCCAATGAATATTCAGGGTTGATTCCTTTAGAAATGACTGATTTGATCTCCTTGCAGTTCAAGGGACTCTGGAGTCTTCTCCAGCACCACAATTCGAAAGTGTCTGTAAAATGTAATGCTATTCCTAGCTGTAAATGAACTCTAGACACCAGTCCTGAAAGTGTTCATCTCCATTATTGTTGGTCTCTTTCACAACCACAGGTTCCCGGTGGCTTTCCAGAAAATGGAGAGCTGGTTCAACTGTGTCTATGTTCCTGAGAAACCCACAATCAGGAGAACTGAGTTGTATCCTAGGAACTGGAAGAAACAGCTAAGGAAGGAAACCACAGGAGCTCTTGCGGTACAGAGCTTCAACTACGCTAGCAGAGTGAGAAGTGGACAGACATACTTGGGGTCACATCCAGACTCCAGTGCTGATCATCTAACTTGGCCTTTGGCAAGTTCATTATCCCCTCTGAGTTCTAGGTTCTTCATGTCTAAAATGGAAATAGTAAATTATCTACCTCAAAGAGGGAGTAATTGAGAGGGTTTAATAGTACAGGTGAAAGACCAACTTGGTAAATCTTTTTGCTACTTGAATCTGTAACAGACATTTATTTACTTATTTACTGGCCACACTTCGTGGTATGCAGGATCTTAGTTCCCTGACAAGGGACTGAACCGATGCTGCCTGCATTGGAAACGTGGACTCTTAACCACTGGATTGCTAGGGAAGTCCTTCCAACAAAAATTTATTGACAAAACAGAATTTGCAGTCTGCAGCTCTCTCTACAGCTCACATATCTATTCCAAACACCTAGGGTCTTTGTGAGTTCCCTTATTAATGGAAGAATTTCCACTGACTGCTAGAGGAGTTTCCTGCTCTCCTTCAGGAAAGAAAACTAAAGGCCAGGTTGGCTCTGCCACCTGTCCATGTGCACCTAGATGGAGATTTCTGCTCACAGCTGCAAATTGCTCTGATGTTTCTTGTGTCTTTGAGAGAAATCCATTTCAAGGTGCCATGCTGGACTTGCACATAAACAAGAAAAATTGGAAGGGGTTTGTGGGCAAAATAGCAACCAGTTTTCTTTTTATTATTGGAGTATAACTGCTTTACAATGTTTTGTTAGTTTTTACTGCACAACAAAGTGAATCAGCTATTAATATATGTTTACATATATCCCCTTTCTCTTGAGCCTCCCTCCCACCCTGCTACAACCAGTTTTCATTGTGGGACCTGTGCTTTCAGACTAGAAATTACATTTCAGAAAGTGTTGGAAAGAACTTTTTTTTTTTTTGGAAAGAACTTTTGAGATCTATTTGTAAACTGGAAGTTGAGGCCCAGAGAAGTTAAAATGACTAACCCACTGAAATGGCAGAACCAGGAGCCTAGATCTCCTGTTTTGTGCAAGGAAGACTAAGAACATAGTCCAGTCAGCAAGCTCTGTACACTATCTCTGTCGCAAACCACCCAGTGTGTCTGTCAACTCTTCTAAGAACTCATCCAACACTGAGAATGTCAAGAGTGAGTTTCTCTGAATGAGGTGAGTCTGCCGGGAGGGAGCTTCTAACTGCCAGACAGTTTGGTAATGTGAGGACTGCCTCTTATTTTCGCTGGAAGGGGATACCACCTGGCTTCATTACCTACCTGTTCACTGACTTATCAACAAGGGAAGCAATGAGGCTCGTGACATCTCCCTTTCAAGCACTTTTATTGTTTTAAAGATGTTCATATCTATCTCCCTGTTTTTCTCCCT
Organism: Cervus canadensis; assembly: GCF_019320065.1. Classification (NCBI taxonomy): domain Eukaryota; kingdom Metazoa; phylum Chordata; class Mammalia; order Artiodactyla; family Cervidae; genus Cervus; species Cervus canadensis. The sequence continues at coordinate 91,226,237 of NC_057390.1, read as the reverse complement.
TCCCAATTCTGAGAAGAAACCTTGTTTTTTTTGTTTTTTGTTTTTTTCAGGAAGAAGGAAATGTTTATTATTCATTAATCTTTTGATTGCAACTACCATAATTTTTTAGGTTTAACTTGGTAGCAAACTTGATTAATAACACTTCCAGGAGTTCACAATTTCAAGGCTAAGGTTCCGATTAAGGTAATATGGTTATCAATTTAATAAAATTAAGCTTTTTAAAAAGGGTGAAAGCAGTCTGCCTCTTATATGAAAATATAAATGATCCAGACTTGAGTCCTAGTAACATAAGTACGCTTTAGTGCTACAACAGTTAAAGAGAAAGATCTTAACTTAAGATCAGAAGGAGCACCGCTACGTTCTTCTACAACATATGTGTTCTGGCCACGGCATGCTAGCGTGAGTAAGGCAGTGTGCGTAGCACGGGCGTGCAGGGTGCCCTGAGCTGCGCTGCAGGAAGGCAGGGGTGCGGGGCGGACACGGCGCGGGGCGGCTCCCCAGGCCCCCGTCAGTCATCTTCGCCTCCATAGAGCAGCAGGAGGGCTTTCCTATAGTCCCCAGACGTGTCCCCCTTAATCATGGAATACAGAGAGGTGGCAAAATTCTTCCTAAACTCCTTCCTAATGTTATACAGATCAATCTCACTTCTGGAAACCACAACTCTGATGAGGGTATGATCTTCTGTTCCAGCTCCCTTCATAGCATAGTAGAGGGTTTCCGCAAGGTAGGCAGGTATACTGCGAATGGATTTCACAACAGCAAGAAGTTGTTCCAAATTGCCAGAAGTCTCTCGGTCAATGGTTTCTTCAATTTGAAACCCTGATATAGTCATGTATTTGTCAAACACTCTTCTCAAATGAGATACACTTCGTGTTCCAAAGATGGTAATAAATTTTCTTCATCTGTTCCCCATTTAAGTTCTCCAGCCTGGAACAAAGCCTGAGCATCTTGTTCAACCTGTGCTTCATCAATTCCAGCGTCAGGGTCTCTATTAGCCTGAAGGAGCACCACCAACATCCTCTGGTAGTACCCTGAAGTATCGCCCACCACATCATCTTCCAGGCTCGAGCCATATTCTTCTTCATAAACTTGTTTTATGGCTCTCAATTCTTCAGGGGTCCTTGAAGCAATTTCTGTCAGGACTTTTTCATTTGTCCCAGCTCCCTTAAGAGCATGCTTCAAAGTTCATAGGCATCATAAAGCCGAGAGGGTTTCATCAGAGCCACGATTAATTTTTCAAAATTTCCAGTCAGTTCTGATTTCAGGTCATCCAGAAGGTCCCTGCCAAACAGAGTTTTAAAAGCCACAGCAATCTCCTGGCGCTGAGCATTACTGCGGGATGTCAACAGAGTCAGGATGCTCTCCTCATCCGTGCCCAAGCCTTTCATGGCCTTCCGGAGAGTTTCTGCATCAGCCCGCCCATCGAATCCAGGGAAGTCAGTCACGGTGCCTCTGAGAACCTGTGCTATGGCCGCCTGTCCAGGTCAGGAGAAGGTGAGCGACGTAGGACCAGACCCGAACTGCGGGGAACGCGGCGGGGCGCGCAGAGCCGGCGAGGGTGAGCGGAGGACGCCGCGGCAGCTGCTTGCTGGCGGCTCCAGGCCGAAACCTTGTTTAAAAATTTTTTTTTAATATTTATTTATTTGCCAGTGCTGAGTCTTAGTTGCGGTATGCGGGAACTAGTTCCTCGACCAGAGGACCAGAGATTGAACCTGGGCCCCCTGCGCTGGGAGTGTGAAGTCTTAGCCCCGGGAGTACCAGGGAAGTTCCTGAGGAGAAACCTTGAATAGGATTAATTCCCAGTTACTGAGATTCAAAGATAAAAGTGAATTGTCAGTTTTTTCAAAGAGGACTGTAAAACAACAACAACAACAAACCTCAAACAACAATAACATCCTTTTCTCTTTTGGGATTTTTTTTTTCCTTCAAAAAACTCTGAGCCTATTATCTCTATACTCCTCACCCAAAGTCGTTGTCGTCTTCTTTTTAAAATGTTTATTTATTTGGCTGTACCAGGTCTTAGTTGCAGCATGCAGGATCTTCTATTTTCGTCATGGCATGCAGGAACTTTAGTTGCAGCATGCGAATCTTAGTTGTGGTGTGTGGAATCTGGTTCTCTAACCAGGGATGGAACCAGGGCCCCTGCATTAGGAGCGCAGAGTCTTAGTCACTGGACCACCAGGGAAGTCCCCTGCTTAAAGTCTTATACGTTACCTCTTCAGAAAGACCTTTTCTGCTCAGCCAATATTCAGAGCTAACACCTTGCACTCACTGTACACAACATTGTTTTAAACCCTTTCTGTATACCAACTCTATTAAACTTCACTACAAACCTAGAAGACAAGTATCCTTTTTTCCCCCACATATTGAGGGGGAAGGTAAGTATTCTTATTCGCTCCCTATGAAGCAAGAACTGTTATTATCTCCTCACTGGAACTGAGAAAACTGGAGCACAGAAAGGATAGATAACTTTGCCACAGTCACACAGGGAGTATTAGAACCTGGGTTTGAACTCTAGCCATTCGGTGCTAGAGTCTGCACACGTGATGTCCATGTGTTGCCAACATAACGTAGGCCTCTTCTACTCCATTTTTTTTTCACTCATGGCACCCCATTTTCCCCCTTTTTACCATGAATTATACTTTGCAATTAATTCTTGCTCATTTATTTTTGTTATTAGAATGTATTACCCATAGGGCAGGAATCTTATATGTATCATTTGTATCGTAGGTGTGTGCGTGCTAAGTTGCTTCATTGTTGCCACACTCCTCTATCCATGGATTCTCCAGGCAAGAATACTAGAGTGGGTTGCCATGCCCTTCTCCACGGTCACAGGTACTGTTAATTGAATAAATGAAGAAATGTATGCTTGTGGGTGCCATTCTGCAACAAACTTTTAAGGATTAATTTTACTTTGAAACAATTTCATACTTACAGAACAGTTACAAGAATAATACAAAGAACTTCACCCAGATACCTCAATAAAATTTAGCCAGATGTAATCAAAATACACTTTAGGGCCAGAGGATGGATCCAGGATTACTTGAACAACAAATATTTATGGAGCACCTGATACTATTGAGTTATAGAACTGTCTCCTAACTGGTGTTTCAGCTGCAGTTGTTGCCTCCTACAGTCTTACACAGCAGCCACAGTGATCCTTTTAAAACAAGTTAGATTGTTACTTCTCTGCTCAAAATTCTGCAATAATTCCTCATTGCATGAAAAGTAAAAAATCAGTGTTCTTTTCTCTCATCTCCTCTCCTATTCCTCTCACCTTGATCCAACCACACTAATCTTCTTGCCATTTCCCTAAGATTCTAGACATGCTCTTTTTTTTTTTTTTTAATTGTAGAGCGTCTGCATCAGCTGTCTTTGTAATTTTTCTCAAGTAACTACAGAGCTAGCTCCTCTGCCTCTATGTTGGTTCCTAAACATGTATCACTACATCTCCCTTACTCTGTTTTTTCCCCCCTAGCAGTTGCCACTTTCTAATATACTCTACAGTTATTTTCTATGGTTATTGTTTATGTTCTGTCTCCTTTAATAGAATATAGATACAGGATGAGGATATCTTTGTCTATTTTGTTTGCTGGATACCCCAAGCACCTACAGGGTACCTTGCACATAAGAAGTGTTCAGTTAGTGCTCGCTTCGGCAGCACATATACTAAAATTGGAACTATACAGAGAAGATTAGCATGGCCCCTGAGCAAGGATGACACGCAAATTCGTGAAGCTTTCCATATTTTGTGGATAAAATGATCTCTATGTGATGTGATTGGAAAAGTCTTTGTACTTAATTAAAGATAATACCAAGTAATTAATAAAAACAACAACAACAAAAAGTGTTCAGTTAATAGCTGTTGAGTGAAGGAATGTTGATAGTGCCAGGTCCTGATTTAGGTGTTGAGGGTAATAAAGAAACTCTCAGCCCTCCTGGGCCACCCAGACCTATTCCAGTCTTGGCTCCCCCGCCTATTCCCTGTGAGAGCTGGGCAAGTTACGTAACCTCTCTGAGCCTTCCTTTCCTATAAAGTGTTATTTAGATTAGACAGAAAAACAGCATCTGTATAGCATTTGGCATAAGAAGAGTTTAAACACTTGTTTCCTTTCTTTCCAGGCTGGAAATTTGGTAGCCTGACATCTCTGCCAAAGGTTTATTTAGGCAAGGTTTTCATACTGCCTTGGAAACCGTGCAAACAGGTTACTCTCTGGCCAGGCTTACCCGATTTTTAACTGAAGATATTCTGGCGAAGAGAATGCTTAAAGAGTAGGAGTGAGAAACCAGGGAATGGCTAACGTCACCTGCTTTACCATTTTGCATCGTAAAAGCCTCCCTGGGTCCCCAAAGAGGTGAAAGTCAAGACGAAGAGAAGGAAAGGAAAAGAGGAGCAGCTAGCTACTACAGAAAACTACAAATCCCAGCACTCCCTGCGGCAGATAACTACGGGTCTCAGCAGGTTCCGCGCCCCGGACCCAGGGGACCTCTGGGGGGCCTGCAGCCTGGGTTCAGCGGGAGAGGGCGTGGGGCGTGTCGAGGCAGTGGGGAAAATCGGGTCAAGCTAGACGTCGCTGCGCAGACGCCTCTCACGGGCCGGACGTGACGTAGGGAGGGTTCCGGCTTCGGCCTCCGCCGCTGCCGCCGCTAGTACCGCCGCGGATACCGCCGCCGCCGTCGGGGCTTCTTATTTCTAAAATGGCGCCCCTGGACTTGGACAAGTACGTGGAGATAGCGCGGCTATGCAAATACCTACCGGAGAACGACTTGAAGGTAAGCCCGGCCGGGGCGGGAGCGCTGCTTTCGGGGCTCGCCCCTTCCGGCAGTGGGGCGCCCGCCGGCCCGCCCTTCCTTTCTCCGCGGGACCCCCCGGCGGCATCCCGTCCCATCGGGGTGGAGGGCCTAACGCGATGCGAGGCGACCGGGTCCTACTTGGTGTCACACGGCGGACGGGGGGAGCCCGAGACCCCCGAATGCTGTCCTGGTTCTCTTGGCGGGGATCCCGAGGGATGTCGCGGCCTCTGACCCCGGGTTTCCCCCTCAGCTCTCACGGCTTTGCTTGCAAGGCACCTCTCGTTTTACCCCGATCTCGGCTCTCGCGGCCCGGGGTCATCCCCTGCAGGGACGGTGACGGGAGCGCGGGGTGGCCGGCGTCTGACAGGAGATGTCGCCGGCTCCCGGAACGCAGCTCCAGTGTGTTCAGGTGCCTGAGGAATGGGTATGGGAAGGGGCAGGTGGGGGTCCGAGCGGTCTGGTGGTGATGCGAGAATGTCCAGTCGTCCCTCTTTCCCGAGCGCTTCTCCCAGTTACTTTCTGAGAGTGTTGGTTTTCTCCTGCTAATTCCAATATGGACCCGTTTTCGAGTACATCGTTGGGCTATAGTTTAAGTGGATAAAATACGGGGCTGTCAGTAAATACAAATACTTTACTGTCAAGTCCACCCTCCCCCCGAAATCTCTTCTTAGCTCAAGATTGCATTTTCTCAGCTTTCCAAGGGAGGAGAGTTGTTCCTTGTACTGCCGAGTCCAAGTAACAGTAAACCTCTGAGTAAAGGAATGAATGTAAGAATAAAGGAATATAAGTCTTTGGGCTACTGCTCTTTTTGACAAGTGTTTCTTTGCGTTTGTTAAAACCACTTCTTAGGCCACTAGCAGTCTTTAGCGGTTACTGCTAGTGCCTGTTTTTTTGTTCATTTAAGTTGATTTGTTGTGTGCTAAGTGGGTAAACTGTTGGTAGTTTTGAGTTCCTTTTATTTTTCAAGTTGTGAGGTTTTCTTTTTCATTTATTTTTATTATTTGGAGGCTAATTACTTTATAATATTGTAGTGGTTTTTGCCATACATTGACATGAATCAGCCATGGATTTATATATGTTCCCCATCCCGATCCCCCCTCCTGCCTCCCTCCCCATCCCATCCTTCTGGGTCTTCCCAGTGCACCAGCCCTGAGCACTTGTCTCATGCATCCAACCTGGGCTGGTGGTCTGTTTCACCCTTGATAGTATACTTGTTTCAATGCTATTCTCTCAGAACATCCCACCCTCGCCTTCTGCCACAGAGTCCCAAAGTCTGTTCTGTACTTCTGTGTCTCTTTTTGTGTTTTGCATATAGGGTTATCGTTACCATCTTTTAAAATTCCATATATATGCGTTAGTATACTGTATTGGTCTTTATCTTTCTGGCTTACTTCACTCTGTATAATGGGCTCCAGTTTCATCCATCTCATTAGAACTGATTCAAATGAATTCTTTTAATGGCTGAGTAATATTCCATGGTGTATATGTACCACAGCTTCCTTATCTATTCGTCTGCTGATGGGCATCTAGGTTGCTTCCATGTCCTGGCTATTATAAACAGTGCTGCGATGAACATTGGGGTGCACGTGTCTCTTTCAGATCTGGTTTCCTCAGTGTGTATGCCCAGAAGTGGGATTGCTGGGTCATATGGCAGTTCTATTTCCAGTTTTTTAAGAAATCTCCACCCTGTTCTCCATAGCGGCTGTACTAGTTTGCATTCCCACCAACAGTGTAAGAGGGTTCCCTTTTCTCCACACCCTCTCCAGCATTTATTGCTTGTAGACTTTTGGATAGCAGCCATCCTGACTGGTGTGTAATGGTACCTCATTGTGGTTTTGATTTTGCATTTCTCTGATGGTGAGTGATGTTGAGCATCTTTTCATGTGTTTGTTAGCCATCTGTATGTCTTCTTTGGAGAAATGTCTGTTTAGTTCTTTGGCCCATTTTTTGATTGGGTCATTTATTTTTCTGGAATTGAGCTGCAGGAGTTGCTTATATATTTTTGAGATTAATCCTTTGTCTGTTGCTTCGTTTGCTATTATTTTCTCCTATTCTGAAGGCTGTCTTTTCACCTTGCTTATAGTTTCCTTTGTTGTGCAAAATCTTTTAAGTTTCATTAGGTCCCATTTGTTTATTTTTTAAGCTGTGAGTTTAAAACAGTTTATCTTTGTGAGTTTTCTTCTCTGAAGGAAGATACTACTCCCCCTCCCCCCATTTTTGGTACAGGGAGTTGATATTTAACATCTGTTAGCAGTATGCAAAATGCTTGAGGCCACAGGAGCTGTTGTGAATATAACTTATTTGTACTTAGATGTTAATTATATGTGCTATTTGATAGGGGTGTCATTCTTGTCTATTTCCCCTGTTTGTAGCAGGATAATTTAATTAAGACGGAGACAAAGCCAGTAATAATAGAAATGTAACTTTTATTCTCTCTTTTTTTTAAAGTTATTTTTATTTATTTGTTTGGCTGTGCCATGTCTTAGTTGCAGCATGTGGGGTCTTTAGTTGTGGCATACAAACTGCTAGTTGTGGCATGTGGATCTAGTTCCTTGGCTAGGGATTGAACCCAGGCTCCTGCATTGGGAGCCACTGGATTACTAGGGAAGTTCCTAACTTTCATGCTCTTGTAACAGTAGTTTTGAAGCTGCTTTTTGCTGTATGACTTTTTAGGAAACAGAATTTTTCCTAAGGGAAAAAAAAAAAAAGAAAACCCAACATTGCGGCCCAGTTCATTAGAAAACTAACCAGTTGTCTTTTAGTAGCATTGTTAATTCCATTGGTGAAGTTGACTTTTGCGTGTCAGTAAATTGAAGTGGCATTTTCTGTTCTTTAGCAGTTTTAATCTTTATAATGAGTAAAGTATTGCTTATTATAAAACATATCTTGATATTGGGTGTTGAAATTATAGGAAAGATAGATCAGCTGAGTTTTCTTTAGACCTCTTTGTTTTATAAACATCAGATTTCCTTCCCAACCTAAAATAATATATTTGTTAAGCCATTTCATTTCCCTTTGCAGCACAATGGGACTGTACTTAGCGTGTATCTGTTTCCTAGTAAATCCCTCCCCCCAATACTAGAAAAAAAAGAATTCTAAATTTTTATATGTAAGTAGAGGCTTTTCTTCTTTGTCTTGAAAATATTTTTATCAGATTAGTTTTCTTGTGCTGCATCTCTGGTGTATTTAAAGAAATTTAATTCTGTTTCTCCCTCTTGGCATGAAGTGCAAACTAAAATTAGGTGGGCCAAGAAAGTATTCCAGGAGCATTTCTTCTGAGACTTTAAAGCCAAAATAAAATATTCTATCAAAGGAAGAAAAATCATTCGGGCCACTTAATGATCATTATGGAAAAGTTTTGTTCTGGTAGGAAAATAGAAATTTACCTGTGTTTTGAATTGACTGGAAGTTGGAGATACTAAATAAAACAATAAATGCATAGGGTGTTCTATATCTAATCATGATCTCTCTGTATCTACCTTGGAAGTGGTCAGATCACTAGTCCTGGATCAAAAGTACGTAATTGTTTTAAGAAATAAGGATGATACGTGAAAGTGTGTGGACCACAGGGTAACCTTTCTTAAAAAAGAGTTCATGTGATTCTCACCCACTATAAAGATTTCAGAGAGGATTATAGAAGACACAGATTCCATATCTGGCCAAGTGGAAGAAGGAATGATAAAAGACAGGCTTACTGAATACTTACACTTAAGTATTTTGGCATGAGAGAGGATCTGTAAAGTGGAGATTGTCTGATCTCTCTGACAGTTCTTAAAGGTGCCATGTAAGTAAAGAAATGGCACACCCAGTTGACATTCAGTTTTTTCTTTTTTTACTGAAGAACTGAAGACGATTTCTGTGGTCGGAGTTGGGAGAATCCTAGTGTCTGCGTCAGACATACAACACAGGAATAGTAACCACTTCTATGGATTAATAATGTAATGCAATCTTTTTTGGAGCTCACTTTTATGTTTACTCTGAGCCATCTGTTTTTCATGTAAGACCACCTGCTCTGCAAAGTTGTACCTCTGTTTGAAATGCCTCCATAAAGCCTCAGAGAATCCTCCCTTGCTTTTTTCTGAGATTTAATGAAGAATCTTTTGCACCTCCTTGTTCGGCCTCTGTCTAATTTAATAGATTCTCATATGTGGTAGTCATGATCCTTCTAGGCTTGAAGCCTGTTAGTCTTGCCACTCACCTTATTGCCTGTCTTATTGATCATTCTGTTTACCTGAGTTATTTGGTTTTGCATCTTATCTTTTCAGGTATTGCAAGGAAAACTAAACACAGTACAGCAGTTAGGGATAGACCATGGCTTTGTATAGGGCTAAAATAGTGTTTTCAAGACTTTCTGATAATGCTTGGCATTTTATCTTGTCTTTTTGGCCATAGAATCACATTCTCTTGGATCTTCTGAACATAGTCATAGTCTGTAGTAGTGCTGTCTAATAGAAAGAAAATGCTCATAAATGTGAGCCTCAGATTATATTTACATTTTTAAAAGTAAAAAGATACAGGTGAAATCCATTTTTAGTAGTATTTTATTTAACACAATTTCAACATGTAATTAATATAAAATAACTAGTGTAATATCTTTTTTGTATTAAGTCTATGAAATGTGATATATATTTTACATTTATGTTAATAACACATCCCAATTTGGATCAGCCACATTTCAGGTGCTCAGTGGCTACATGTGGCAGCAGGTTTCCTATGGGAGTTCTAATGACTCCCCAGCCCCTTTTCTAGAATTTCAGAACTGAGAGAGAATCAGTGTTTACCTAGTTCTGTATCCTCACTTCGCTGACGAGAAACTGAGCTTCATAGAGTTCATGATCTGCCTGAGGCTGTCCAACTAATAAGGAATTAAGTTTGAAAGCCTCTTTGTGCAGAGCTCTTTCTGATATAGTTAATAACCTTTTTAGGGGGGCAAATAGCGTATTTTTCTAAATACTGCATGTCTTCCACGTCATCACCTTCTTTTACCTTCCATTCTGAACACACTGGGGTGCTCTCTTCTGACCATATGCCTTGTACTTCCCTGCATCTTTGCTTCTGCTGAGTCTCTTTCTTTCACTTACTTGTTTAATACTTACATAGCACAGATGTTAAATTATTTAATACTGTGTGAATTGGGTGTTAATATTTGCCCCATTTTACAGACAGGTAACTCAAACACAGACAAATTAAGTAACTTTTCAAATCATATAGCTAGTAATAAGTGGAGGAGCGGGGATGCAAACCTAGGCAGCCTGGCACTAGGGTTCACGTCCATAACTACCACTTATGCTTCCTTTATACAATACCCTTTAATGCCCCTTTATTTTATTTTGAAAAATATTTTTTTAGTCTCGTCACGTGGCTTGTGACATCTTAGTTCTCTCACCAGAGGTTGAACCGGGTCCACAGCAGTAAGGCAGCCGAGTCCCAACCGCTGGACCGCCAGGGAATTCCCCTCCGTGCCCCTTTTAGCTCTAGCTCAGATGTCACTTTCTCCATGCAGGGCTCTTGGATTCCGCAGTCAGAATTATTAGTAATGGTTAGAATTTACATAGCTACTTAGTTTTCAGAGCACCGTCCTGTCCATTCTACCACTGTGATAGAACAGATATCAGAACCAGGACTTGATAAGGTTTACGTGATTTTCGCCCCAGTGACTCAGCAGAGTACATACCTGAATTTATTTGCTATTAAAAATTTCCATTCTGGAATTTCCTGGCTCAGTGCTTTTCACTGACAGGGTCTGGGTTCAGTCCCTGGTTGGGGAACTCAGACCCTGCAAGCCACTTGGCAAGGCCAGAAAAAAGAAATTCCATTCTTTTTCTATACTGACCTTTGCCCCATAGCACTTTTTGTTCCATTTTACTACCACTTACATGGTTCCGTCTTGTATGATAGTAAGGATGCCTGTCTTCACTATTAGACTACAAGCTTTTTGAAGGGCCAGGATCATATTTGTTTTGGTATTCTCCACAGCCTTAAACACTACCTTGTTTGTATTGCTTTACAACAAACATTTCTTTAAATGTCCCCTAGTGTCAAATAGTGTTCTCTGTGGGTTCTTGAGAGAGAATTTGGCACTTCTCTCTGGCTTTGAGGGGCTCTCGGTACATTAGTAAAGGAGATGGAAAGGTAAACAGGTGATCACTGCAGTGTGTGGTCCTGCGAAAATAGAGAGCTGTCCATCATACCAGAGAACGGAGAAGAGAGCATCTACCTCTCAGGCCACAGACAGTCTCACCGAAGGGGGAGCAGTGAGAGAATGAGCTGAGTGTTTTCAGGTAGACAAAAAAGGAAGCAAAGAACAAGCAGCAGCAGAAATACCGTGTGCAGTGGTATAGCTTAATCCCCAAGAACACAACTCGATGTAGTTTGGAATGGCTGGAGGTGGTGCAGTGAAGACAGGCAGAGGCCAAATCATGGAAGACTAGGCTGATACACATGGATTTTTATCTTTTAGATGGATAAACAGTTGCAAAATTTTTTTTTTTTTAAAATATTTGTTTACTTGTTTGGCTGTGCTGTGTCTTAGTTGTAGCATATGGCATCTAGTTCCCTGACCAGGGATTGAACCCGGGTCCCTTGCATTGGGAGCACGAAGTCTTAGCCACTGGGCCACCAGGCAAGTCCCTTGAAATGTTTTTATATTTTAGGGAAAAACAAATAATCGTACTATGACTTTGTGCTATCTTTTAAAAGATGGCTAACTAAAAAAGTAAAGTAGGTTGAAAGAAAACCTTTCGAAGGATACACTATTGTATGTAGTAGGAATGTGACAGAATCAAAGATGATATCTGAATGGAATTTGGGAAACACTACATAGACAGACAACAACCATAGAGGAGTGTCCCTGAAAGGGTTTTGAAGGGGACAGTGACAGGTTTTAGAAATATTCTGGCAGCATTGTGGACTTTGGATTGGAATGAGACAAAAATGTCATCGAAGCAGTAGACCAGGTGACATGAGAGCTTTTGAAGTAAGCCAGCGTCAAGTGTTTAAAAGGACGTGAAGAAGGTGTAATAGGACCTGTTGACAGAGTATATATCTGGGTTATGAGAGAGAGAGAGGAGTTCAGGGTAATCTCTTAGTTTCTGGCATGGATTACTTAGTAAATATGATACCTGGATTAAGGAACACAAGGGAATTTGGTTTGGGCCATACTGAATTGGAGATGCTGCCAAGCCAAGACACTGAGTTAGAAATGTTGAGAAGACTGTTGGATCAGTTATGTAGCAGGTATTAATTGATTGCCAAATATGCTGCAGACATTGTTCTAATGTATTAAACTCACGAGAAAGGTCTAGATCTGTGGTTCCTAATTGGAGATGATAGCGCCCCCCGCAAGAGGATATTTGACAGTGTCTGAAGACATTTTTAGCTTTTCACAGCCGGGGTTGCTGTGGCTATCTAGTGGGTGTGGGGGCCAGATGTTGCTCAGTTAGTTACTCAATCGTGTCCGACTCTGCGACCCCATGGACTCCAGCACGCCAGGCTTTCCTGTCCGTCACCCACTCCCCGGAGCGTGCTCAAACTCACGTTCATCTAGTTGGTGGTGCCATCCAACCATCTCATCTGTCGTCCCCGTTTCTTCCCGCCTTCAATCTTTCCCAACATCTGGGTCTTTTCCAGTGAGTCAGTTCTTTACATCAGGTGGCCAAAGTATTGGAGTTTCAGCTTCAGCATCAGTTATCCAGTGAATATTCAGGATTGATTTCCTTGAGGATTGACTGGTTTGATCTCCTTGCTGTCTAAGGGACTCTCAAGTGTCTTCTCTAACACCACAGTTCAAAAGCATCAATTCTTCTGCACTCAGCTTTCTTTATAGTCCACCTCTCACATCCATACATGACTACTGGAAAACTCATAGCTTTGACTAGATGGATCTTTGTTGGCAAAGTAGTATCTCAGCTTTTTAATATGCTGTCTAGGTTGGTCATAGCTTTTCTTCCAAGGAGCAAGCGTTTTTTGACTTCATGGCTGCAGTTGCTATCTGCAGTGATTTTGGAGCCCAAGAAATAAGTCTGTCACTGTTTCCATTGTTTCCCCATCTATTTGCCATGAAGTGATGGAGCTGGATGCCATGATCTTCGTTTTTTGAATGTTGAGTTTTAAGCCAACTTTTTCACTCTCCTCTTTCACTTTCTTCAAGAGGCTCTTCAGTTCCTCTTTGCTTTCTGCCATAAGGGTGGTGTCATCTGCATATCTGAGGTTATTGATATTTCTCCTGGAAGCCTTGATTCTAGCTTATACTTCATCCCGCCCGGCATTTCACATGATGTATTCTGCATATAAGTTGAATAAGCAGTGACAGTATACAGCCTTGATATACTCCTTTCCCAATTTGGAACCAGTCTGTTGTTCCATGTCCGGTTCTAACTATTGCTTCTTGACCTGCATACAGATTTCTCAGGAAGCAGGTCAGGTGGTCTGGTATTCCCATCTCTTTCAGAATTTTCCACAGTTTGTTGTGATCCACACAGTCAAAAGGCTTTGGCATAGTCAATGAAGCAGAAGTAGATGTTTTTCTGGAATTCTCTTGCTCTTTTGATGATCCAATGGATGTTGGCAATTTGATCGTTAGTTCCTTTGCCTTTTCTAAATCCAGCTTGAAAATCTGGAAGTTCTCGGTTCATGTACTGTTGAAGCCTAGCTTGGAGAATTTTGAGCATTACTTTGTTAGCGTGTGAAATGAGTGCAATTGTGCAGTAGTTTGAACATTCTTTGGCATTGCCTTTCTTTGGGATTGGAATGAAAACTGACCTTTTCCAGTCCTGTGGCCACTGCTGAGTTTTCCAAATTTGCTGATGTACTGAGTGCAGCACTTTCACAACATCATCTTTTAGGATTTGAAATAGCTCAACTGGAATTCCATCACCTCCACTAGCTTTGTTCATAGTGATGCTTCCTGAGGCCCTCTTGACTTCACACTCCAGGATGTCTGGCTCTAGGTGAGTGATCACACAATCATGGTTATCTGGGTCATTAAGATCATTTTTATATAGTTCTTCTGTGTATTCTTGCCATCTCTTCTTAATATCTTGTGCTTCTGTTAGGTCCATATTGTTTCTGTCCTTTACTGTGCCCATCTTTGCATGAAATGTTCCCTTGGTATCTGATTTTCTTGAAGAGATCTGTAGTCTCCCATTCTATTGTTTTCCTCTGTTCTTTGCATTGATCACTGAGGAAGGCTTTATTCATTTATTTATTTTTGAGGGAGGCTTTCTTATCTCTCCTTGATATTCTTTGGAACTCTGCATTCAGATGGGTTTATCTTTCCCTTTCTCCTTTGCCTTTCGCTTCTCTTCTTTTCTCAGCTATTTGTAAGGCCTCAGACAACCATTTTACCTTTTCTCATTTCTTTTTCTTGGGGATGGTTTTGATCACAGCCTCCTGTACAATGTCATGAACCTCCGTCCATAGTTCTTCAGGCACTTTATCAGATCTAATTCCTTGAATCTATTTGTCACTTCCACTGTATATTCGTAAGGGGTTTGATTTAGGTCATACCCGAATGGTCTAGTGGTTTTCCCTATTTTCTTCAATTTAAGCCTCAATTTGGCAGTAAGGAGTTCATGATCTGAGCCACAGTCTGCTCCTGGTCTTGTTTTTGCTGACTGTATAGAGCTTCTCCATCTTCAGTTGAAAGAATTTAATCAGTCTGATTTTGGTATTGAGCATCTGGGAATGTCCTTGTGTAGAGTAGTCTCTTGTGTTGTTGGAAGAGGGTGTGACCAGTGCTTTCTCTTGGCAAAATTCTGTTAGCCTTTGTCCTGCTTCATTTTGTAGTCAAAGGATAAACTTGCCTGTTACTCCCAGTGTCTGTTGACTTCCTACTTTTGCATTCCAATCCCCTATAATGAAGAGCACATCTTTTTTTGATGTTAGTTCTAGAAGGTCTTGTAGGTCTTCATAGAACTATTCAACTTCAGCTTTTGGCATTATTAGTTGGGGCATAGACTTGGATTACTGTGATATTGAATGATTTGCCTTGGAAACAAACAGAGATCATTTTGCCATTTTTGAGATTGCACCCAAGCTCTGCATTTTTACTCTTGTTGACTGTGAGGGCTGCTGCATTTCTTCTAAGGGATTCTTGCCCACAGTAGTAGATATAATGGTCATCTGAATTAAATTCACCCATTCTGGTTCATTTTAGTTCACTGATTCCTAAAATGTTGATGTTCATTCTTGCCATCTTCTGTTTGACCACTTCCAATTTACCTTGATTCATGGACCTAACATTCCAGGTTCCTATGCAGTGTTGCTCTGTACAGCATTGGACTTTATTTCTATCACATTTCAATACACATCGGGGTGGTGTTTTTGCTTTGGCTCCATCTCTTTGTTCTTTCTGGGGTTACTTCTCCACTCTTCTCGAGTAGCATATTTGGCATCTCCTAACCTGGGGAGTTCATCTTTCAATGTCATATCTTTTTGCCTTCTCATACTGTTCATGAGGTTCTCAAGGCAAGAATACTGAAGTAGTTTGCCATTCCCTTCTCCAGTGGACCACATTTTGTCAGAACTCTCCACCATGGCCCGTCTGTCCTGGGTGGCCCTACGCAGCCTGGCAGGACAGCAGACCCCCACAACAAAGAATTACCAGTAGTGCCATGGTTGAGAAACTCTGATATTTACTGAAGATACAGATATTTCCTTATGGATTGTAAGAGTGTGGATGTCATTATCATCTTGGATTCCCACTCTTCATTCCCAGTGATTTGTATTCTAGTAGAGACTCTATTCAAAGGCTGTGTAAAATATAGTCTTAGATTTTTATTTCTTAAGAAATTTTGTAAATTCCAGTATGTAAAAGTAAATAAAGGAAATAGTGTGTTTTATATAACAAGATCAGCTAAACAAAGAATTACAAAAATTTAAAACCTAGTATATTTGAGGGAACAAGAGGGAACAGGGAGACAGAAGCAGAGAATGGAATGGATCTGTAAACAGGCATCTTGAGGAAAAGGTAGAGGACGGCGAAAAGTTCTCCTAAGAATGGGCCCATAAACCTCTACTTATTATTATTTTTTTGGCTGTACCTTGCATTACAGGAGACTTTCCTGAGCAGGGATGGAGCCCGTGCCCCCCGCAGTGGAAGTGCAGAGTCCCAACCACTGGACTTCCAGGGAAGTCCCAACCTCTACTTTTTCAGGGATTAGGAATTAATTAGTCATCGTGGGGAGAAATGGATAGTTTGCCCTAAATTTGGGGTAAGATTAAGAATCTTGCCTCAGTGACTGGGACAGTAAAAGAGAAACCAGGCTTCCTACAAACCAAGCAGCAAAACAAATCTGTGAAGGACTTTGGAGGAGCTTGTCCATGGCAGGGCTGGGCTCTGTGAGGCCACTGTGTGTGTCGTTGACTGACATATGTAGAATTTGTACTGAGATTTCACAGACTACTTGTTTTTATGTGTGCTTGACATGAATTTGTAAGCTGCTGCTGAACTGGAGAGATGAGAGGCATGGCTTTGGTTTAGAGGCTCAGTGCCCTAAATCTCCAGTTGGGATGCAGAAGTGGCAGTTATAGGAGACAGCTGTTGCTTTACTCAAGTTAGTGTGCCTGGCCTCGGGTTGAAGATGCTGCCTAAGTAGTTTACACGGTTCCCTGGACACTCACTGACTTTTAAGATTGGCAGGGTTTCACGGTGATGCTCTTTAGCTTATGGTTTGCTGTTACTCTCAGATCAGCGCTGGTGGGTATGGGCTGGTCACCAGAGGTGACTTGCAGTTCAGGAGGCACTGTGGGTCAGGAGAGCCAGTCATATTTGGGTGCAAATTCTGGCACATTCAGAATGGAAGCTGTGGAGTCCCTCATGAACCTGTGCTGTGATTAGTTTCAGAATGTTAGATGAGAACTCACTGTGTTCTAAAAAAGGTACAGAGTGCTTTACAAAGAAGCATTCAATATAGCAAGATAAGTTATTTTTAGAATAAGTAAGAAAAATGAGACAGAGAAAATAAACATAGGAAACCAAGATGGGGCCAGTTGTAAAAGTAAGAAAAGTACATGTTAAATAAAAGCTATGATGACCAAGTTACTTCTTTGAGATTAGGCCTTAAACTTTCTAGGAGCCTACAGAAAGATGGAAACTGATCAATTAAAAAAATTTACAGAGTCTGTAAGATGATAAAAAGTAATCTTCTCAGGGAAATCGCATCTATTCCTGATAGAAGCAGCAACGGGACATTCCTCCCCAGTCCTCCTTGAAGGCAGCTATTTAATCACAACACCCTGTGCACCTTATTTATAGTCCACACAGTGACCACCTCAGTAGGGCTGTTTCCTGGTCCTTTACTGCATGTAGGTTGATGGCATGACATTAAAGTACAATTTGGGAAAAAGCAATTGAGGAAGGAAGCAGTGTAACGCAGGGTGAGGACAGGCCTCTCTAGAGGACAGTCTGGCTTAATTCACCGAGTTTATAAGTAGGTTGGTTTGTTTGGGTAGTATCTTAATATCTGCCCTTTAAAGGGATGTATGGGTTCTCAGGTGGCTCAGTGGTGTAGAACCCGCCTGCCAATGCAGGAGACACGGGTTCGATCCCTGGGTCAGGAAGCTCCCTTGGAGAAGGAAATGGCAACTTGCTCCAGTATTCTTGTCTGGGAAATCCCATGGACAGAGGAACCTGGTAGGCTAGAGTCCATGGGGTCATGAAGAGTGGGACACGACTTAGCAACTAAACAACAGCAACAAAAGCTATATTATGTGTGGGCTTTGACCTTCCCTTCTGGAAAGCACCATATGACCCAGCAATCCCACTCTTAGGCACATAGCCTGAGGAAACCAAAATTGATAAAGACACATGTATCCCATTGTTCATTGCAGCACCATTTATGATAGCTAGAACGTGAAAACAACCTAGATGTCCATCGACAGATGAATGGATAAAGTAAGTTGTGGTACATATACACAATGGAATATTACTTAACCATAAAAAGGAACACATTTGAGTCAGTTCTAATAAGATGGATAAACCTAGAGCCTATTATACAGAGTGAAGTAAGCCAGAAAGAGAAATATAAATATTGTATACTCATGCATATATACAGAATCTAGAAAAATGGTACTGAAGAATTTATTTGCAGGGCAGCAGTGGAGAAACAGACATAGAGTATAGACTTACGGACATGGGGAGAGGGGAGGAGAGGGGGAGATGTAAGGAAAGAGTAACATGGAAACTTCCATTACCATATGTAAAATAATAGCCATGGGAATTTGCTCTATGGCTCAGGAAACTCAAAGGAGGGCTCTGTAGCCACCTAGGGGGTGGGAGGGGGCCGGAGAGGGGAGGGAGGTTCAGAAGGGAGGGGGTATATGTGTACTGATATCTCCTCTGATTCATGTTGAGGTTCGACAGAAAACAAAATTCTGTAAAGCAGTTATCCTTTAATTAAAAAATAAATTTAAAAAATGTATAGTTTCAGAAACCACATTTGAAAGTATAAATTGCTTCTCTACTAGGCTGACTTAGAAGAAGTAGTGCTCTTTATCCCGACTGGCCGAGAAGGGAGGCTGTAAGGAAAGGTTGTAAAAGTATAGGCCAGGCGTGGCGTATTTGTTCTTTGGAACCATCCTTAAGCTCGGCGGAAGTGAGTTAGGGTTTAAAAAAATGCAAAATGTAAACTTTGGGAGCTAATTACCAATAATGAGAAATTATATATCACAAGTCTACTGGATTAAAATAGAAATAGGTTGCTGTACAACATTGATCTTTTGAGACTGGAAGGACAGCTACCTCTATCCACAAGAAGTAGATTTGAGTGGTTAAGATCAAGGTGGTAATTATTATCTTTAAATAGGTAGTATATATTGCTAATTAAAAATAATAGCTTTATGATACATAATTTATATAAAATTTTTAAAGTATATAACTCGGGTTTTTTTCCTAATGGGTTTTAGTATATTTACAGAGTTGTGCAACCATTGCCATAATCAATGTTAGAACATTGTTATCTCCCCACAGAGAAACTATACCCACTGATAGAAATTCCCCATTTCCCCTTACCTCAAACCTCAGCCGTAAGCAGCCACTTATCTATTCTATATCTTTTTTGTTTGTTTTTAAAGTTGATTTATATATGTATATATTTTTGCCGCTTTTTTTTTTTAATCGAAGGATAATTGCTTTACAGAATTTTGTGGTTTTCTGTCATAGGTCAATAAGAATCAGCCATAGGTACACACACGTTCCTTCCCTCCCTCTCTTCCTTCACTTCCCTCCCCTCTGATGAATTTACCTTTTCTAGACATTTCAGGTAAATTGAATCATATATTATGTGGCCTTTTGTGACTGGCTTATTTAGCATATTTTCAAGATTCATCTATGTTGTAACATGTGTCTATACTTTCTTTCTTTCTGTGGGTGAATGATGTTTCATTTTATGGATATACCACATTTTCTTAATCCATTCATCTGTTGATAGACTTGAGTTGTTTCCCCCTTTTGACTTTGGTGAATAATGCTGCAGTGAACACTGATGTATAAGTGTTTGTTCGAGTTCCTGCTTTCGGTTCTTTTGGGCGTGTACCCAGAGTGGAATTGCTGGGTCACATGATAATTCTGTGTTGAGTGTTTGAGGAACTGCCAGACACTTTTCCAAAGTGGTTGTACCATTTTATATTCCTACCAGCAATGTGTAAGGGTTCCAGTTTCTTCACATCTTTGCCAACACTTGTTATTTTTTGTCTTTAAAAAATTATAGCCATCCTAGTATGTATAAAGTGGTATCCGTTTTTAAAAAAAAGTTTTATTTATTTTTGTTTATTTGACTGCATTGGGTCTTAGTTGCAGCATGTGGGGTCTAGTTCCTTGACCAGGAATTGAACCCAGGCCCCCTGCATTGGGAGTGCAGAGTCTTAGCTACTGGACCACCAGGGAAGTCCCCTCATTTTGGTTTTGATTTATATTTATTTTCCTTATGACTAGTGATATTGACTATCCATGTGGCTGTTGGCCATTTGTATTTCTTCTTTGGAAGTATATCCAAGTTCTTTGGCCATTTAAAAAATCTATTTATTTACTTGGCTGCCCCTGGGTCTTATTTGTGGCACACAAGGTCCTTGATCTTCACTGCAGCATGCTGGATCTTTCGTTGTGGCATGTGGTATCTACTTCCCTGACCAGGGATGGAACCTGGGCCTCTTGCATTGGGAGCACAGTCTTTTCCACTGGACCACCAGGAAAGTTGCTTCCTGTTCTTTAAGTTAGGATGTCTTTTTGTTGTTGAGTTGTAGGAGTTCTTTATATATTCTGGATATTAAACTCCTATCAGATAAATGATTTCCAAATATTTTCTCCTATTCTACAGGTTATCTTTTAACTCTCTTGATAATGTCCTTTGATGCACAAAATTTTTTTATTTTGATGAAATTTATGTTTTCTTTTATTGCTCATGCTTAAATCCAGGATCATAAATATTTATCCCTATGTTTTTTTCTAAGAGTTTAATAGTTTTTAACATTTATATTTAGATCATTGATCCATTTTGAGTTAATTTTTGTGTATGATGTGAGGTAGGGGTCCAGCTTCATTCTTTTGTGGAAATCCAGTTGACTTAGCACCCTCTGTTGAAAAAATTGTTCTTCCTGATAACATATTTTCAACAATTTTTTTGTATAGATAATACATTCATATGGTTCCAGACTTAAACAGTGTGAAAGACTATAGAAGTCACATCTTCCCCCCATCCTTGCCTCCTGCCACCCAGTCACCCGATTCCCGTCCTTATTTTGGATAGCCAGTATCAGGATTCTTATGGATCCTTTCAGAAACAACAGTTTAGGTATGCCAAGTAAATATAAGCAAGTGTGTGTTTTTATGTGTGTGTATACTATATATTTTTTGCTTTAATAAAAGAGGTAGCATATATGTTATTATGCAGTTTTTCAATTAAGGCTGTTTTCTAGTTTCAAAATAACATTAAGTTTTTTGCAAAAGAAATGCAGAATCCACAGGAAACTATGAAGAATAACCTACAATATACCTGTTTCCTTCCACCAAGAATAAAATTTTTTCACACTTTTAAAATTTTTTTATCCTTTTTTAAAAAAATATTTATTTTATTTATTTAGCTGTGCCAGGTCTTAGTTGCAGCACACTGGGTCTTCTTTAGCTGTGGCATGCAGACTCCTAGTTGCGGCATGTGGGATCTAGTTCTGTGACCAGGGATCAAACCTGGGTCCACCACATTGGGAGCACGGAGTCTTAGCCACTGGACCACCAGGAAAGTCCCTTTTGGGCTTTTTTAAAAAGTGAAATAAATAAAGATGAAGGTGGAATTCCTTTTGTTTGACATCTCCAGCAACTGCTGTTTTGGGTTTGATATATATTCTTCTAACTCATATTTTATAATTCAGAGTATGCTTTTATGTCGTAGATTTTTTTGTTGTTGTTGTTGTAGATTTTGTATATGACTCTCTGTATGTAAAGCTCCATAGTGTTTTTTGCATGCACTGCCTTATTTAATCCTTAGAATATCCCCAGGTTGGTATTTCTGTTGTGGACGAGGAAACTGAGGCACAGAGAGATCAAGTAACTTAGCAGGGTTACACAGCTAAGTAACAGACAGTAAACCAAGTAATAAGTAATACGAGTAGAGCTGATACTTGTTCTGTGATCTCTTTGACTTCAAAGACTGTGCCCTTAACCTCTGAACTGTGCCATGGTATTACTTGTGTATGATGTTCTCCGATTGGTACTTGTTGATTTAGGAATAAAGGAGTTTTCCCTCTCGGCCCTACTCTGTTTCTCCAAAATTTGACCTTCTATCAGTGTTGAACATGGTTGACCACTCCTCTTTTGAAATGTTTTCCTCATAGGAATTCCATAATACCACACTCGCATGGTTTCCTTTGTACTTCATCAAGCAGTCTCTTTTGCTGGTTCCCCCTCCCCCGCCCCCCAACTTCTGTGGGAAGTATTAGGACTCATGTTTTTTTTGAACTTACCCTTTTCTCTGTTTATAAGCAGCCATGTTAGTTGTCTCTTCTAGTCTCATGACTTGGGCTGTATATTTTCTGACAGTCTCCAGACTGGTCTCTCTAGTTTGGATACTTTCCCTTGAAAACAGGACTCATTTGATCAGCTGTATAAAGCATGTCTCAGGCACCTTGAAGTCTGACGGGCATCACAGACTTATTGTGTCAAAATCAAGCTCTTACAGCCAAATAGTGGCAACAACCCACATGTCCAGCAACTGGTGGATAGATAAGCAAAATGTGATAAACACATACAACGGAATATTATTCAGCTATAAAAAAGAATAAAGAAATAATGCAAAAAAAAAGAAATAATGCATGTTACAATGTGGCTGAACTTTAAAAACATATATTAAGTGAAAGAAGCCAGTCACAAAAGGCCCCATTTCCAGATGTCCAGAATGAACAAATCCAAAGACACAGCAGGTGAATTATTGTCTATGGCTGTGGGGTGAGGTTATGGGAATTGGCAGATGCATGCTAATGAGTACATTAGTGATCTTTTTGGGGTGATCAAAATGTTTAAAATTGATTATGATGATGGTTGCTCAACAGCGAATATGCTAAAAACCATTGAATTTTACACGGTAAAGGGGCAAATTTTATGATATGTGATTTGTATCTCAATGAAGTTGTTAAAAAGACCCCTCAGATTCATGGTTCCTCATCACTCAAACCAAACCCAAACAAATCAAAACATTCTACTTACGAAAACATAATTGAGAAGCACTGGGCTTTCTAAAATTAAAACTTTGGTTTGCAAAAGACACTGTCAAGAGAATGAGAAGGTGAACCACGAACTGGGAGAATATATTTGTGAAAGATTTATTTGATAAATTCAACAGTACGAAAACAAACAACCCTATTAAACCTTATTAAAAATGGGCCAAAGACCTGAACAGGTACCTCACCAAAGAAAACATATAGAAGACAGATAAGCATATGGAAAGGTGCTCAATAGCTCAATATCATATGTCATTAGGGAAATGCAGATTAAAATACCAGGGTCACACTCCTTCACACTTGTGACGCTGACCGCACTGGCAGAAGCAGAAGCTGTCACTCGTTGCTGATGGGGATGTAGACTTGAGGAGCCACTCTGGAAGATCTTTTTCAGTTGGGCTTCCCTGATAGCTCAGTTGGTAAAGAATCTGCCTGCAATGCAGGAGACCCCTGTTTGATACCTGAGTTGGGAAGATCTGCTGGAGAAGGGATA
Organism: Cervus canadensis; assembly: GCF_019320065.1. Taxonomy (NCBI): domain Eukaryota; kingdom Metazoa; phylum Chordata; class Mammalia; order Artiodactyla; family Cervidae; genus Cervus; species Cervus canadensis. The sequence goes on along the minus strand of NC_057390.1, from coordinate 91,203,244 downwards.
GGCTATCCACTCCTGTATTCTTGGGCTTTGCTGGTAGCTCAGCTGGGAAAGAATCCACCTGCAATGCAGGAGGCCTGAGTTCGACTCCTGGGTTGGGAAGATCCCCTAGAGAAGGGAAAGGCTACCCACTCCAGTATTCTGGCCTGGAAAATTCCATGGAAAAGTCCATGGGGTCACAAAGAGTCAGACGCAACTGAGTGAGTTTTACTTTCACTTTACCAGGTTCAACACCCTTACCATATGTTGTAGCAGTCTTGCTCCTTGTTGTTTATCCAAATGGACTGAACATGTCCACCACAAAACCTATACACAGATGTTTATTCATAATACACATTCATAATTGCCCATAATTATTCATAATTGCCCAAATTTGATAACAACCAAGGTATCATTCAGTAGATGAATGGTTACACTGGTACGTTGAGACAATGGAATGTTAATCAGCTCTAAGAAGAAATGATCAAGCCATGAAAAGACAGGAAGGAAGCTTAATTGCATATTACTCTGTGAAAGATGCCAACCCGAAAAGGCAACATAGGTACAATTCCAACTACATGGCATTCTAGTGAAGGCAAAACTATGGTGATAGTGAAAAGATCAGTTGTTTCCATCTTTTCCCTATACCTTGCCCTACACATCTCTTCCATCTAGATGCTCATTTGTATCCTTGTATCACGTCCTTTAATAAGCTGATGAATGCAAGTGCTTCCCTGAGTTCTGCGAGCTGCTCTAGCAAATATTCAAACTCACGGAAGAGGTCTTCGGAACCTCTGATCTATAGCTGATTGGTTAAAAGTGCAGTTGATATAACCTGGGCTTGCAGCTGGTGTCTGAAGTGTGTGTGTAAGTTGGTGGGGGAGTTGAGGGGGCGGTCTTGTGGGACTGAGCTCTTAATCTGAGAGATCTGACACTCTCTCTAGTAAATAGTGTCAGAGTTGAGTTAAATGGTAGGAGACCCAGCTGATGTTACAGAGAATTGCGTATTGTAGGGAGGGAAAAACCTCCATACATTTGGTGACCAGAAGTGTCAGAAATATGAGTGTTCTGAGTAACTAGTAAAGGAGACATATAAGACAGATTCACGCAGTAGGGAAGAACTGAGATTTTCCCTACATGGGGAGGAAAAAGCTGATTTTTTTTTTTTTAAACAAATGTAAAATGAAACTGAAGGACTTTTCATCAGTATCTTTTCCTGTTATGAATAATGAATGGATTTTATGTCAGGACCAAGGACTGTTTATTGAAGCCTGTGAGGTTTGTAGGAAATTCAGCACAAGAAAGAGCTCGCTACTCTAGGGCCAGAAGGACTCCAGGCCAAAAGGAAGATCTTTCCTTTGAGGTGCTATTTGAAGGTCAGAACTTATCCTAGGAATAAGAATGACTCTTTATTTTGAACATTTCTAAACAGCTTGGTTCCCCCTCATTTTCTTTTGGGGGGCCTCTTTTCTTACTCCTCCTCCCTCCTTCCATTGTGGCCGCTCTCTGGTGCTTACCTGTGTATACAGTATTGTGGCTATAACTGTTAAAGTGTGTCTCTGCTATATTTAAGTAAGTTTTGGCATTTAGATTCCATAATTAATGTTAAGAATCATTTCATTATGCTTGTGTAGTTTAATTTGTCCTTTCTTGGCTGACCTTCTTAAAATCTAATTTTATGAGATTTTAATTTTAATACAGCCTCTGACTAGTATAACTTGTCTCAGATGGAAGGAGGTTTCCCGTCCAGTTCTCTTTACACAGCAGACTGTACCCTTCCTTCTCCAGAGAACTATTGTGAGAATTGTTTTCCTTCTGTGAAATCTTTTGGTTTGAGTACTTTCAGAGGACAAATATTTTTAAAATGCAAACATTTAGAGCTCTTTTTGAAAGGTAGAGTGATTCTTTAATTTTAGATTTATATTTTATAGTTAATTCTAGTTAACCTTTTTATTTTGAAATAATCATAGATTTATATGCATTTTTCAGAAATAACACCAAAAGATCCCTTGTACTCTGTTTCCAGTTTTGGGGTTTTTTTAAAAAATTATTTATATATTTGGCTGTGCGGTTTTTAGTTGTGGCATGTGAACTCTCAGTTGCAGCATGTGGGATCCAGTTCCCTGACCAGGAATTGAACCCGGGCACCTGCACTGTGCATTGGGAGCTCAGAGTCCCAGCCCTTGGACCACCAGGGAGGTCTCCCTTTATCCAGTTTTCCCTGGTAGTAACATCTTGTAGAACAGATATCACAACCAAGATATTGACATTGATACACCCCATGATCTTGTTCTCCAGTTTTACTTGTACTTATTTATGTATTTAGTTCTTTGCAGTCTTATTATATCTGTAGTCTTATGTATCCAATACCACATTTAAGACACAGTTCCATCACCCCAAGGAGTCCACATGTTGTTGTTTTTATAACGGTACCTATTTCCCTCCTGTTGCTCCTAACTGCTAGACCCTTGGCAGTCAACCAGTTTGGTCTCTATTTCTGTACATTTTTTAATTTCAAGAATGTTATATAAATGGAGTCATACAGTATGTAACACTGTGGGGTAGGGTTCCCCCCCAACTGAGCATAATTCCCTTGAAATTTATCCAGATTGTCATGTGTCAATAGTTTGTTTCCTTCTATTTCTGAATAGTATTCCATTGTGTGAATGTACTATAACTTAACTAGTCACTGTTGAAGGACATCTGATTTATTTCCAGTTTTTGGCTGTCATGAATTAAACTTCTGTGGACTTCTGTGTACAGTTTTTTATGTGATCATAAATTTTCATTGCCAAGAGTGCAGTTGCTGGATCATATTTGCTAAGTGCATGGTTTGTAATTTACTTAAAAAATTAGCAGATAAAGACCTTTTCCTTTTAGAATGATTGACTTTTACTTTTTGTGTGTGTGTGTGAAAAACATCAGTTGACAGTTCCTTGCAAAGCTGTCTGTCTTCTAGAACCTGTTACCTGTGTAGCTGAGCAATTGAACTGAACTGAACTGAACCTGTGTAGCCAGGGAGTTTGCATTTTGGAATAGGCATTGTGAGAGGAAGGTGAAAGCTGACAGATCAAATCCCAGAGTCATCATAGAGTAGTTTGCTTTTCTGTGAAATAATACATACATTTTGTTCAGTTGTTCAGTCATGTCTGATTCTTTGTGATCCCATAGACTACAGTACGCCAGGCTTCCCTGTCCTTCACCATCTCCTGGAACTTGCTCAAACTCATGTCCATTGAGTTGGTGATGCCATCCAACCATTTTGTCTTCTGTTGTCCCCTTCTCCTGCCTTCAGTCTTTCCCAACATCAGGGACTTTTCTAAAATAAGTCAGCCCTTTACATCAGGTGGCCAAAGTGTTGGACCTTCAGCTTCAGCATCAGTCCCTCCAGTGAATATTCAGGATTGATTTCCTTTAGGATTGACTGGTTTGATCTCCTTGCAGTCCAAGGAACTCCCAAGAGTCTTGTTCCGCACAACAGTTCAAAAGCATCAGTTCTTTGCTGCTCAGCTTTTTTATGATCCAGTTCTCACATCCATACATGACTACTGGAAAAACCATAGCTTTGACTATACGGACCTTTGTCAGCAGAGTAATGTCTCTGCTTTTTAATACGCTGTCTAGGGTTGTCATAGCTTTTCTTCCAAGGAGCAAGCGTCTTTTAATTTCATGGCTGCAGTCACTATCTGCAGTGATTTTGGAGCCCAGGAAAATAAAGTCTTTCACTGTTTCCATTGTTTCCCCATCTATTTGCCATGAAGTGATGGACCAGATGCCATGATCTTAATGTTGAATTATTATATGTTAGTTCTTGTCATTTTTGCACTTGGTCTTCAGCTTTAATGTTGTAATAAAAGGTTGCATTTTATTTTCTTGTCTTACAGCGGCTATGTGACTACGTTTGTGATCTCCTGTTGGAAGAGTCAAATGTCCAGCCAGTATCAACACCAGTAACAGTGTGTGGAGACATACATGGACAGGTAAAATTTCATGAGGAGAGTTTTAGCTTTTGTACTGTCTGTCCATAGTCCATGTGTGTTTCCACTTGTGCTATAAAATATTTGGAAAAAAAAAAAAAGGAGCAGCTAGTGGTTGGTTAGGATGCCTCAGTCTGTGTGATACTAATGATTCCTGGTTACTGTTAAACTGAATAAAAGCAGTAGTCAAATTATTCATGCACTTTGTTGAAATCACACTTAGGAAGTGAGCTGAGTGAAGTATTATTTTTCTGTGGACAGGAGGAGATAGGAAATAACTACAGACTGCTCATAGCTATTATGGTTGATAGGAGATGCTTTGGTTTTGGGCCTAATTTTCTATTCATTCTACGCATTGCTGTTGTATTCATTCTGTTCACTTAATGTCTTATTTTATTGAAAATTCATCATTTCCTTAGTGGGAATGAGAATAACTGTTCAGAAAAACTATTGGTGCATGATTTCACAGCAATTCTGTGCTAGAACGAAATGAGAAAGGCAGTTCACCTTTTCATCTGCTGGCATTTTGTTTGTTTTTAAGAGTTTCAGAGCATTGACAGGAGGGGTACACCTCATTTTTAGACTCTTACTGTCAGTGTTTAGCCTGATTAGGAAACTGTGTATTTGTGGAGTTTTTTAAATTTTTTCCTGGGTAATGAAAGCTGAACAAAATACTCATAGCCTGCTCCATGCATGCAGTGGAGTTGGGGCTAATATAATATATTGTGACATAATATAATATATGATTATAATAATAATATATTGTGACCAACATTGGATTTATGAATGCCAACATGACCTTAACTATGACTGCCTAAAGGAGCAGAAAGGTGTGTAGATTATTTGTGATTGAGTTGGGTTTTTCAGTCTGTTCTCTGAATGTTTGACGTTATAGTAAATGACATCTGCATGTTTTCAGCTTCTAAATAGAAACCCCATTATGTCATATTTGATCTGTTAAAATTCTAGTTCTCTAAAGTAAACCATTATGAGTGTATTTTTTGGTTTCCATGTTAACTTCTCTCCTAAAGTATAATAAACATTTCTATTTTGCTAACATAAAGGATATTAATATAGGAAGTGCCTTTAACATATTTGTAAAAGTTGGAATAAACCAAGCAGTGTTTTCCTTTGATTATAATATTAAAATTGAAGGGTTGCCTGTGTTTGGCTGCACTGTGTAGGTCATGGGATCTTAGTTCCAGACCAGAGATTAAATCTGTGCCCTCAGATTCAGTCAGCTGTGAAAGTGCAGAGTCCTAACCACTGGACCACCAGGAAATTCCCCAAGGACTTTCCAGTATATGAATTACAGTCAGGATCAAAGGTCAGGAAGTTAGAGACAACTTCATACTACTAAAATTAATAAATTTACGCTTCCGTAATATATATACCTTCAGTCAAATGTACAACTGTTGTTTTCATTTATCTTGTGTTTTGAGATGAATAAAGTGCTTTCTCATAAATTCCATGTCAGTTTTTTCTTTGTTTAAGTGTTCCATGAAATTGGATCATTTTGTGGAGAAGGACTGAGACTGAAAAATTGAGGAATTAGCCTAAATTCACATAGCTACTAAGGGACAGAGCTGAGATTTGAAACTCATATAGGTGCCCAGTAGCCCATATTATTGTTGTTATTATTTTTGCCTGCACAGTTTGCTCACCCACCTGCTGTCACTTCCCTGACTGGTATTTGAATCTGGGCCCCATCAGTGAAGGCTCAGAATCCTAACCACTAGGCCACCAGGGAACTCCCAGTCCATGTTAAGACTGCCACCAAACTGAACAGTGTTTCTCTTGTACTTGACCCTTTAAAACAATTGCTCATCGAAAGCATAGGACTTGAGAAGCTTCTAAATGTCTGTAGACTAAAGTCAAATATAAGATGTGTCTTTTGGGACTTGTACAGTTGTCTTCCCCTTGGGCCAGTTCTGGAATCGCAGGAGTGGATTATGACTATAAATAAGCTGATAGAAAGTGTTGGCACGCATACAGTGCCAGGAAGCATTGAAACAGTATAGTGAGGAGGTTGTAGAGTTCAGTGTCAGACAGAGCGTGGTTTAAGTCCTGCCTGGGTACATAATAGCTGTTTAAGAAGCCACTTCAGCTAGCTCTTCAGTTCTTTATATGTGGACCTTTGAGGGTCTGTAAGATGGCACAGAATCAACTGAAGGTAAAACTGCTGGTGCCTCCCTGATCAAGGGAGTGTCACCACGCCTATGCTGGTTGTCCTTGTATTCTTCACCAGCATGCGTGCATTTACAGTAAAATAAAATACCAGTATCATTTAAGAATGTCCTTGATGAACTAGTAATATTAATTAATAGTAGCTCTTAACCATTGAGTAGATATATCTTTTGAACAGCCCCTGTGATGAAATAGAAAGTATGCATAAAGCACATCTACTGCATGTCAAAGAAAAATGGTTTTCTCAAAAGAAGATTACTTTTGCAGTTTTGTATCTCCATCTGAAATAGCCTCTTTTTTTCTTTTTAATGGAATGCTATTTTTACTTGAGAGAATGAATGACAAACTATGAGTATTTGGCAACTATTTTGCAAAAGTAAGTGAAGTGAGCCAGTCACTTTAAGAGGAACAATTGATAGTATTTGTTGCTGATGCCAGAATTTGAGTTTTCAAGAAAATAATTGGACTTTTAGAAAATTTGAATTCACCACCATGAAGCTCCTAGCTTCTGGTACCCAAAAGACTTTTCTGATGAGATGAGTGATAATATTAACAAATATTTTTTTAATGATTATAAGGAAATACTATTTTTCATTTTCAAATAACCAGAGTGTATTACCCACTCAAAGTGTTAGACCAACCTATCTAACACAGTTTGAGAAGAGACCAGTTGTCCAGTTTTGATGTTTTAGAAGAAAAATATGCACCATTATCTCTAAAGGTTATTAAAATTCTGCTCCCTTTTGTAACACATACCTGTATGAAGCTGGATTTTCTTTGTATACTTTAAACAGCATATCCCAACAGGTTGGCTGTTCAGTTCAGTTCAGTTCAGTCGCTCAGTCGTGTCTGCCTCTTTGCAGCCCCATGGACTGCAGCACACGAGACCTCCCTGTCCATCACCAACTCCCGGAGTTTACTCAAACTCATGTCCATTGAGTTGGTGATGCCATCCAACCATCTCATCCTCTGTCGTCCCCTTCTCCTCCCACCTTCAGTTTTTTCCAGCATCAGGGTCTTTTCAAATGAGTCAGTTCTTCGCATCAGGTGACCACAGTATTGGAGTTTCAGCTTCAGCGTCAGTCCTTCCAATGAATATTCAGGACTGAATATTCAGATTGGCTGTAGAGGTAGGCTATGAGAACCCAAGCTGTGCTCTTTTTTGCCAGTCATTAAAGAGACTTGCAAAAATGTAAAACAGTGCCAGTCTTCTCATAAATTTGTTTTGTTTTACTTTGGAAAACAGTTTATTTTTCATTAAAAATATGTGTATATTATTACTTGGTGAGTTATTGATTTTCTTTAATTTTTTATTTTGGGGTATTGTTGATTTACAATGTTATGTTTCAGATGTACAGCAAAGTGATTCAGTTATACATATACATATATGCATTCTTTTTCCATATAGGTTATTACAGAATATTGAGTAGAGTTCTCTGTGCTATACAGTAGGTCCTTACTGTTTATTTCATTTAAAGTAGTATGTATATGTTAATCCCAAACTCCTAATTCATCCCTCCCTGATTTTTAAAATGAATTTCAGTTCACCTCAGTTCAGTCGCTCAGTCGTGTCTGACTCTTTGTGACCCCATGGACTGCAGCACACCAGGCCTCCCTGTCCATCACCAACTCCCAGAGTCTACTCAAACTCATGTCCATTGAGTCGGTGATGCCATCCAACCATCTCATCTTCTGTCGTCCCCTTCTCCTCCCGCCCTCAATCTTTCCCAGCATCAGGGTCTTTTCAAATGAGTCAGCTCTTCGTATCAGGTGGCCAAAGTGTTGGAGTTTCAGCTTCAACATCAGTCCTTCTAATGGACACTCAGGACTGATCTCCTTTAGGATGGACTGGTTGGATCTCCTTGCAGTCCAAGGGACTCTCAAAAGTCTTCTCCAACACCACAGTTCAAACGCATCAATTCTTCTGCACTCAGCTTTCTTTATAGTCCAACTCTCACATCCATACATGACTACTGTATAAACCATAACTTTGACTAGATGGACCTTTGTTGGCAGTGTAATGTGTCTGCTGTTTTAATATGCTGTCTAGGTTGGTCATGACTTTCCTTCCCAGGAGTAAGTGTCTTTTAATTTCATGGCTGCAATCATAATCAGCAGTGATTTTGGAGCCCAGAAAAATAAAGTCAGCCACTGTTTCCACTGTTTCCCCATCTATTTGCCATGAAGTGATGGGACCGGATGCTATGATTTTAGTTTTCTGAATGTTGAGTTTTAAGCCAAATTTTTCAGTCTCCTCTTCACTTTCATCAAGAGGCTCTTTAGTTCTTCTTCGCTTTCTGCCGTAAGGGTGGTGTCATCTGCATATCTGACGTTTAAACATTAGCGATGATCACTTTAAAATTCTAATATGGTTAATACTGATTCATATAGTGTAAAAACAAAAGCCTTTGAAGACCAAACTACTGAGCTGGCCAACTGTTTCCTTGCCTGTAATTATGGGGTAAAATCCACATCTCAGGATTCGTTTTGTTTTAAAATAAGAAAACTTATACAGAGTGTGTGATATGAAAAACATACAATAGACGGTAGAAATTATTTGTGAAATACTGAGATGGGCTCCCAGTAATGTATGACAGTTACTTGTCTCCATATGTTTTTAGTAACTCTTTATTGTATATATATTTTTTAATTTATTTTTTTATTGAAAGATAATTGCTTTACAGAATTTTGTTGTTTTCTGTCAAACCTCAGCCTGAATCAGCCATAGGTATACATCTATCCCTCCCTTTTGAACCTCCCTTCCATCTCCCTCCCCATCCTCCCCTTTAGGTTCATACAGAGCCCCTGTCTGAGTTTCTTAGCCATACAGCCGATTCCCGCTGGCTATCTGTTTTACCTTTGGTAATGTGAGTTTTCATGTTACTCTTTCCATACATCTCACCCTCTCCTCCCCTCTCCCCAAGTCCACAAGTCTGTTCTCTATGTCTGTTTCTCCATTGCTGCCCTGTTTAAGTAAATTCTTCAGTACCGGTTTTCCACATTCCACATATATGTGTTAGAATACAATATTTATATTTCTCTTTCTGACTCACTTTAGTAACTCTTTATTATATTAAAGAATTTTGGAAAAACTTTCAGTATGGAGTAGGTATGGGTCCCTGAAGCAGAATTTTTGGTCATCCATTAAATATATATAAATTAAATGGAAATTTACAAAGCTTCTATTCAAGAACATGTTGCTGCAGACATCTGGAGTAAAGTCTAAGGACACTCACTCTTCTACAGTACTTTTAAAGAAGCAGCTATTTTATAAAACTCTTAAGTGTTTCCTTTCAGACTTGTGTGTATATACTCAATATTTTACATAGTAAAATTGTATAGTTATGTTATAGGTTTAGTTTTGTGTTCTGTTGCACTTTGCTACATAGTTTCCATTATAATCATTATTTATGACTGCGTGAGGTCTGGGTCTTACTAATATTCCCCTATGTTGGTCATGAAGGTTGTTTCTTCTCTTATTAGAAATGGTGCTATGATGCATTTTCTTTATGTTACACACCTTTTTTTCCCCCCCTTTAAGGATATAGTCACAGAAGTGGAATTACTAGGCTAAAGTAACACACACACACGTGTGTGTGTGTGTGTATTACATATACACATATATACACCGAGTGTGTGTATAAATGTATATACTTATTTTTTACTGCTTATATTGTGTGTGATTGTTTATACATATGTGATATACACATGCATACATATATGTGAGGTGGGAAGTGAGAAGTAATATTACTACGTAAATTTTACTTTCAAATGTAAACGACAGACGTGAAGGAAATTATGAATAGTAGTTGGTATAGTATAGTCAATACCTTAATCCAAAATTCTTTTTCAGAAAAACTGTGATGTTTTGCTTAGGAAGTAGGATTAGGATAATCTAGTTGACTGAAGTTATCAAGCACACATTTTTGTCAGTTAAATTTTCAGGCAAATAGAGTATGATGAAATATACTTTTTTTTTTTTAATATATTGATTATTGAGAAGACTCTCCACAGCTGTAGAGCCTAAGGATACACATCTCTGAAAGCAGAGTATAGGAAGGTAGATTGATCTGCTCTGTAGGACACTATGAAGTGTCATGTAAACTCATTCTTTGAAAGAAATTCTTATTGACTTGCTTCCTTAACTTTTGTCTCTTTAAAATAGATGCAGAATGTGGGACAAAATGATTGGGTTAGCTTATCGACAGTTAGGTAACTGATACATGATTTCAAATTCTGTAGTGATAGACGGGGAGATGTATGAAAGAAATTTGAGGGGGTTTGCCATGACATTGATGAGGTAGGAATGACTTTAGTGATAAGTGAAAGCTTCATTTTAGTGCTTTATTTTTTAAGGCTTGGAAGCTGTGTGCTTGGTAGTTTAGTTTGCACTTTATTTCTTTTTATGAATGTACATATTTGAAGTCTTAATTCACCGCTTCTTTACACAGTTTGGCCTCAGTTTCATTATTTTACTCCTTCACAGGAATTTGTAATCAGCATATATTGCCTTTCTTTTATAGTTTTATGACCTTTGTGAACTATTCAGAACTGGAGGTCAGGTTCCTGACACAAACTACATATTTATGGTATGTAAACACCAGTGATACCAACTACTTATTTCATTTTATATTTTTTCAACTACTTATTTTTTTTTTTATTTTTTTATTTTTTTCAACTACTTATTTTAAATGGAGGAGATCTATCTTACTACATGTAGATGATGTAATACTTTCATTGCCATGTGACAATCACTATTTAAATATGTGAAAAGGTGATTCAATACTTTGCTACATTTTGCTGTGTCCTTTCGTTGAGAATAATTGTTCTTGTAAACTGCTGTGCAGGTAGGACTGGGTTGTAGCCTTTTTGTAGTTTTTGGTTAGGTAAAAACAAAAAAACAATAGCTTGGAACCTCAGGTTTAAAGCATAAATCTTCAATTTACTGTTATTTTGTCATCTTTTTTTTTTTGAGCATTCATTTTCATCTGTTATTAATCTGGATTGAAGAATGTACACATTTACACATTTGCTATTAAGGTAGATACTTGCTTTCCTTTTGGAATAAAATGTTACTGTTTTAATTTTTTTTGAGTCCTGTTATTTTCCTTTCTTCTGAAAATTTCTGGGTTACTCTCTTATTCTTTTAGCTGTTTCCCTATGGTCTAATATTGGCCCAAGTAAAACATAAATGGGAAGTGTAGATAGTATGTCATCATATGCAGTTGTTAAATACAAAACTGAGTGTAGAACACTGTTATGATATTTGCTCTAAAAAAAAAGAACTATTTTCAAATTGACAGCTCTTTTGATACAGTTAAAAATATTTTTGAAATTCATTTAAGGTTTTTTGATTCACATGTTTTTTTTGTTTTTTTTTTTTTGATTCACCTTTTTTTTTTTAACAAACGTTTATTAATGTAGGTAATAGAGAATTGAAAAAATGGTGGTTTTATAGGGAAAGTCCTTGAGAGAACTGCACAGCAGCTTGCTGTAAGCCTCCCGCAGCATAAGACTAGCACATTTAGTAGGAATAGCTTATTTACTTCCATTTCAATTTTTTGTTAAAACCCAATTTCCAAATAATTCAGTGTGTGACTCTTCATTTTTGTTATTTTGTACCATGTCTCTGAGTTTGTGCACTTTGGTATAATTTTTTTAAAATATTGCTGTTATTATATTGTTTGTAACTGTAAATTTTTACTTTACAGGGTGATTTTGTAGACCGAGGTTACTATAGTTTGGAGACCTTCACTTACCTTCTTGCACTAAAGGCTAAATGGCCTGATCGTATTACACTTTTGCGAGGAAATCATGAGAGTAGACAGATAACACAGGTGTATGGATTTTATGGTAAGATTTTCTGTTTCTCTGACTCTGAATATTGTCTTACCTTCCTCTTTGGGGAAAAAAACGACACATACGTCATACATGTGCTTTTAATAGTAAAATTAGAAAATACAGATAATCTTTCTCCACTTTCATTTTTAACTCCATTTTTTCCCTCAATCAGTTGAAAATCTGACTATGTAGAGAGAACCATTCTATTTTTTCTTTTTTTACTAAAGTGTATAGTTGATTTATAGTATTACTTTCAGGTGTGCATCACAGTGATTCAATATTTTTATAGATTATACTCCTTTTAAAGTTATTATAAAATATTAGCTATATCGCCTGTGTTTACAGTATATCCTTGTAGCTTATTATTTTATACATAGTAGTCTGAGAGAACCCTTTTTAACTTTTTGGTGTATGTCTTTCTAGATCAGTGCCTCAAAATGTAGTCTTCAGTTTACCTCATTGGAATTATCTGGGGTGCTTGTTAAAATTGTAGACTGCTGGGTGCCACTGTAGACCGTTTGGGGTGGGGCCTTAGAACCTGCTGAAAAGGAATGTTTTGCACCCTCGGTTTAAGAGCCTATTCTATATACATATGTATGTGTGTGTGTTTGTATACATATCTGTGTATGTATACATCACATCAAGCTAAAATGTGATCATACTTGGTTTTTTAATATTGTGATCAGCTTTTTCATTTCATTAATGTTGTTTTTGTAGCTGCACTGTAATACACTGTACGGATGTACTGTAAATCTGTGTACTTCCTCCAGAGAATACTGGAACTCAAGTCATTAAAAGTAAAATAGCTACTTCTATAAAATTTTGTATGATTGAAAGCTTTTAAAGATGAGATTTGGAGCTCTTTGAAAGAGGTAGATAGAACTCTTGAGATATTAATATGAATTTTCTTTGAGCACAAGGCAAATATTGAGAGATTAAAAAATATTAATCTCATAACAATTTAGTTTTAGACTTTATATTTTGAATTATCTTCTGTCATTGTAAAGATAAATTGAACTCTCTTACTGCTCATTTTGTCAGCCATTGTCAGTTATTAAACTGAGAAATTTTGAGAATTTATTGTTTATTTATTTATGGTCACCCTTTGTTTCTTGGGGAACCTTAGTTCCCCAATCAGGGATTGAAAGCAGGCCACGGCAGGGAAAGCCTGGAATCCTAACTACTAGCTCATCAGGGAACTCCCTGAGAATTTGTTGCTTATATAACTTTGTTAACAGAAATTGAAAAGTTAGATGGCTAATATTTATCTCCTTTCTACAAGTTACTTCTTATTTACATTCTCAAAATGCCAAATACCATTTAGAATAAAACTGATTGATGCTTTTACAAAATAATCGGTATTTTGGATAACATATACTATGATGTTAGCTCAGTGAAAGCAGCTGACTCCGGCTGTCCAAGACTACTATTATGCATACACTCACACCCCAGAAATTGACCACCATTACCACTGTGGGGCAAAAGGAATAAAAGGGAGAGGAAAGAGGACATTTTAATCGTGGTGCCTTGACTGAAGAAAACGGTAGCAGCACAACATCCAGTACTGAATGTTTTTGATCCCAGGCTATGCTCTAGTGCTCATAAAATGGTTTTGTTTAGTAAGAGGAAGCCCATCTGCTCCTCAGGAGGAAGATAGATTTAGTCATCATGGAACTTAATATTGATTTTAAAGTAAAAATGTCCACACATAGCTATTATATTGGGCCTTCAGTTCATCTTGATAAACATGGTTGTAGTTAGCAGTTATTATGAACCAAGTGCTTTGCTTATGTGTTAGGGTGAAAAATTGACAAGTCGATTCCTACTGGTAAACTGTGCTCAGTGTTAGAGATGTCTCCTGAGACTTTTACATAAGGATCCTGCCTCACGTAGAGATATAATTTAGAAAATTATGAGGGTTGACCATACCCCACAGTATCATTTTCAGCTGTACTTAGGACAATAGTGATATGTGTTTTTTTGCAAAATTAAGGAAGAAACCAAAGAGCATGGCTTCCTTGGTATTAACTGAGAGAAGAGATTAATATACTTTATTAACTGTTGTAGATAGCAGAGAGAATGTTCAGCTGAGAATATATAAGACCTAGCGATAACTACCAGGGTACTTACTAGAACTCAAGTGTGTAGTTGCACAATCTGCAGAAAATCTCAGGAGAGACAATGTAGGTCTGAGAAATGTTGAAAAGGGGGATTACCCATGTTCTTGTGATTAAGGGTCCTTTAATGTGTTTGGTTATCCTGCTAGCATAAAGTAGTCACGTTAAATACATTACTGTGTTTGATGGAATTGCCCAGAATTTTTTTAAAGTTTGTTTATTTATTTGACCACACCACATGGCCTGTAGGACCCAGTTCTCTGACCAGTGATCAAAACTGCACCTTTAGCAGTGAAAACAAGGAGTCCCAACCACCAGACCACCAGGGAACTACTCCCAGTGTTAATGATAAGACAAAAACGTTTGCTCCGGGTTATGTGAAATTAATATTTAGCTCTTCTTGATTATAGCATTTGACCAATGATTTCAAGCTGCTTCTTAGGGCCACTTTTGGAATGAAAAGTAGGACCACTTTCCTAGACCAGTTAGCTACTAGTCCCCTGGCTCTACATGGAGGATCTACCAGGGCTAAATATGTGTCATAACCTGCCATCCTAGTTTAAGCATAAGTTCTGTTGTCCTAGTGTTAGATATATCCTTTATTTATTTTATTTCATTTATGTATTTTTTGGCCGTGCCTCACAGCTTGCAGGATCTTAGTTCCCCAACCAGGGATTGAACCCAGGCCACGGCAGTGAAAGCGCTGAGTCCTAACCACTGGATCTCCAGGGAACTCCCTTGTATTCTTTATTTTTATCAGCATATTCAGAACTTCATTAATGAGAACTCTGTTTCTCTCATAGATGAGTGCCAAACCAAATATGGAAATGCTAATGCCTGGAGATACTGTACCAAAGTTTTTGACATGCTGACAGTAGCAGCTGTAAGTTTATGTAAATCTTTTTAAAAGCTTAAGTATTTTTCTGCCAGTAACACTTTGCATATGTTTATCTAATTGCCATCTCAATTATATTGATATCATTAGCACTCATTGATGAATTTAGGTATGACTGAGTTTATTGTTATATATTCAACTCTTTGTTATCTTTTTTTGCTAGTTAATAGATGAGCAGATTTTGTGTGTTCATGGTGGTTTATCTCCTGATATCAAAACACTGGATCAAATTCGAACCATTGAACGGAATCAGGAAATTCCCCATAAAGGAGCATTTTGTGATCTGGTTTGGTCAGATCCTGAAGATGTGGATACTTGGGCAATCAGTCCCCGAGGAGCAGGTTGGCTTTTTGGCGCAAAAGTCACAAATGAGGTAAAGCCAACATTTTTGTAAAAGTGGTTTGTTGGTCGCTAATGGCATATGTAAAGAACTATGGTTGTTATAGATACCAAACTTCTAGTCTAGTTTACTCAAACTGTGGTGCTCGTGGATATCAGATTTCCTGTCTGGTTTATCATATGTCTTTCCTTAAGGTTAAATGAGATCATGAAATAAAAGCACCTCCTTTAGCATCCACTGGTACTATGTGTAAAATAAATTTTCCTTTTCTTTCAAACACTGAAAGTAATGAGATAAGGGAAAGATAGGCAACTTTTTAATATATATTTCTTAGTGTATATATATTTTTTAAATTGAGATATAATTGACATATAACATTGTATTAGTTATGTATATAACATAATGATTTGATATGTGTGCTTATTGTGAATAGGCAGATTTTTTTGAGGTTCAGCTATTTTCATTTAAAAATACACACACATACACAGGGTGAACTAATCCAGCATAGTGGAGTCAGAGAGCTAGATTTATCTTGTCTGAGCCTCTGTTTCTTTCAGTTGCAAGAGAAGGATAATAAATCTCTTTCCAAATTTTTTAAGAGCCATACTGAAGCCTCAGTAAATGATCGATATTGATAGTAATGTGTTTGTGTGCTGTCATGTCCTACTCTTTGCAACCCATGGAATGTAGCTTGCTAGGCTCCTCTGTCCATGGGATTTCCCAGACAAGATTCCTGGGGTGGGTTGCCATTTTCCTCCTCCAGAGCATCTTCCTGATCCCATGTCTCTTGTGTCTCCTGCATTGGCAGGCGGATTCTTTGCCACTAGCGCCACCTGGGATGCAGACTGATAGTAATATATTTATTATTAAACCATAAAAAGCTTTGCTTCATATCTGAATGTACTTACAGAATGCTTTTCTTTCAGAAATTTGTGTCTAATTATGTGATTATTTCTATAACTCAGGCCAAAGTGTCTGACTTAGGAAAATTAGTGGGGAATAACAGTAGAATGGGTTCTATAATCAGGAGAGCTTTAGTTGATACAGGATTTATACTTAATTTAAATGCTTATTTTCTTATATATGTAGGTTGATTTATTGAAAAATGTGCTAAATACTTAACAGAACCTTTCTAAATTGCAGTTTGTTCATATCAACAACCTAAAACTCATCTGCAGAGCACATCAATTAGTGCATGAAGGCTATAAATTTATGTTTGATGAGAAGCTGGTAACAGTATGGTCTGCTCCTAATTACTGCTATCGTTGTGGAAATATTGCTTCAATCATGGTCTTCAAAGATGTAAATACAAGAGAACCAAAGTTATTCCGGGCAGTTCCAGATTCAGAACGTGTTATTCCTCCCAGAACGACGACGCCGTATTTCCTTTGAGGCCTTCGCCCCATCCTGCTGACCCATTTTTCTGCCCTCTTCTTACCCCAACTTTTGTGTATTACCCTCTACAATATACTTTTTATTGAGCACTTTGCTGCTGAAATGCTGCCTCTTGCCTTTTTTTTTTAATTTTAAATTATCTAAATTTATTGTTTGTTATGGTGTCTATAGCAATGTTTTTCTATCAGTTTCCTCCCCCTATCCCGTCCCCGCCTTGGACTCATTTGAGAAGACTTGAGAAATGTCTTAATACTCACACTGCTGCATGTAGCTCTTGCTTATTTACCGGTCTGAGGGAAACAGAATGTGTTTCCTTTTTTAAAAAGCCAATTGACAGAACAGACTACACTGAAATACTCCTCCTTTTGTATTATTCAGTCTTTTGTTTTAGTTTGGTAAGTTTTAAGAAATTTCAGCAGCAAAGTTGTTATCCAGTGGGCACGATGGACTGCAAATGACTCGAGTTATGTATACCGTCCCAGCTGTAAACTTCGTTGTCCTTTGTTGGATGATATTTTAAATGGATATAAAATAAATTGGTCTAAAGGGCTGCCCTTTGTTGTGTTTTTAAATTTTAGTTTTAAAACTGCTCTAGCTTATGACTTTGTACATTAAGATAATTGTATTGATCTTTTTCCAGATTCCTTGTATTTTTTAATAAAGTAATCCTAAATAAAACTCAGATAGGTTAAAATGTTAGAAATTTTAAACAGCATACGTTGTTAGCTTAAAGTTATTCTTTTTTTTTTTCCTAATCAAAGTTCTTGACCCTTTGGCTATTAAGTTTAAAACTTCAACTGAAATTCAGTACTATTTATTTTAAAAAAAATCACTAAACTGTGCCTAAAACAAATGACTGCCATATTAATGTTTTGGTTTATATCCTCTCTAGTAATAGAAAAACATTTAATACTTGTAATGCTGATGTGTTCATTTGATACCAGTTGAGTAGAATGTGATCAATCCAGTTTACAGTCTATCATGAGTATCATTAAGTAAAATATATGTACTTTTCAATGGGAATCATTCTTCTCTTGCTGTAACACTTGACCTTAACTTTTAGAAAGTATTCATTTTTTAACTGCAACTGGAAACGTTGAAAAGTCAGGACTCTTGTATTTGTGGATTGTAATCTGAAGCAGATTTTTTTAAAGTGTAGAAAAAAACCCAAATTGTCCTTTTTGTAAAGGTCTGTGATACCATGTTTTGGCTTTGTGTAAGTAATTTGAATATCCAAAGGGTTGTGATGATCAGTTCTTGATATGCAACTGTCCGCTTAATAAGGACAAGTGTTCCAGTAGTGTCTCTTATGACTTTGGTCATAAATGATGCTAGAATTAACCATTTTGTGAAATAGTTGGTATCCATTTACTACTATAATTAATTTTTTGTCATTCCAGGAAATCTTTGTGAAGCCAGCCAATTAATAAAGCACTTTAGCATCTGTTCAGGTAGTTTTGAAAACCAACTTTTTCCCATTCAGGATAAGAACTTCCAGGTTACCTAAAAATGCAATAAAAATCTTTATAGTCTAAGCTTCTTGGCACATAATTTTTCATCAGGGCTTTTCCTTTATTAAATGAGCACAATACTGTTTTAATTTTTACCCCCTTAACCACACAACTCCTTGTATAGTTTTTAATTGTGTAGCTGCAAGAAAGAAGTGACTAAGACATTTGCTGCAAACACTTGAACTGTTGGGTCAGTAGCTTTGTGTTACTGCCCTGACCCCAGTGTAATTCAGGGGGAAAGGTATTTTTTATCTTACAGGGATATGTAGCTATGTATTTTACTAATTGTGAAACACTGGAAATTAATGATGCAGACAACTTGGTTTGGTCTTGGAACAGCTCTCTGCAGTATTTTTTTTTTTTTTCTGTTACCATAAATTGTATTTAAGTGCTTGCTCTCACCTGCTTTTAAGTTGTACCAATAAAATCAGTAACCCTCAGCTCTTCCTTCCCATTTGACACTCCTTAGCTTAGATTGATGTAGTTGTTTTAGTTATCCGTGTAATGTGACTTTTATTTTTAAGTCAAGGTGTACTGCATTTGTTTGTCACTAGTTGGGCACGTGCCAATATTTCTGTCCATTCCTTAACTGCCATCTCTGTTTTGCCTGATTTTTTCTCTTCAACGGAATAATGGCTTTTTGCATGAAAAAAAGTTTTACTATTAGACATGTAAAGGGAAGAGAGAGTGAATGTATTGGACTTTGTAAGCCTAAAAGGAATATTTGGATCCCTCTAATAAAAAGGGCTATGTACTATTTAGAGTAATCATGTGGTGGAAAATACTTGCAAGTCACAGATTTATAGGCAGGAGGCTCTGTTACTCCCTGTGTCTAGGCTGAATGTAAAATCCCTTATGTTGTATTAATGGGGGTAATAACTATTTTTATTTGCCGATGATATACTTGGTTTCTAATAAAATGTCCTAGGCTCTAGTGAGAACTGTCTACTTTTAATTGCCAATTACTCCCCTTTCCTCATTTTTCTGATATGCTCTTGGCTAGCTTTTTCTCGGTTAATGCTTTTTCCTGAAAAATCTCACCATTTTAAATGTGTTTATTCGAGTGTGATCCTAAAAAGCCTGGATCAAGAGCACATCTCTAATATGCAGCCTGCATCATCTCCTACTCCATCTGGATGTCTAGAACTGTTGGACGATTTTGATGTCTTAAACCCTGGGTTTTGCTTTTGAAATAAGGTTTGAAATACTGTTCTTCACATTAAGATTTGTGTGTTTTTGCTTTGTAAGCCCAGCATCAGGTTTTGGAAAATGCCTGTACTGTGAAAGCAAATCCGAACTCTCTCTGAGCCTCTTTCATTGTCAGAAATAGAATTGCTTTCCATCAGCCTCCAAAAAATTGTATATCTGGGGTGGAAGAGATTTAACAGCAAAAATCCAGATTTTTAAATGTACTTGTTTTCTAAATGCCAATGTTTGTAAAGCACCTTCAGTTCTTTGGATGAAAGGTGCTATATTCTCTCAGTGTAAATTAATAAAAAGATTATAGGAAGTTTGTCAAAAAATTTTATCTAATGCAGTCTGTAGTATGTCCCAACAAGAAGTTAGCATTTTATATAACACAATTTTAAAAAATGCTTATTCCTTTACTTGGTTGCTTGACTAGTAAACAGAAGTGAAACTTTTTTTGTTCTGCATTTGACTCTTAAGTGTCCCAATTCTTTAAAGGAAACATTCATTGTTCTGTGCTGGATCCACTGCCCAGAACCGTGCTTCATGAGATCGTCACAACTCTTTCACTTGCGTAATTAAACAGTGTGAAGTCATGCTGATGAAATATACAGTAGTAAAACACCGAACAGAAGCATTTGGAAAGTCCCCTAGCATGAAACCACGCACAGTAGATGCTTGGGGAAGGAGCCTGTTCCCCTCTTACTAGTTTTCCTGTTAATCACTTGGTGAATATGTGCCTTTTTCACCCTTGTGATAGTAAGTTTATGCTGATTTGGATCATTCAAATGTTTCCTTAATTCAAAAATGCATGAAGTTTATGAATTTTTTTTTTGCATGTGTGTCAACAAAAATACTTACTAGGTAAGTATATTCCACTCAGTCCTTGGGGATCCACTGTTCTCGGCAGTTTGCTCTTTTTTATATAAATGGAAATGTGTTATTAAAGACTGAATGCAGGCATTATGGAATAGTGTGGAAAGAATATAGGTTTTGGGATCAATCTAGGAAAGAACCCCAGGTCTGCCAGGCAGTAAGAACAGCTAGCCTGTATTGAGCACACTTAGCTGAATACTGTACATGCCCTATTTTGTATCATCCTTAAAATGGCTCAATGACTATATTACCTCTTTGTTCATCAGATTCGGAAACAGATCATAGGTAACTCGAAGGAGAGCTAGAACTTGAACCCCTTTAAGGCATCCTAGAATAGTACATCTTACACAATATCGGTTATTGTAGCTGTGTGACCCCCAAGCAAGTTGGATTCTAATCTTAAAAATTCTGGGTCTAAGAATACATACAGGGTTGGTCTCAGGATTAAAAACAGCACTCAAAATACCCAGTCCCTGACCCGAAGTTGCAGTTTATTGAGAGCACACTTATATGCCATTTGCCCAAATTCATTGTAGTTAGGAAGTAAGAGTAATCCAAGGCAATATATAATTGCTGACATAGTGTAGTTTATATAAGTACAATGAATTTGGAGAAGGAAATGTTTAATTAGGATGGAGTAGTTGGGAAGGCTTAAAAGAGGAAGTGTGAATTAAAAGAGGAACATGTACCAGAATGATGGGCCATGCATTTCATGTAGTAGAAGCACAGAAGCAGGGATTACTAGAATTTGGACATGATTTGAAGATAGAATTGAGGGTACGTACTTCTTGGGAAAGCTTAAGAAATGAATAGCTGCAGCTCTATTGACAATACTGTGTTACAGAAGCATTGGCCAATTATGAAAAACCTTGAAAACCAGACAGGATAGTTTTAATTCATGTTTTGAGAAACATAGTAAATGACTTTCAAAATTAGTTGTCTTAGTAAGTTGATCCCACCAGGACTCCTACCCCATCTTTCCCAGTCTGACAAATTATTCTGGGGTTCTTTCCTTTTTCTGGCTTGGTAATAGTAAGGGTGGATACTACTGGTTGGGAATTAGGTGACTGTGGTTCTATAATTTTGGGGTTATGTAAAATACTAATCTGGGGAGCCAACATGTTCAATTGTTTTTTCTTGTCAATGCCATTTTAAAGGTTCCATTACAATTTACCATCATTTCACTGAAGGAAGTATGTAAAAAGAGCTGTCTCAGAATAAAGGACAGCCCTTTACACCAAATAAATTTGACTTTATGAAAAATTAGTATTCTTATTTTTGCCATTTGTGGAGATCAGTAAGAGATTTGTCCCAAGCCTTTTAGTGTGTATAACTCTAAGCTGTTATATTATTGATGCACAAAAGCATGTTCCACTAAAACAGAAGTAGCTTAAGAGAAAATTATTCCTCTTCTCAGCTCCAAATGGATTCTGAGGCTCTACCAAACAAAAACTACAGAGGAATGCAGCAAGGGGAAGGGGATTCCACCAAAAAGGAAGAATTTTGTTAATATGTTAATGAGTTACTTCTTATTTTGAAGGATGGTCTTGTTAAAGCAGAAAAGATGACTGATTATGCTTGTGTGCTGGTAGTCTTGCATGCTTAGGTCTGGCAACAATACTAAAAATGCAAAGAAATTTATTTCAAAATTGATTAGCTGGAGCAGAGGTCACAATTACCTTCAGTATCACAGGACGGTTAGCAACACATTCAGGGGTCAATTCTATACAGGCATTTGAAAACAAAGCCCATTGCTTTTGGTTATGGCATCAATTCTGTTTGCAGGGTTGATTTTCCTTTCTTGGTAATTTACTTTATAAACCTCTTGCTTTCTTGGAAGCCTGCACCCAAGCCTGTGATCTCTGCAGAGTACTGAGCACCTAAACCACGCTTTATTTTGATAAGATTCTTACAGTTTTCTTGCTGGATTCTCTATGAAGCTCTGAGTTCTGACCATTACAGCATGATGTAGTCTGGGACCGGATATGAGGTGGTCAAAATGAAGCTCAGTTTGGAGACTTCGCTCACTGTCGCACCTGCCAGAGGAGTTTGGGAAATTGCAGCGCTTGGCTGTTGGGTCTGGCGTGGCGCAGTGTCGGGGGGCGCCAGCAGGTGTGTGGGATGCAGGAAGCTGAGCCAAAAGAACCTGCCCGCAGGTGTCTGGCGCCGGAGACGCAGTTTCTACTTTCGGCCGCACGGTGGCGCTTAGATATCCCCGGCCTCGCTAGCAGTCTCTAAGGCACCTCCGCCGCCACCTGCAGTCTCAACCAAACTCTAGGTGGCGGGATGTGACGGCCCGAGAGTCCAATCGACCGCCAGGCTTTCGGCTACACTGCAGCTCTAGCCAATGGGAGCCGAGGAGAGGCGCGGAGGAGGCGGGTCTCGCGGCAAGCCTGGCAGAGGCGCGAGGCCCTCCGCCCGCCTCTCCGCCTACTCCAAGCCTCCGCCGCCTCAGCTTCCCGAGCGAGCCCTGCGGCCGCCGGAGCAGCTCCCGCGGCGGAGCAGGAGCCGGATGGTCAGAGGAGCCCGGCAGCCCCAGCAGCCGCGGAGTCGCCTGGCCCCCAGGTGGGGCGGGGGCTGGAGGGAGGTCGGGCTTGGGGATGGGGCGGGGGCGCGGGAGCGGGCCCAGGGCAGCAGCTTGGGGCCGTGAGGCATTCGGGGGCGCCGAGACTGGCGGGGCGGGGGGTTCAGGCTGCGGGGAACTCGGGGGTCGCCTAGGGGGCGGCGGAGCGGGCTGGCCGGCGGTCGCACCCTCCCGGCCGGATAAGAGGGGTGTGTGAGGGAAGGGGCGCCGACGGGTGAGACTCGGGGCGCTGGGCCGGGAGGGGCAGGAACGCGCGCGCCGGGTGGAGGGGGCCGTGGAATGCGGGGGGCGCCGGGCCTGGAGGGGCGGGGCTCGGAGGGGCACTGCACGGGCGGGAGGGGGTGGGCACCGGGAAGGGGAAGCGGAGGGGCTTGCGGGGTTGATGAAGCAGACAATGAGTAGGAGGTGGTGGGTGGTTTTGGGGAGATGGGCTGTGACGAATAAGGATGAGGATGGAGTGAGAGACCAGGAGACAGAGCAAGGTTTGGGCAAAACAGATATTAGGGGAACGGTGAGTCCCAGGGTCGCTGGGAAACAGAGCATAAGGCGTTTTGTAAGGTCAGGTATGGGCTTAGCGAGTCTAGGGTTCTCGAGGGCGGTCCGTTGAGTTCTTGACTGGCACAGTATGGCCCGCAGATGTGTTCTGGTATGTTACTTTTAGTTACCATCTTATCTGTTTGGTCTGTAGACTGACTGGCACAGTGGAGAAACCACCCCGAAAACGGAAAAGCAGGTAAGGCAAAATGCCTTCCTAATTTTTATTCGTATTTTCCATTTGCTTGGGTGCACCTGTGCTATACTGCATAATTATACACTGTCAGTGAAGTTTTTATTTAGCTTCTTCCTTAATGGGTGTAGCTGTGTGCAGGATCTCTCTTCTGAGGACCTCAAAGTATTACCTGTACACTTTTTTTTTTTTTTTTTGTATCTAAGATTATATGGCAAACAGATGTGGATAATTGAGAAGTCCTAGTTTTTTTATGTTAGCCGTAATTTCAACTTCTTCACCAGCTCTGTTTTAAAAGCTAAGGTTTATTGAACACCTACTATGTGCCAGGTACGATGCACAGGTGATTATTTGTATTATCTTCTGTAATCCTTGAAGCTCCCCAAGGAAGCGTGTACCGTTAATCACTGTTTTACCCAGGAGAGAACTGAGACACA
The DNA here is from genome assembly GCF_019320065.1 of Cervus canadensis. NCBI lineage: Eukaryota > Metazoa > Chordata > Mammalia > Artiodactyla > Cervidae > Cervus > Cervus canadensis. The sequence continues at coordinate 91,179,193 of NC_057390.1, read as the reverse complement.
AGAGAAGCTGAGCATTTCCCCAAGATCATACATCTAATAAATGATAGAACCAGGATTGGAATCCCGGCAGTCAGACTCCGGAGCTGAAGCTTTTAACGTTATTGTATAATGCCTCTAATAAATAAATAATTGAAAATAGGTAACTTTTAAAAAATTCATTGTACATAGAGTGTAATAAACAGCTGAACCACAGGAAAATAGATGCAAAAGTGGTCTGCAGCAAGTGCATTATTCTGTGCATCCATTCCATTTTCTGAGCACATCCCACGTGTCAGGTACTTTATAGCCATTCTGTGTAGTCATTTGGAGATTCCTTTTTCACAGATGTTGGCGTTGGCCTAGAGAAAGTGAGTGACAGTAGTGAGGATGTGGCCAGTAGGGCCACTGTAATAGTACTTGCTGAGTTATCCATGTTAATACCTGGAAAATCTTAACAGTAAGTAGATAATGAAATGCTGATGGTGGAAAGTGTCAGTAGCCAAAGTTCCTTTATCACTCTTTAGGCCTGTACTGGGCAATATGGTAGCCGTGTATGGCGTTGAACACTCAAAATGTGACTCGCATGACTGAGGAACTGAATTTTTAATATTATTAGTTGTAATTAATTTAAATTTAAACATGGATACTTAACTATTGGAAAATGTTTATATCTGGAACAACTTGGGTATGTGAATCTGCTTTTTCATCTGTAAATTATGAAATCTGAATACCGATCAAATTTATCCAATGAAAACTTAATGTCCAAGGTGAGGCAAATATTTTAAGTATTAAAAAAACACACCAAATTTCAAATTAGTACAAAAAGAGCATGGCAAATTTTTCATTATTAGTTTTTATGTTGATTACTTCATGAAATAGTATTTTAGATATACTGGATTAAATAAACTGTTACTCAAATTAATTTCAGTTTTTTCTTTTTATTTTTTCTAACATTACTGGGAATTTAAAGATCTCAAATATGGCTTACATTTACTTTCTTTTCAGTAGCCCTTGTTTAACTCTTATTACTCCATTGCCAGACGTTTAGAGTAGCCTCCTGACTGGGTACCCTACTTTGAATCTGTAATTGATTCACATACTTTGCAAGTTGATCTTGTAATTCTCAAGCTTAAGGTCCTTATGTGGTTCCCCTTGTTTACTGAACATAATTCAGACTTTTTAGTGTCATCATGAAAAGAAACTGCTCTCTATTATGATAAACCATAAAGAAAAAGAATGTTTAAAAAATGAGTGTGTGTATATATATATATGTATGTATATATAATTTTAACTGAATCACTTTGCTATACAGCAGAAAGTAACACAGCATTGTAATTCAACTATACTTCAGTGAAAAAAAAGAGAGACTGCCTTTATTTCACTTCTCCCTATCTTCCCAGCCACAGTAGAGTTTTGTGGCCTTGGAAATTCTCCATAATGGAGCTACTAAATGTCTCGTATTAAATAACTTTCTGGTGAACCCTTCAGAATGAATTAATGTTCTGTTTGCCATTCCCAGAACTTATGTTTAGGTTTTTGCATGATTCCTTTTTCCCTCTGGAATACTTTCTGCTCACTCCTTGGCAAGCTCCCCCCTTTTAAGACTTCCCTCAAACATCGCATCTTCCATGCGGACTTTCTACCCTGTCCTTCACCTTCCTCTTAGTTCGTTCCTACGATAGCTTGTAGATACACCCACGTGTAATGGTTTGGGCTGAATTTGAATCCTAGCTCTATCAAATACAAGTTTTGAGATGATGTACAAGTTAATAAACCTCTCTGAACCCCAGCTTCTTCCTTTGTATAATGTAAATAATAACAGTTCAACTCTGATAGGGTCATTAAGTGTTCAATATAGTGCCCCGCACATAGAAAGTATCCAATAAATTTTAGGTTAAAAAGCACATTAAATGCCTTTTATTTACCACCTCTTTTCTAAACATATATAGTAAAAGGATGGAAAATAAAGATGTTAAGGCAAAGAAGACATGAGAGAAGAATAATAAAATTAAATCAGTGGCGAAGTTATATAGACCAGAAAGTACTTCACAGTTCCCAAAGGTTGGTTCCGTATTTAGCTCTCAGTTTCCTAGAACAAAGCTAAGAAGAAAATAAAGCTCAACTTCCAGATTCATGCAATCTGTAAAATCAAAGACATGTTCAAGGGAGGCACACTTTTTTTTGACTTTCAGAGAAAAATTTCTCTCATTGATTTTTATAATGGGGACACTGGTTTTGTGGGGAAAAATCCCCAGTGATAAATATACTAGAGAGTTTTTTTTAAAGATTGCTTCTTATAATGCTGCTCAGTCCAGGTTTAGGTGATACCAGTGAACATTCTGCAGAGAGCCAAAGCCCCTGGGTGTAGGTGTACTGCTTGCTGATGGTTTGGCTTGGCTCAGAGATAAGGAGGGATGCATAAATTATCAGGACTCTGCTTCTCCTCAGCACCCAGAATGGTTCCTGGCACCTAGAGAATGTTTGATTGAATTATGGAATGAATGAATCCTTAAATAATTGGTTTCATGAATATTATTTCTTGTAACCAAGTTTTGATAAGCATCAGGCAGCACAGAGTTTTACATTCTTACTCTCAGTCAGGAGTCCTGAGGGCACACATTCTGCGTATCTGAGGTCAGATCCTGACCAAGTCAGCATTTTGGCCTGAATGGACTGCCAATGTATATGTCTAAAGGGATCCTGTGGGCAGGACCAAGGTTTTTCTCAGAAAACAGTTCTGGGATTGCTCTAAAGGTAGAAAAAATAATGGCCAGACAAGCTCTAAAGATAGATTATAGAGAGAGGATATAATGGTCGTAGCCAGAAATTATTTATAGCTGTTTTTATGAGTTGTATACTGTGGCCATAAAATCCTCAATATCAAATGATGGAACTTCCTGGTGAACATTTCAAGATGAGTTAATAGCTGAAGGTAGTGTTAAGTATCGCTTTGAGCTGGCCTGCTGCGTTGAGTTGTGGACTATTAGGCTGTATATCCTATCCCATTTTAGGAAACGGTTGCCAAGTGTGATTTTTATTTTAGGATAGTTCCTGTGAAGTCATTGTTTTTGATAGACATTAGTTAGTGGCTGAGTTATCTTTTGAGAACATTCCTAGTGGACTAAACTATAAGACAGTTGAAGAAAAACTAAGATGACTTGAGATAAGCGCCTCATAACCCACTGCTAACCATTTCTTTGTTCGTTCTCCCTGCCCACCACCCCCAACTAAAACTCTTGTTTCCTTGTTTTAGTTCATCTTTGTACCCCTAGTACTGAGGGGTGCCCAATAAAAACATAGGGGACTAACAGATGAATTGGTGGTCAGAGGGAGTTAGTGCGGAATGGGGCTTTGGTGGTCAAAATAATGTGATACTGTTTAATGCCCCTGAAAAACCGTACTAGGCTGAAAGGAGTTTTAAGATTAGGAAACTTAACCTCTATCTGGTTTTGAAGAGTTCCAAAGGCTTCAATATGTCTGTTAATAAGTTTTGGATTATGAACTAGAGAATCCTTTCAGATCCTATTAGGAACAGGACCCATTTGTTTGGATAAGATTCATGTGATTAAAGCTTTATTGTGTGATTTGGGTTTTGTGTGTGTGTGTATGATGTATTTAAAGCAAAAGGATCCATATATTTTGGTGGTGTATGTAATTTGTTTAAATTACATTTGAATTAAAAAAACAAAACAAAACAGGAAAACAAAACCTTTAAATGCTTTCTAGTTCTGGGTACTAGGGATATAGACATGAATCTGACCCCTGCTGAGGAAAAGTTCATATCTTGGTGGGGGAGACAGACACACAAAAATGAAATGATGTAATTGACTTTGTATATATCCTAAGAGTTTATAGTAATTCTTCATGTTGGTAATGAGGGCAGTTTCTACAGACATTTCATCTAAGCTGTGAAGGTTTAGAGGATAAATTTTGGCAGTAGTGTGACTGTTGAAAATGACAGAGTAGAGCTAGGATGTAGGCTGACTAATGATGCAGTCTTCATTGTTTAGTCACTCTGTCATGTACGACAGACATGACATGTCTTGTGACCCCATGGACTGCAGCCCGCCAGGCACCTCTGTCCATGGGATTTCCCAGGCAAGAATACTGGAGTGGGTTGCCATTGCCTTCTCCAGGGGATCTTCCCTGACCCAAGGATTGAACCTGCGTCTCCTGCATTGGCAGGTTTCTTTACCACTAATCACCTGGGAAGCCCTAGTGATGAAGTCTTAAGAGAGATGAATTCAGAACAAGTGTCAGGTGTGGGAAGAAAGAAGTTTTTAAATGCTTGGGCTGTGATGTCAGTTTAGAAATTATGCAGTAGTTCTCAACGAGGTACCATTTTCTCTCCAAGGGGCACTTGGCAATGTATGACAGGATGAGGTGGTTGGATGGCATCACCGGCTCGACGTACATGAGTTTGAGCAAGGTCTGGGAGTTGGTGATGGACAGGGAAGTCTGGCGTGCTGCAGTCCCTGGGGTCGCAGAGAATAGGACATGACTGAGTGACTGAACTGAACTGAGAGACATTTTTAGTTGTATAAATCAGGGCATTTAGTGGGTTGTTGAAGAGCACTGCTAAACATCTGCAGCATACAGGACAGCTTCCCAACTGAGGAATTGTGCTGCTCCCATTGTCTGATGCTGAGAAATCCTGAATTAGAGTTTGAATCCTGGCTTTTCCTAATACTAGCTTTGGGCTCTTGGATAAAGTATTTAACCTCTGAACCTGTTTGTTGTTTTGCCCAATGCAGGTAATGATAGTATCCACTTTGTGGAGTTATTACCCTCTTCTAATAGCATATAAACTTGTCTGTTTTCCTTACTATTCTGTTCCCAGCACTTAGAACAGTGCCTCACGTGTAATAGATACTCAGTCACTCTTTGTTGGCTAATTCAATGAATGACTTATTGAGGGGATTCATTGAAGTAATGAGTGTAAGATACATGATACCATTACCTGACATACATTAATAACTCAGTATGATAGTTGTGTCTATCCTTAGCTTAAATATCTTTATTTTGCCTTCACTTCCAGTATTTTTAAAAATCAGCTTTATTGAGGTGTTATTTACCTATGATAAAATTCACCAATTTTAAGTATACAGTTTGAGGAGTTTTGACAAATATATGCAGTTGTATAACCACCCATTGCAATTATGATATAGAACATTGGTATCCTGTGCTTCTTGTACGACTCACATTTGTTCATGTTTCCTTGTAGTCATGGTTCTGGCAACCACTGGTCTTTTTTTCCCTGTCACTGTAGTTTTGTCTTTTCTAGAATTTCATGTAAGTGAATCATTCCGTATATGGTCTTCTGTGTCTAGCTTCTTCCACTTGGTATAATGCTTTTGAGATTCATCCGTGTTATTGTTTGTGGTTGTAGTCAGTTTCTTCTTATTGAGGAGCATTTCACTGTTTGATTTTACTACACTTAGCATTCACCAGTTGATGGACATTTGGCTTTGTTTCTAGTTGGCTAGTATGAATACAACTGTTATGAACATTTGAGTTAAAGTCTTTGTGCACACATATGTTTTCACTTCTCTTGAGTAAATGCCTAGGAGTGGACTTGCTGGGTCTTATAGTAAGTGTAGTTTAGCTTTTTTTTTTTTTTTTTTTGTAGTTTAGCTTTTTAAGAAATTTCCAAACTGTTTTTCAAAGTGGCTGTACTATTTTGCATTCCCACTAACACAATGTATGGGATTTTATTTGCTCCACATTCTTGTCAGGACTTGGTATTCTTTTTCAAGTTATATTGAGATATGTAATTGGCATACAGTAAGCTGCATATATTTAAAGCATACAGTGATAAATTTTAACAAATTCCCCTTTGCCATTCTAGGGGTGTGTAGTTATACCATTATGTTTTTGTTTGGCGTTCCTTTACCTCCTTTTGTAATTTTCCTGTTCAGATCTTTTGCCCATTTTTGTGGTCAGTTGTTTGTCTTCTTTTATTTATTTATTTATTTATTTATTTTTTTGTTTGTCTTCTTATATAGTTATAGGAGTTCTTTATATTGTATACTCTGAAAATTCTTTATCAGGTGTGTTCTGCAGATTTTTTCCCCCAGTTTGTGGCTTGCCATTTCCTTTTCTTTACAGTATCTTGAGGAGCTTTTAGCATGAATAGTAGGTTGGATGGGAACACATTTAATTGAGACAACAGATCTAGGATTAGGTTCGGGTAAGAGCATGAGTGTATTCTGGCTACACGGAGCATTAAGTGCTGCAGTGTCCCATCTTTAACAGGCTAATGAAAACATGGGTCTGGAGCTGAAGGGAGAGATTAGGGCTTGAGATGCGGATTAGGAAGTCAGCAGCAGATACGCAGTGATCCAGGTCATGGAAAGGAATGAGACAACCCAGAGGGACCATGTGGAGTGGGATGTGCCGATGGCAGTAGAGTGCTGCAGTGAGTACACGGTGAGGAAGCAGACCAGACAGCTTTGTCTCTTAGACGTTGTCTCTTGGCCGTATTATCTGTCCACTGCAGTCTTTCTGCAGGTGGTCATCAAACGAGGAGTGTCTATTTTTGGGAGACAGATTTCTGTACAAAGGGTACACTCTTTGGCGAGAAACATATTCTGGAGGTAGTTATGTGGAAAACTGGGGGCATGTCTTCCAGTCTACATTGAAACACAGGAATATTAGGGAGTTTCCTTGTGCTGATGTTGGCCTAGGCAGTATCTCTGTGGAAAGGCAGTGGCCGTGGTAAGGCTGTTTCTTATGGGCAAGTGTCGGTGAGAACCTAAGGTGAAGTGCCAGAATTAAATTCTGTAAAAACAGACTTGGTGAGGGGTGTGTGTTGGGGGGGGCCCTAAGAGTAGATGGTCAAAGTATTCAACGTTTTCATGGTAATACTTTATTCAAGAATTATACCTAGACCAGCTCAAGCAGTGGTTTTCAAGGGTTTTCATAAAGAGCCCAGAGGTTCCTTGGTGGTGATTCAAGGGCTCCAGGGGGTTAGAGTGCCCGGAGGAGGCAGAAGTAGATTAAGCAGGCTAGCTCGCCTCCAAGACTCCAGATCTACTTTTCTGTATGTATGTATATATATTTTAAAAATTTTTATTTATTTTTTGGCTGTGCTGTATCTTTATTGCTTTCCCCAGGCTTTTTCTAGTTGCGGCAAGCAGGGCTACTGTCTCGTTGCAGTGTACAGGCTTCTCATTTCAGTGGCTCCTCTTGTTGCAGAGCACGGGCTCTTGAGCACAGGGGTTTCAGTAGTCATGGTGCTTGGGCTTAGTTGCCCCATGGCATGTGGAATCTTCCTGGTCCAGGGATTGAACCTGTGTCCCTGACGTTGGAAGGCAGTTTCTTAACCACTGAACCACCAGGGAAGTCCTCTTGTATATTTTTAATATGGAAAATTTCAAATAATAATAGATAATCTTAGAATAATAATCTTAGCATACTATAGTGAACCTGAATTGTTTGTCACCCAGCTTGAACAAGTATCAGCTCAATCCTATTTCATGTGTATACATAACTCCTCCACCTGAAGTGTATTCTATACATATTATTCATCTGTAAATGATTTAGTATGTATTGTTGAAAGATAAAGATTCTTCAAGCGCATAACTGTAGTTCCTTGAGCAACAACTTGAAAGTTAGCAGTATTTCCTTAGCATCATTAAATATTTCATCAGTGTTCAGATATCCATGGTTGATTTAATCATTTTAAAAAAATCTGTTCAAATCAAGATCTAGATAAAATTAGGACTTGCAATTTGTTGATTAGATCTTAAGGTTTTTAAAAAAAATCTATAGTTTGCCCACTCTGTCCCCCCACCACCCTTATGGCAGAAAGCGAAGAAGAACTAAAGAGCCTCTTGATGAAAGTGAAAGAGGAGAGTGAAAAATTTGTCTTAAAGCTCAGCATTCAGAAAACTAAGATCATGGCATCCGGTCCCATCACTTCATGGCAAATAGATGGGGAAACAGTGGAAACAGTGGCTGACTTTATTTTTTGGGGCTCCAAAATCACTGCAGATTATGATTGCAGCCATGAAATTAAAAGACGCTTACTCCCTGGAAGGAAAGTTATGACCAACCTAGGCAGCATATTAAAAAGCAGAGACATTACTTTGCCAGCAAAGGTCCGTCTAGTCAAGGCTATGGTTTTTCCAGTGGTCATGTGTGGATGTGAGAGTTGGACTATAAAGAAAGCTGAGCGCAGAAGAATTGATGCTTTTGAACTGTGGTGTTGGAGAAGACTCTCGAGAGTCCGTTGAACTGCAAGGAGATCCAACCAGTCCATCCTGAAGGAGATCAGTCCTGGGTGTTCATTGGAAGGACTGATGCTGAAGCTGAAACTCCAGTGCCTTGGCCTTCTGATGCAAAGAGCTGACTCATCGGAAAAGACCCTGATGCTGGGAAAGATTGAGGGCAGGAGCAGAAGGGGACGACAGAGGATGAGATGGTTGGATGTCATCACGGACTCAATGGACATGGGTTTGGGTGGACTCCATCAGTTGGTGATGGACAGGGAGGCCTGGCGTGGTATAGTTCACAGAGTCCCAAAGAGTTGGACACGACTGAGCTATTGAACTGAACAATCTGAATTTTTCATTTTCTAAAAGGTTGGGGTATGATTTATAATGATGAAACTCACCTATTTTAGTGTTCAGCTTTGTAAATTTTGACAAATGCACACAGTTTTGTAACCACCACTACAATCATTATATAGAACATTTTCATCATTCCCCCAAATTCCTTTCGGTCCCCATTGACCAATTGGCAACCACCAACCAGTTTTTTCACAGTCTGAAATTTTGCCGATTCGGTCCCCAGGGTATCATTTAGCATGTTTCTCTGTTCCCCGTGTGTCTTATAAATTGGTCGATCGGTCGTTAGAACTAGTTCTGGAGACTTGATGAGATAGAGTCAGGTTTTGTTGGTTCTTTTTTTTTTTTGCAAGAATGCTTAATAGGGGTGGTATGTAGTTCTTTCAGGGCCTCTTTTTTTTCTTTTTTGCTGCTAGGAACTCACAGTAATCAGTGTCTGTAATTTCATTTGAGGTTACAGATGGTGACATTCTAAATCTTTCATTCCTTCTTAATTGCTAGCTGAAATGCTTTTATAAAAAGAAGTTCTCTTAAATTTTCTTAAATTTTATTTTTGAAACTAACATATTACAGTCAAATGAAAAGTTCTATGACATTTTAACACATGTACAGATTCCTGTAACCACCACTGCAAGAAGAGTATGAAACATTCCCATTACCCCCAGAACTTGCTTCTGCTGTACCATTGGAGCCTCATCCTCCTTGCATCCCCAGCTCCCTGGCAGCTGATCCGTTCTTCATCAACTGTTTAATATTCCTTAGGTACAGTTTGTAAAAGGAAAAGCAGGATAAAGGCTTGTCCCCTTGCCCCTTTCTTTTTATAATTTATACCAAATATCACCATGAATTGCTTTCCTGGCATGCTTCAAAGGTGACTGACTGTCTTCTTATCAACTCATGGATTTAGACATATTAGTAAATTTCAACCCATTGTGATTATTTTTCTTGTTGATGATCATATTGACCAGTGGAAGCCTCTTCTATATTGGCTCTTGGGTCCTTTTGAGAAGAATCCAGTAGACTTTGGTAGCTTCCTTCCAAACCCATCATTTGTTTTCTGCTCAGGCCTAGAATCAACCATTCCACACAGAGACCTATTTTTTCTAGTATCTCTCAACTTCTAACTCTCTGTTTTGTATCCTGAGAGTCTATCTGAAAGAAAGGATTGTAGAACCTACAAGTAGTTTTGAAAACAACAAATCCAAAAGAATGGATTATATACTATATTCTTTCATAATCTACCAGAAATGTATTTTTTAATTGAGTTTTTTTGATAAAAGTTGACTAGCACACAATTGGGACATATTTTAGGTTAAGATCCTGAAATATAGGTAATCTGCAATGCTGTTTATGGTTGGATCTGTTGAGAGATTAAGTAAATGACTTGTGAATCATGCAGTAGACTTGATTTTTCTATACTGTGGAAATTATGGGTCCCTAATCTAAGTGGGTGGCTTTCCCACAAGACCAGGATTTTTGCAGGGAGGATAATGAATTCAGGCAGATACACATGGTTATGTAACTAATTGCTTAATATTCTATACATTAGGAGAGTATAACCTGGGAAATTTTGGGAGTACTGTATTAGTGATGGAAAAATCTTAGTATTTTGATGGAGCAACTTGTCTGGAATTTTTCTGAAACCACCAAGATTAGTGAATTGTAAAAGATATCCATAAGGTACTAAATTAATTGACTATATAGTCAGTATGAATCTTATCTCACAAAATGAGGTAACCATGAAGCATTACTGTATATATGTTATTTATTTTTGACTGTGCTGGGTCCTCATTGCTTTGCCTGGGCCTTCTCTAGTTGCAGCAGGCAGGGGCCACTCTTTGTTATGGTGCTCGGGCTTCTCATTGCAGTGGCTTCTGTTGCGGAGTGCAGTCTCTAGGTGAGCGGGCTTCAGTAGTTTTGGCATACAGGCTCAGCAGTTGTGGCTGGCAGGCTTGATTGCTCCATGACATGTGAAATCTTCCTGGACCAGGGATCAAACCTGTGTTCCCTGCATTTGCAGGTGGATTCTTATCCACTGCACCACCCAGGAAGTTCTGTATTATTTATTTTGAATGAAATTAAATCCAACCTTGAGACATCCCCTCTGCCCCAACTCTATCAAACTCATGAAAAACTCAATCTCAGGGATTAAGAATGGCATCCACCCCTCCTCAGGGTTGTGCAGCATCTGAGAGGCTTGTGAGGAACCAGGAGAAGGGTGGAAGGTTAGTTTTCAGTCCACTGTGGCTGTGAGTGGTAAGCCTGTTGTTGAGGTGGGTGTGGGTCCTTCACTTTTGGTGGCTCTAATGGTTATGACTGACTTGAAGCTCAAGAGTTGTTGCCAGGCATGGGGGTTCTGGTGTAGAGGTTTCAGCTCTCCAGGTACAGTGCATACCTGAGTCCCTGTGAAGACTTGTTACCTCCTAGAGCACTGCTAGGAAGTGGAGTTGCAAGTCTCTTTTTGTGAGTCCCAAAGCTCTTCCCCTTCCCAATTAAATTTCCCTCCTTTTTTCTTCTTATTTCTACCTTTCTGCCCTCAAAGGCACTTTCTTTCCACCCTTCCCTCAGCGTAATCTCCTCAAGGAGTTTACATTGTCAGAAAACAAACACAAACCTCCCTTGAGGCAGGGACTGTTTTCTTGGGGATTGAGGAATACAGTGAGAGTAAAACATCCATTGGTGTCTTAATAACTTATCCAGCTACTTAATTTTTTTCTTTCTTCTCTTAATAATTCTTTTACTCCCTGTGGTGGTTTTAAAGAACTGTGTATAAATTCTTTAATTCTCCTTTCTTTAAAAGATGGAGCTTGGGAACTTCCCTGGTGGTCCAGTGGTCAAGACTCCACACTCCCAATGCAGGGGCCATGGGTTCAATCCCTAGTTATTGAACTAAGATCCTGCATGCCACACGGCGTGGTCAAAAAAGAAAAAAAGATGGAGTTTAATTCTCCCCTTGAGTGTCGGGTGAACTCGGTGACTCACTCCTAGGGAATAGAATATAGGAATGATGAGGTGTCCTTTCCCAGATCAGGTTGTAAGGAGTCTTTATCGTCATTCTTGGGTGTTCTCTCTCTTTCCCTCCTTTCCTTCCTCCTCCTCTTCTCTTGGCTCACTCGCTCTGGTAGACACTAGCTGCCATAGTGAGAGGGAGCCACTTGCCATGTTGTGCAGACACTTGGGCAGCCTATGGGGAAGGCCACATGTTAAGGAAGCAAGGCCTGCCAGCAACCACATGAGTGAGCTTGGAAGGGGATCCTATATTAGTTGAGCCTTGAGATGACTACAGCCCTCGCCAACAGCTTGACTTATTATCCTGGCTTCACAAGGGCTGAATTACATGAGACCATAATTTTTTTTTTTTGAAAGAATCTCTTCCAGCACTGGCTCTATTGTACCCCAAAGGGCCTTAGTCTCTCTCTTAAGCTTTTTCTCCTTCTGGATAGGTCTCTGATATGGAGTGGGGTGGGGTGTGTGTTTGTGTGTGTGTGTTTTGGAAGCAGCTGTCTTTTGATTAGAGGCATTGAAGGATAGTTTACTTTCAGGCAGCGATGTGTCCCTGTGCTAATAATTGAATCTCCAGCCAATTGTGCGTTGTCATCTTCAGAGCCTTTGCTCTCTCCCTGGACTTTGGTCTGACAGATTGAGAGGTAGTCCCCTGCTCACATTCACTCTTATTAAGGGAAGAGCAAAAGGTGGTTGTCCTGTGAAAGTGTATGTGTTAGTCACTCCAGTTGTGTCTGAGTCTTTGCGACCCCACAGACTGCAGCCTGCCAGGCTCCTCTGTTCATGGAATTCTCCAGGCAAGAATGCTGGAGTGGGTTGCCATTTCCTTCTCCAAATTGCCCAGTGAAGGGGTCAGTTTTCCTCTGCCTGGTACCTGTCACCAGATTTTGAATTCTTGTTTTTGCTCTTTCTTAGTTGTCTGGGAAGAGCAGGCAAATCAGTGTCAAGTAAGCTGTGATGGTGGCTAATTTTATGTGTCAACTTGACTTGCCTACAGGGTGCCCAGATAGTTGGTCAAGCATTATTCCTGGAGTGTCAGGGTGTCTTTGGCTGAGATTAACTTTTGAACCATAGTCTTAAATAGTACAGACTGCCCTCCTCAACATGGGTGGGGCCTTATCCAGTCGACTGAAGACCTGAAACTAAAAGGCTGAGTAAGAAGGAACTCCTGTCTGACTGCTTGAGTTGGGACCTCAGTCTTTTCCTGCCTTTGGATGCGAGCTGGAACCTTGCTCTTCTTGGATCTCGAGCCCATTGGCTCCCAGTCTGGAATTTAAACCATCAACCCTCCCGTTTCTCAGGCCGTCAGAATGGAATCATGCCATCAGCTCTCCCAGACCTCCAGCGTGATGACTGAGGATCTTGGAACTTTTCAGTCTGCCTAATTGTGTGAGCCAATTCCTTATTATCTAAACACACACACTCCTTCTTGTTTCTGTTTCTCAGGAGAACCCTGGCTAATACTCAAACCTAGTCTTTTTTATGTCCTTTGTTTCTTACCTGGTTTTCCATAACGCTCCTTAAGCTGTCGTAGCTTCTGCACTACTAGCTGTGGGTTCTCTTCATGGATGCAGTCTGCCATGAAATGGTCATCTTCACCGTGAGCTAAGCTTGTCTTTTCATGAGCTTGGCTGCTGCCTTTGGTAGCATTGCAGTCTCAGGCTAGGCACCATTCTTTATATTCTTGTTTTACAGTTGGGTTTCTTTCAGTCAAGTTCTCTCCATGTATTCCATGGGCCTTGAAAGCATATGTGCCTGTTGGCAGTATCCTGAGTTCTTCCTGAATGGGGGCCCCATGTTGAAAGTGCTCACACATGGTTTCCCAAAAGCCTGCAAAGTGGCTGTCAGAACTCTTAAACTATTGTGATCATTTCCAAACTGTAGAGTTATTACATATAGATTTTTAGAGAACAGCTGTCAAAACTAAAGATTTTAGATTTAGCATTGTTGCCATTAGCCTGTCTTGTTAATTGATATCAAGCCATTTACCTATTAGAGTAACTCCTGGCTGGTGATAACAAAAGTGTCATCCACAAGTAAGAGAATTCTTACTTTTTTGTATAATAGGAACATGCATCTGTATCGTCCTAAGCCAGTTTTGTTTTTATTTTTGCTTTTTTTTTTGCTGCGCTGGGTCTTCATTGCGGTGCGTGTGGGCTTCTCTAGCTGTGCTGCTGGCTTAGTTGCCCTGCTGCATGTGGGATCTGCATGCGCCCAACCACAGATAAAACCCACTTCCCCTACATTGGAAGGCGGATTCCTAACCACTAGACTACAAAGGAAGTCCTTCCCAAACCACTTTTAAATCTTCAAGATATAAGTTAAAAAGAAGGGAAATGCTTTTAATAACTTATAAAAGAATCCTAGAATTTGTATTGGAAGAGATTAGTTATCGAGTTCAACCATAAGCACAGCAGGAGAAATCCTACCATAACATATCTGAAAAGAAAGTCCTGAAAAATGCCTCAGTCTCTTCAAATATGGTTTACCTTGTGTTTACCAACACCTGACATGTATTCATTGTTTCCTAAAATCTTCACCTAAATCACCTGAATGTCTCATGTATGTATGTGCTCTTGCATATACATGCCCTTGTACCAAGACCAGTTCCGTTCAGTAGAGGTATTAGTGAACTCGTGGTACTTCTGTCATTATTGATTTTTCTCAATAACCAGATAATAAAATCACAACCATTTTCATATGGATGGCCACAGAAGCTTTACTTTTAAAAAAGGGTTCTTGAAAATGTTGAAAACCACTGAATTAAGTATCTCTGAAGCTATTTCTAGCTCTAGTTTGTGGAGAAAGGACTGTGGTTCAGGGATGGAGTCTTTGTATAAGAATGTGTTCAAAGAGTATATAGTGTAGCATTCTGGTGAAATCCCCAGATCTTTGCCTGGTTTCTAGCCACTGCTTTTCATTTTTTCTTCCTTGCATACCTCAGGGATTTGATTCATCCCCCACCTCCCCTACTCAGCTATTATGTAACCTATTGTGCTCTCCGCCCATAAACCTGCCTTGAAAGTGTTTGAAACAGGATGCAGGTACCTCAGCTTTTCCCTTACCCTGTTAACTTGGAACGTATCTGCAGCATTTTCATTTTTACAGATGTTTTACTGTCAGTGACAGTAGGGAGTGAATTGAATGCATGGGAACATGAATTTTTGAATTTAGAGTTTTACTAAAATGAAGAGATTTCCCTAATCTTCACTATAAAATACATGAGAAAAGCTTAGTTTTCTGGTAATTGCTAGAATTAAAGCAGTGGACTAAGTGATGTCAAAGTGTCTTCCAACTCACGTATGTTTAACTTTCAGTGAGTGGTTGCTCAGTTTCCTTATTTTCTTTTTTTTTTAAATTCTGAGAAGTAGCTACACATCTTTTCTTCTCTTTTTCTATATCATTTGGCCCTGAAAATAGTCACTTGCAGGCCACTGAATTCATTTCACCACAGAGGAGAAGCTCAAGGTTATTTTCAATTTCTTTACCCATTGCTTTTTGCAGGAAAAGTCTACTTAATAAAAACCGATAACCACCAACAAAAAGTCCACTTCAGTATATTCTGAACATAACCATTCGTTGGCATGGTAGACTGTTTCCCAAAGGTGTCTGCAGTCGTGTCTTTCATCCCACATGCTCTTACACTGTGACCTTGACCTTCCTCCCACCTAGTGATGAGGTTTGTGTCCCCGTCTCCTAACCAGCACAGGCCTTTCCAACTGTCTCCACCAATAGAGCATGGCTCCAGCCACACTATGTGACTTCTGGAGCAAGATTATAGAAATGCCATGTACCTCCACCTTCCTCTCTCGGGATAGGGGCTTAGAACCTGGCTTCCAGCCCCTGTGAGTGGCTAAAGCTCCTGGCCCTCAGCCTCAGCTGAGCTCCCAGCTGCCATCAGCATTGGTCCTGAAAGCAGGTCGTAATCCTCCAGATCCCCATCCCGGTGCCCCAGTGAGTGCCCACGGAGAGCAGAGAAGAGCTGTCTCTGCCAAGCTCGACCCAAGTTGCCAACTCAGAGCCACAATGAAAGATTGTTGTTTTAAGCCAGTAGGTTGTATAACAGAAGATAACTGACATTCTGTTTTGCCAGAGGTTGGAGTAGAGACCATACTATATATTAACCGGCCTCAATTTTAAGAATAAGATACATTTATTTCTACCTTCAGGAGCACTGTCAGTATCAGAAGAAAAACAGACTCTTTATCTTCTTTCTTTATAGACTTATCTCATTCACTTTGATTTTCCATGTTTATTTTATTTTGGTTTTTAAAAAATTAGTAAGTAGTACAAAACAGCAAAACTGAGCAATAATCTCCCTGCCCAGATAACTCCATTCTCGTGTCCTTGTAGTTCAGAAGGTTATGGCATGTTAATAATGTACAGTGACTTTGCAATGACTCGGGCCAGATTGTGTGACCTTGGAAAGCAACATCCTCTTTGTGAATCAGTTTCTTTATCTATAAAATGGTTTCTACTTCATAGGGTTGTCGAGAGACTTCAATGATTTATACACATGAAGTGAGAGTGCCTGTCATAGAATACTGGCTGTTAATTACTATGCCCATCACTACTACTGTTATTGGCCTTACTATTTTTAGACTAGGGAGGGGAAGGATAACCAGCAGAAAGATGTCAGTCTGAAATGATGGAGTGAATACTCCAGAGAAGTTAGGGACAGAGGGATGTTGGGAAGCCTGAAGGGACTTGGGAATTATTTAACATGTTTTCGATTTTTCAAGGCTTAAAGGTTTACCTGAAAGGTGAAGAGCAGAAAGACCTCTGGGAAAATTGATGAGAGACTGTAGTAGAGAAATTTAAAAAATGGGGAGGTACTGATGCTGGTTTTTGGACTTCTTGATAATGACTGGCATTTACTGATTAGGCAATGATGTCTCAAATATATTACCTGTAATCACTAGTTTGTTTTTTATCAAGCCCTTTCAGTTTATTGATGGATACTTTGCATGTAGTAAAATGTATAGATGGGAAGTGTTCAGTTCAGTGTGTGTCTTTATCAGTTCTTAATTGTTTAGTGTTTTGGTTGATTACAGAGTAGAAATAAATGAACTAAATGGAGGAAGGAGACCTAGGGAGGATAGCTTAATCTCTAGGGTTCTGGTGCTTATTAGCAGATCAAGTTTATATTTTTTACTTCATTAGAAGACAGATGTTATCATTCCCGTTTATAAATAGAGAAACTGAGGCTCATGAAAATAAAGTGATTTACCCAAAGTATCATAGCTAGAAAGTGGCACTGTCAAAGCAGACTAGTTTTTTGTCTGACTCTATAAATCTTTTTTGCTATTACAGACTGAAACAGTGACATTGGAATTTGTTTTTTTTAAACTTTGCTGGAGGTAATTTCCTATGAGGGTTTATTAAAGTCCCGTAAGAAAATGAAAACAGTTCTTGATGTGGATGTCCTCTGGATTCAGATGTTTCAGACTTCCTTGAAGCTTCTAAAACTGGTATTTTCTATTTTGCCAATTTTTATAATTAATATAGTATAGTTTTAGCAAGTGTTCCTCTCCAGTGCTTCAGGTAATTAGATTAAAGTAGTTGTGGGCAACTTAGTGCATTTTTACTTTGAAGTATCAAAGAAAGTACAGACCATTAAGAACGAAAAGAATTCTGTTTCTGGACAGTTCATGCTATTGCAGGACTCATAGATACAAGATTTAAAAGCAGAAATTTTTAAGTGATGTTCATTCTACTGGATAACAGCCAAAAGCCTCATGCTTGAGACTGGATGATGGACAAGTAATTTGCCATGTTACTGGGTGAGGAACATCTTTAGGTACAGGAGTGTAGTCTCTAACTCAGTCAGCCTAGAGTTCCTGAATGGCCCAGCTTTTTCTTTCTTCCCTCATATTTTAGATTTCTTTATTCTTTGCAGCATGTTCTGTTTTTTTGTTGTCCTATTTGAAATTGACATCAGATAAAGAAACACATACAATACATGAAATAGTAAATGAGAATTCAACCATTTTCTTAAAAACTGAAAAATGCTAGCACAGAAAACGAGATAGTTAAGACAGATTTCATGTGCAGAAAATCATTTGTTCAATAGATACTGTAAAAGTATTTAGATATGTCAGGCTTTTTCTTTTCTTTCTTTTTTTTTTTTTTTTACTTCTGAGAACTTTTAATGGGTAACTAACTTACTTGACATTCTCAAGAATCCTGAAAATGGAGAATGGTTTTACTATATCGTCGATGGTTTCATCTCTTAATTTCTTACAAACTGGTGCGGATCTAAGAATTTTTATTTGTGATAAAAATTTTAAACATCTGTGAGATAATAATGGAAAATATCTATTGGTCTCTGCCCTCAGTTCCTGACATGGAACCCCTGAAACCTTCATAATTTCCTGAGTGACAAGTGTCTTTGTTCTGATGAAGTGACTGGTTGGTCTCCTGGCTGAGGGCTGGTGACCAGCAAGAACAGGCCACGATTAGGGTGTTTTCAGCCCTGCCTCCCATTCCTTTGGGAGGGGAGTAGGGCTGAAAATGGAGTTAATGTTCAGTCATGCCTGCATGATGAAGCATTCACGAAATCCCCAGAGTATGGGGTTCAGAGAGTTTCTAGGCTGGTGAGCACAGGGAGGTGCGGGAGAGTGGCGTGGAAGCCCCTGGACAGGGCCTGGAGCGCCACACCCCTTCCCATACCCGTGCATCTCTTCTGTCTGGCCTGAGTTATGTCTTTTTACAGGAAACTTGATCCAGTAAGTAAATGTTTCTCTGAGTTCTGTGAGCCACTCTTAACAGATAAATAAAGCCCAAAGAGGTGGTCATTGGAACCCCTAGTCTGTAGCTGGTCTGTAGAAGCATGGGGAGGGACTTCTGCCTTCTTTTGGGGTTGAGCCCTTCACCTCTGCAGTCTGATGCTTGTTCCAGGTAGACAGTGTCAGAATTGAGTGGAATTCCTGCAGGTGACAGGGCATTGCTTGGTGGTGTGGGGCAAACTTCCACACGATTGGTGACCAGAAATGAAGTTTTTGTGTGAACAGTAAAGGAGATTCATAAGAGAGAAATAGTAGGGAAGAACCGGATTTTTCCCTACATAGAAAGGAAGAAGCTGTTTTGTTTTTTTTTTAAACATCCCAGGTGAAATCCAGTGAGTATTTCATACTACCATTTATCCCGACTCCTGATAACTCTTTCTGTGTTCTTAACAATTAAAAAAAAACTGTGTGTACGTGTTGGTGGAGGATACACATTCATTGATTCTGCATCTTATGTCCTCTCTTTGTCCTTGGCTATCATATAATAGAATATTAGCTCTGTGAGGGCAAGAATAAAATAAAAAGCACTCAAAATGTCCAGAACATAGTAGGTGTTCAAGAAATATTTTGTTTACTAAATGTTTAATTATTTTAAAATGAAATCTAATATGTGTACAAAAAAGTATATATGACATATGTGTACTTTAAAAAAAGAAAAATAAATTAAAACTCTTTGTTTCCACTGGCCAACTTTAAAAGTAGTTCATTGTCAGTATTCTTGAAAGTTCCTCCTATGCCTCTCTTTTGTGGCATTCGCTTGTTTCCTTTCCGAATCACTGCTTTAAAATGGTTTTTATTCTCTTGAATTTTCCTCATGGTTTTACATATATGGATGTAAACTTGCCAACAAAGATCCATATAGCCAAAGCTATGGTTTTTGCACTAGTCACATTATGAGTGTGAGAGTTGGGCCATAAAGAAGGCTGAGCGCCGAAGATTGATGCTTTCAAATTGTAGTGCTGGAGAATCCCTCTTGAGAATCCCTTGGACTGCACAGAGATCAAACCAGTCAATCCTAAAGGAAATCAACCTGGAATATTCATTGGAAGGACTGTTGCTGAAGCTCCAATACTTTGGCCACCTGATGCAAAGAGCCCACTCATTGGAAAAGACCCTGATCCTGGGAAAGATTTAAGGTGAAAGAAGTGGGCAGCAGAGGATGAGATGGTTAGATAGCATCACCGACTCAATGCACGTGAATTGGAGCAAACTCTGGGAAATAGTGGTAGACAGGGGAGCCTGGCATGCTGCAGTTCATGGGGTCGCAAAAAGTTGGATACAACTTAACAGTGAACAGCAACAATGTACTTGTAAATATTCTGCTAAGTTTTAGATTTGTTAAACTTTATATATATATATGTTTATATATATATATATATAGTCGCTCATTTGTGTCCAGTGCTTTGCGACCCCTATATATGTATATATGAAATCATACTGCTTGTATTCTTGTCAGTTTGCTTCATTCATTCAGCATTAGGAGCTTGAGATTCTTTCATATTGACACACACAGATGTATAACCTTATGTAGAACTCAACTATATGTCTGTGCCAGAATTATCCATTCTCTGATCTAGGAGTAACTGAATTGCTTCTAAGTTAATGAACTTAGATGTACATATGAAAGGGATTCTTTAGGGTAAATATCTAAAGACTCTCTGAGTCATTGGGTTTTGTCAATTCAGCATTGACAGTCGTTTCCCCAAGTGGTTGTACCAGTTTATACTTCTGTCCTCTACTTCTGTGAGAGTTCCAGTTTCTCTACTTCCTTGCCAGCCCTTGGTGTTTTAAAATTTTAACTGTTGTGGTAGGTGTATAATAATATTCCTCTGTGTGTGTGTAAGAAAACATTTGTTGTTTCATTCTTAACCACAATTACTGCTTGGGCACCTCACTGCTTCTCCAACCTTGGGGTCATACTGGACGCCGTCACTTCGTTTCCTGTACCACATGATTTTCATGTGGTGTTTGTTTTTTTGTAACAAGCAACCTCTGAAAAAACCAGCTTCAGCAACCTAGATGTCCATTGGCAGACGAATGGATAAGAAAGCTGTGGTACATATACGCAGTAGAATATTACTCAGCTATTAAAAAGAATGCATTTGAATCAGTTCTAATGAGGTGGGTGAAACTGGAGCCTATATATACAGAGTGAAGTAAGTCAGAAAGAAAAACACCAATACAATATATTAACACGTATATGTGGAATTTAGAAAGATGCTAATGATGACCCTATATGCGAGATAGCAAAAGAGACACAGATGTAAAGAACAGACTTTTGGACTCTGGGAGAGGGCAAGGGTGGGATGATTTGAGAGAATAGCATTGAAACATGTGTATTACCATTTGTGAAATAGATAGCCAGTCCAGGTTCGATGCATGAGACAGGGTGCTCAGGGCTGGTGCACTGGGATGACCCTGAGGGATGGGATGGGGAGGGAGGTGGGAGGGGGGATCAGGACGGGGGACACATGTACACCCATGGCTGATTCATGTCAATGTATGGCAAAAACCACACAGTATTGCAAAGTAATTAGCCTCCAATTAAAATAAATAAATTAATTTTTTAAAACCAAATAGCTTCATAAAGATACAGCATTATGGAAAGGAACATAAAGCGATATAGTGTTAACACTGAGCTACTGAACCCTGAGCTTGTAGTTTGTGGAGTATCCGACAGATGTCACTGTGTTTCCCTTGAAAGTTTAAAATAGCCCATGGCATCCTTGTGTGTTTTCTGTGGTGCCCTAAGGTGTGTGAGTGCACGGTTTGAGAACCATGGCCTTGGAATATTAATCATGGTTATCTTTTTTTTTTTTTTAAATCATGGTTATCTTTAGGGAGTAGGAGTTTTACTTACTTTTTGATACTTTCTGGATTTCCTATATCTCTTTTATAAGGAGCATATACCACTTAAGAGGCATCAGGAAAGATATTATATGTGCATTGTTTGTAAAATAAATTATTAACCAAAGTCTATACTTTTTTTTCTCTTAGTTTTTACCTAATGCCCTTTTTCTGTTCCACATAGGATACCACATTAGTCATAATGTTTCCTCAGGCATCTTGACAGGGACAGTTTTCAGGTCATTCCTATTTTTGATGACCTTGACAGTTTTGAAGCATATTGGTCAAGTACTTTTTTCAACTGTCTTTGAATTGGGGAAAACCACAGGGGTAAAACACCATTCTCATCACATCATATTGAGGGTTCATGCTATCCATGGTCCTGGCTATCCTCATAACATCACTGTTAATGGTAATCTTGACATCTGGCTGAGAATCAGAGTTCTTCATTATAAAATTATTCCTTTATTCCCCCCTTTAATACTATATTCTCTGGCAGGAAGTCATTACGTGCAGTCCACATTCAAAGAATGGGTGTCATGCTTCACTTCCTTGAAGGCAAAGTACATAAATTATGTTAAATTCTTCTTCATGGGAGATTTGTATGTTCTCCCATTTATCTATTTATTACTCATCTGTTTATGTATTGAACTGTTTATATAATTGAACTCATGGATTTTTTTTTTATATTCTGGGTTATAATCCATTACTGTTTTATTTTTTTGTTGTTGCTGAATAGTTCCAGTTTGGTAATTGAGAGCTCTTCAGTTGGCTGCTGTATCCTTTTGACATACTCCTGCCATTGTGTGTTTATTAATAAAATAAAATTTTTTAGAACACTTTCTTACTTTCTCTCAGTACAAGATGCTCCAGGCTCATCTTGTGTATTTCTTGGCTCAGTTTGAGAATCAGACATTTCTCCAAGGAGCCTTGTTTCCTTTTTTTAGAGGATGGTATTTGCTACTGGGATACATATGGTATTAATTAATTTGCATTCCTCTGATGATTGATGAAGTCAAGTACCTTTATATATGTTTATTGGTTGTTTGTGTATCCTGTTTGTTATGTAACAAGCCTGTTCAAGACTTTTGTTCAACTGCAGAGTTGAGTTGTAGCAGAGAGTGTATGACTCACAAAGCCTAAAATATTTACTATCAAGCCCTTTATAGGAAAAGTTTGCATACCTCTAGAGTTATGAAAACTATTTTGCTGTCAGTTCTGGGTTGGTTTTGATTGGCTGATTTATCTCATCAATGATGGTCGTATTGTCCTGCTTCTTTGGAAATGCCTGATAATCTTTGGGTGCCAGACATCATGGAGGGTTTGAAATTTTGTTCTGTTGCTTTTTTCTTTTTTTCCTTAAAAATTTCTGAAGATTTTCCCCAGAGATACAGTTTAATTATTTGGAATTATCTTGACCCATTTGGGTCTTGGTTTTAGGCTTTGTTGAGTGGGACCAAGGCAACATTTAGGGCTATTGTCACTGTGGCTTATCATTCTCTACTTCTGTGGCAAGACCCTTGTGAATACTCCAGCCGGGAATTACAAGGTTTTCCAAGTCTTGCTGGTGGGAACAGACACCATTGTTGGCCCTGTGTAAGCCCCAGGCATTGTTCCCTCTAATGCTCTGATGATTCTTTGCTCTCTCTGGTGGTTCTCTTCCATTCGTGGGCTGCTCTGTGTTCAGTGGAACCCTGGAGAGGAACTCCCCGAAGATCTCAGCACTTTCTCCCCGCGTCCGACACCCTGCCCTGTGAACTCCAGCTGCTGTGGCCTCCCTGCACTCTCAGCTCTGTCTTCTGCTCTGATGTTATCCCTTGGGCTCTGCCTGGGTTCCTCTTCCCTGCACCACACCCTGGAAATGCTCTCAAGGCAGTGATTGGGGGGCAATTATAGGACTCACTTTTTTTGTCCTCAGAGGTCAGGGGTTTTTTTGTTGTTGTTGCTTGATGCACTGTGTCTTGAAAAACCATTATTTATCTATTTTGTCTGCTTTCTTTTGGTTGTTTAATGTAGGAGGGTAAATCTGGTCCCTGTTACTACATCTTGGCCAGTATTTGAAATCTTTTTTTAAATCCTCAGTGGGTGTTTAATTTTGTCAAATTCTTTTTCTCTGTCTGTTGAGATGATTGTATGTTTTTTTTCTCTTTTTTTCCCCTGTTAATGTGTGTTGAATTACATTGATTTTTTTCCCCCCAGTGTTAAATCAACCTCACATTTCTGGAATAAACTCCTCTTCCTCATGATATACAATCCTTTTAAATATATTTCTGTGTTCAATTTACCAGTATATTTTTAGGACTTTTGCATCTGTGTCTATGTTCATATACTACCCTTCCTTAGATTTTAACATCAGGGCTGTCCTGGTTTATGAAATGGGTAGGGAGACTTTCCTTCTTTTTCTCTAGAAAACTGTGCTTACTATTGGTGCTTTTTCTTCCTTATATGGTTAGACAAATTCTCTGGTGAAACCATGTGGTTATTTTATTTGGGAAACTGCTTAATTACAAATCTGTGTTTTTAATAGATACAGGACTATTGAGATCTTATATATTTTTAATTGAGATTTTTAATTTTTCAGTTTTGGTCAGCTATTTTTCTGGGAAAACAAATGATCCCATACATCTAAAAATGAATAAACCTTCCAATCCTGTGCTTTTTCAAACTATGTCATATCATCTTAATATATACTTTTAAATTTGGATACTTTTTTTATCCTCTCCAGTAGATAGTAAACTAGCAAGCTGGTTCTATCTCTGGTAAAACTTAGTATCATCTGAAGCTTTGGACCAAATAAATGTTTGAATTAAATTAAAGCGTGTGTGTGTGTGTGTGCGCGCGCTAAGTCTCTTCAGTCGTGTCTGACTCTTTGAGACCCCGTGGACTGTAGCCCTCCAGGCTCCTCTGTCCATGGGGTTCTCCAGGCAAGAATACTGGAGTGGGTTGCCATGCCCTTTTCCAGAGGATCTTCCTGGCCCAAGGACCAAACCCACGTATCTTACATGTCATGCCTTGGCAGGCAGGTTATTTACTGCTAACACCACCTGGGAAGCCCAAGTTAAAGCATACTTGGGTTTATTGGGTTTTAAATGGAGAGAACTTTAAGTGGTTGTTTCAGTACTTCATTTGGGCTCTGTCAGTCTGTAAAATATACATTTTACCGCTTTTTCTGTGGGTAATGTCTATAGAGTATATATTGAATAAAAAGATAGGTATAATGAGTTGAAAGTATAGTTTTTAAATTTTGGAAGTACTGTTTATATTATTTTAGTTGTTTTTTCTCGATTTCACTCAATTTTATTTCCTAAAACTTAGAATAGACATATATGTATGATTCTAGGGCAATTGAAAGAAAGAAAAATAACTCTAGTTCAGAATATGATTTACCAGAACCATTTTTTATTTCTGTTCAAGAGAGATTGTAACTTGAATTCTATTATCAGGGAGATTTAGTGACTATCTAACATTTCAGTACCTTAAAATGTGTCCATCCTTTTATAGTAGATCTAGTTTAAGAATCACCTGTTAGGGAAGAATGTGAGTTTGAAGTGGAGAGGGTTCAGTTGAAGGTCTGTTTCTATAAAGAATGTAGTCTGTTGCCAAAAGAAATATTACCTGACAGCAGTTTACATGCACCAAGAGAGGCCAGAAAAGTATTGTAGTAGAAATTGCACGGGAGAGCTATCAGAGTAGATCCCTGAGGATGTCAGACAGGAAATAAAGCTTATCATGCTAAAAAAATTTCACTGGATGACTAGACCATTGGAAATGAATCTTCCAATTCTTATATTTTTCATTGTCTTCTATGTTGAATAGACATCCAGAGTTACTTACACTTAAGTAATTTAAACTGTTTAAAAAGTTTAAATCAAGGTTTTCTAAGATCATATTAAATCAATATTAACTTATTTATATCTTTTTCCTATGAGTTATTTAATTTTTAGAGATTAAGATTTGGAAATGCATTAAGAGAGGGGTTTTAAGTTCCTGGGGATAAAATAGAGTAAGTAGTTGAAGCAGTTTTCTTTTCTGTGCCAAAACTGGAAATACAGAAAACATAGGCAATTATACCAAAGTATTTATCTGTGATTTTACTTCTAAAATACAACATTTCCCATTTCCACTGTACACATTCAGATATGCTGTTATACAGAATGATTGAGCCTAAAGGACTTTGAAGGAATATCTATTGGGATTGCTTTATTTTGTGGGGAGGAGAAACAAGGCACGTCTGTTGAGATCCACATAGTTCACCCAGTGTCATGAAGGGAATAGGAGCATTTTTAGCACTTGGGGAAATAGAACTTTTCCTTAATTACTGTTGTGTTAGTGAGTTATTTGAAATTTTATATGTGAGGTGATAACTTGTTTTCTCACCACCAGATGGCTTCTCAAAGTTGTGTTGCTTTTAGTCACTGCCAGCAAAAGTAAAACTGTCAAGCCCCTTTGAAGGTCATTATTGTTTAGGAAATAGCAACAGTGTTGATACTTTAAATAAGAGTAGTTTTAGGTTCTTAGAATTGAGAGTAAGTTATTATGAAATTATTTAAGCTTTCTAGGCTGCTTCTCCCCTGGTGACATAATTATGTGTGCCCCTTGAGGTTCACAGATAGATTTTAGACTCATGTTACATATACTAAAAGGAATATAGATGGTCCTGTAACTTCAGTATATGCAGTCTTTGTGACTGTTGTACATTGAAATCTTCCCTACGGCAAGATTTAAAATCAGTCTGATTCACTTCTGGGTCATAGAATATTGATATTAATAATTTAAGAAATGTATTCAACTCATAACATCACTAAAGAAATTTTTGGAGAGACCCAAAAGAAAGTGTCACTTAATTTGAGAAAAACTTCTTTTTATAAAAAAGTTTTGTTTTAAACTCAGGTTGCAGGTGTATTATAGCCTGTACAGCAGAGCAACTAGGATTCTAGTGCTTGCGTGAAATCAAATGGAAAAGAAGTAAAGTTTTGTATATGAAACAGAGGATGCCGAACACATACCTCTGAAAATGTGTTATGTAAGTAGCTGAACATGCTGATTTCTCTTGAAATTTGCTGAGAGTAGGTTTGAAATCAGAAAAAAAAGTTTTCCTGTAATTGGAGTTTCTGAGTCTAAACATATACCCTTCATGTATTACGTTTTCAAAACTTACTACAAAGCTACAGTAATCAAAGCACTGTGGTCCTGGCATAAAGACAGGCATTAGATCAATGGCATAGAAATGAAAGCCCAGAAATGAAACCTGTACATCTCTGATTTCAGTAGGGGTGCGAGGAAAAATTGGTGGTGAAATGGTGTCATATCTATCAAGAAGACGTAGAAGTAAATCTTTGTGACTTTGGATTAGGCAGTGGTTTCTTGGATCTAACACCAGAAGTGCAAGTGGCAAAAGAAAAAATAGATAAATTAGTACTGTGTGAAAATTTTTTAAAAATTTTTTGCTTCAAAGACACCTTCAAGAAACTGAGAAGACAACCCACAGAATGGGGGAATTATTTTGCAAAGCATACATCTGATAAGGAACATATCCAGAATATTTAAAAATTCTTACAACTAAGCAACAAAGAGATAAATAATCCAATTCACAAATGAACAAAAGATTTGAGTCATTTCTGCAAAGAAAACACATATATGGCCAACAAGCACATGCAAAGATGTGCTTTAATCATCATTAATCACTAGGGAAATTTGAATCAGAACAGTGAGATACCGCTTTATACTACTACAATGGCTGTAATAAAAAAGACAAGTACAAGGGTTGGTGAAGATAGGAAGAAATTGTACCCACGCTACAGGCCTGGTGGGATTGTAAAGTGATGTAGCTGCTTTGGTATAATTTGGCAGTTCCTCAAAAAATTAAGAACATAGAGTTACCATGTGACCCAGCAACTCCACTTCTAGGTATATTCAGTTCAGTTCAGTTCAGTCACTCAGTCGTGTCGGACTCCTTGTGACCTCATGAACTGCAGCACTCCAGGCCTCCCTGTCCATCACCAACTCCCGGAGTTCACCCAAACCCGTGTCCATTGAGTCGGTGATGCCATCCAACCATCTCATACTCTGTCGGCCCCTTCTCCTCCTGCCTTCAATCTTTCCCAGCATCAGGGTCTTTTCCAGTGAGTCAGCTCTTTGCATCAGGTAGCCAAAGTATTGGAGTTTCAGCTTCAACATCAGTCCTTCCAATGAACACCCAGTACTGATCTCCTTTAGGATGGACTGGTTGGATCTCCTTGCAGTTCAACGGACTCTCAAGAGTCTTCTCCAACACCACAGTTCAAAAGCATCAGTTCTTCGGCACTTAGCTTTCTTTATAGTCCAACTCTCACATCCATACATGACCACTGGAAAAACCATAGCCTTGACTAGATGGACCTTAGTTGGCAAAGTAATGTCTCTGCTTTTTAATATGCTATCTAGATTGGTCATAGCTTTTCTTCCAAGGAGTAAGCGTCTTTTAATTTCATGGCTGCAGTCACCATCTGCAGTGATTTTAGAGCCCAGAAAAATAAAGTCAACCACTGTTTCTCCATCTATTTGCCATGAAGTGATGGGACTGGTTTCCATGATCTTAGTTTTCTGAATGTTGAGCTTTAAGCCAACTTTTTCACTCTGCTCTTTCACTTTCATCAAGAGGCTCTTTAGTTCTTCACTTTCTGCCATAAGGGTGGTGTCATCTGCATATCTGAGGTTATTGATAGTTTTTCTGGCAATCTTGATTCCAGCTTGTGCTTCCTCTAGCCCAGCATTTCTCATGATGTAAATTAAATAAGCAGGGTGACAACATACAGCCTTGCATATAGGTATATATTCAAGAAAAATGAAAACTTATGTTCACACAAAGACATGTACACAGATTTTCAAAGCAGCATGTTCATAGTAGTCAAAAAGTGGAAACAACCCAAATGTTCATCAACAGATGAATAGTTAAATAAGATATGGTATTTCTATACAGTGGAATATTATCCAGTCATAAAAAAGATGAAGTACTGATGCATACTACAGGACTGATGAATCTTCAAAACATTATGTTAAAGAAGCTAATCATTAAAGTCTACATTGTGTGATTCCATTTATATAAAATGCCCTGTACAGGCAAATCCTTAGAGGAAAAGTAAATTCATGGTTGCCAGGGTTAGGAGTAAGGAAAAGTGAAGAGTGATGAGTAACAGGTGTGAGATTTCTTTAGGAGGTGTTGAAAATATTCTGGAATTAAGTAGTGATGGCTGATGTAGAATTTTTGTGAAAATACTAAAAACCAATGAGTTGGATAGTTTAAAGAGATACGCTATATGGCATAGTGGATTATATCTCAAGTAAGCTGTTATTAAAAGTACCCCAAGTGTTATAAATAGCTTACTATAATTACTAATAAGAGGTTGCTCATGATAAAATATGAATTGGAATCATAAAGCCATTAACTACTTACCACTTTCAGATCAGGTGATGACTGAGAAGCAGCTGAGAAAAAAATTGCATGAGCCTGCAGCAGACCCCCAATAAAACTTGGCATTATAGAGTTGCTGCTGTCTGGTAAAACATAAGGTAGCGTTTTTGTTGTTTAGTTTAGGCTTTTGGGGGATAGGCAATTATGATCTAAATTGAAGACAGGTTGGAGTTTGAAATACATATTTTGTGCTTGTAAGAGGTTTTTTGGTGGGTTAAAACAATGATGACAATGTTTATGTGACAAGATGAAGCCTTGTATTTTTAATTCTTTTCGTTGTCAAATCATTCATTAAAGAAATGAGAGAAAGAACTGTTTTGGTCACATGTGTCCTACTTCATTAATGCATAGGTAGAAATAGATGCTGTCTTCTGGGAAGCAACTTGAATTATTTTCAAAAAGATATCTGGTGATTTGCCTGATTGGATCAGGTTACTATTTTTATCTTTGACATTTGCTATTTCTGATGAGTATTTGTCTTAAAAAATGATTGAGTAGTGACCTAGGTTTTTGGAATTATACCAACTCTGCTATTGTAATTTTATACAGACATTTCCCGAGCTTTATCAACTTTCATTTATTGCTAGTCTGTACTAGATTTTAATATGATAATGAAATTCAAAATTTATACTCTTGTGATTATCCAATTTGTTTCCTTTAATCGTTAAAAAAATTAACTTAATTTTACAGTACGCTTTGACCCATGGGGTTATGTTATTTGAAGTAATGCCAAAACTCTCCTAACTTTGTGAAGATGCATGTCCAAATGGTTAATTTGGGAAAGTATTTGACTTCAGGGCCAATTAAACTTTTGTGTTGGCTCTCGTCAGTATCTTTGAGATAATTATCCTAAAGTGACTTTAACTTTCGTCTGTAATGTGCAGAATTAGGAGATCTTTGGAGGGGAATTGTGAAATGTTTGGATCCTCAAGCCTGGAGCCTAGAGGAAGTGTTGGCAAGGGTAAAACTAGAAGCCTTAAAAAGTTACTCAGTTAAGGTGCATTCATGACTGCTTCATTAAGATTTGGACTTAACTGTTTCTAATTAGTTACAGTCATGTAAGGGGTATACTGCTTGCTGGAAACTCCGTTGTCATTTTTCTTGTTACTCTGCCAGATGGGATTTAACATAATAGGAAGACTATGATGTCAGTTCTTTTGTACTTTTTACTAGAATGATTTTGTTCCCTTGTCAACTTGACATCTAGCTGAAGCCCTTTCTAGTGACTGGCCTTAGTTTTTTGTTTTTTTTTTTGGCCTTAGTTTTTTATTGTAGATTTTTGTGTGCCTTTCTACTTGTTCTAATATCCTGTTAGGATGCATATTGCCAATTGTATGTGAAGGTGTAGCTATATGGAGCATAAAATTAGATCCACTTCCTTCCTTTGGCTCACAACCTAAATTTGGTAGGCGAGAATCTCCTTTCCTAGATGTCATTAAAAATAGCAGATACCCATCTGTCTGGAATGGTCTAGATACAGTTCTGCCTGCAGGCTTGGGGATGAACCATATAACGCATACTTTCTTTCAGCCTAGGATTCTTAGAAAAATAAATTATTTTCTTTGATCCAGAGGTCCAAGTGTATACAGTTTCCAGCGCTGATTTTGAATTATCCTCTTAAGTTTGTGAAAATCGAGAAGAGCTAAGACAATTGAACTTTGAGGAGAGATTTAAAAGATAATATGAAACAATACACTTGATTAAAAAAACTGGCTTTGAAGTAAAATCTAGTTCCAATACTATACTTAAAATTTACTAGCTTTGTGAGAAAGTTACTTCTTTGAGATTGTAACCTCGTTTATAATGTGGGAATAGTAAGCTGACTTCGTAGGATTGTAGAGGAGTAAGTTAAATGACTTAATAGCATTTATAAAGCACTTTCTTCAGAGCCTGTGTGTAGAAGTCATTTCTTAGTGGCAGTTACTGTTTATGGTAATACTACTTTTTGTTCCTTTTATTCAAAATTATAATTTTGAATATATAGCAGCCACCTTGTGGTTAAAAAATCTTAATTTAGAGCTCAGGATTTAGTGTGGACTCAGAGATGAACAGGGAATTCCTCGGGGTATTTGGAGTCATGGGGATCATTCAGAAGAGTTGTAGTGAAAAACCATCCCCAAAGGTACCTGTATTTAGGGATGAGGAGGAAACAGAGAAAGCCATCAGCACGGTGACAAAGAGAACCAGAATAACATCATGGTGAGACTGCTCACCAGGTCAGATATTTTCTTCAGAAGTTCATTCAAAAGTATTTTAAACACCCTGTGATGTGAGGTAAGGAAAGGACCCTGAGGAGACCACTGAACTGGGCAGGTAGAATCTTTGAGAGAATAGAAAAACAGCTGTAGACCCAGATTTTCTTGGGTAGAGAAGTAAAGGTATAAAAGTAGTGAAAGTGGGAAAGTAAAAGTGGAGGCCATGAGTATAAGATGGATCCTTAGGAAAATTTGGTTGCATAGAGGAGGGACAGAGCTTGAGGGGGAGGAGAAAGGGTTTGGGTTTGTTTGTTTAGGAAAGATAAAAGTGAGCATGTTTGGACTCTGAGGGAGAAATTAAATAC
Source organism: Cervus canadensis (assembly GCF_019320065.1). Classification (NCBI taxonomy): domain Eukaryota; kingdom Metazoa; phylum Chordata; class Mammalia; order Artiodactyla; family Cervidae; genus Cervus; species Cervus canadensis. The sequence goes on along the minus strand of NC_057390.1, from coordinate 91,147,996 downwards.
GTACTGTCCAGAGGATAAATGGTGGGCAGGTGGTGGTGTGAGGCAGGTAGGAATGGAATCCAGTGCACAGGTGGAGGCTGAGAGGAACAGCTGTTCTTTGGCAGAAGAGGAAGAAAGAAGGACACAGATAGGTGTGAGGCAGGAGGGAAAGAGGACATTCCTGTCTGATGACCTCTATTTAAATGGGGAAACAGATGGTAAATTTACTGACGTTATAACAGACCAGTGGCCCTCAACCCAGAACGATTTTACATTTGGCCATGTCTGGGGGCCTTTTTAAATTTTTGGTTGCGCCGGGTCTTAATTGCCGTACATGGTCTATCTCTGGTTGTGGCGAGTGGGGGCTACTCTAGTTGCAGCACACGGGCTTCTCATTGCAGTGGCTTCTCGTTGCAGAGCATGGGCTTGAGGGTGCGTGGGCTTCAGTAGTTGTGGCCCACAGGCTTAGTTGCCCCAAGGCACGTGGAATCTCCCTGGACCAGGGACTGAAGCCATGTGTCCTACATTGGCAGGCGGATTCCTATCCACTGCACCACAAGGAAGGTCCAGGAGACGCTGCTGTTCATCCTAAGGTGGGGATGTGCTCCTGGCATCTAGTATGTGGAGGAGAGGGACGCTGCTGGCCTGCTGCAATGTACAGGACAGCCTCCCCCATCACAGAGTGATCAGGACCCGAGTGCTTAGAGTGCTGCCATTGGGAACCTTGCCCTACATCAGAACATTTCTGCAGCATGATCTTCAATGAAAAGCAAAACACTTGAACATCAGCTCAATGTATCCCCTCTTAGAAAGTCACAGGATTTTTTTTTTTTTTTATAGGATGTATTAAAGTCGGAAAAATCCTCAGGAGACAATCTAAACTGTTTGACTGACTTGACTTCCCCAAACCTCTATTACAATGACTGTTAACCTTCTGAGAAATACATTTAGGAAAAGATCATACTTTAATTTCTTGTCTGGCTAGTACTGTGTGTTCATCCTTATACATAAAACTCTTAGCTCACAATCTATCAATAGGTGATAGCTGCCATTATTACTGTTTTTTCCCACTTTCTTTTTTCTTTTTTTCATTTATTTTTATTAGTTGGAGGCTAATTACTTTACAATGTTGTAGTGGTTTTTGTCATACATTGACATGAATCAGCCATGGATTTACATGTATTCCCCATCCCGATTCCCCCCTCCCACCTCCCTCTCTACCCGATCCCTCTGGGTCTTCCCAGTGCACCAGGCCCGAGCACTTGTCTCATGCATCCCACCTGGGCTGGTGATCTGTTTCACCATAGATAATATACATGGTTCGATGCTGTTCTCTCGAAACATTCCCCCCTCGCCTTCTCCCACAGAGTCCAAAAGTCTGTTCTGTACATCTGTGTCTCTTTTTCTGTTTTGCATATAGGGATATCATTACCATCTTTCTAAATTCCATATATATGTGTTAGTATGCTGTAATGTTATCTTTCTGCCTTACTTCACTCTGTATAATGGGCTCCAGTTTCATCCATCTCATTAGAACTGATTCAAATGAATTCTTTTTAATGGCTGAGTAATATTCCATGGTGTATATGTACCACAGCTTCCTTATCCATTTGTCTGCGGATGGGCATCTAGGTTGCTTCCATGTCCTGGCTATTATAAACAGTGCTGCGATGAACATTGGGGTGCACATGTCTCTTTCCGATCTGGTTTCCTTGGTGTGTATGCCCAGAAGTGGGATTGCTGGGTCATAGGGCAGTTCTATTTCCAGTTTTTTAAGAAATCTCCACCCTGTTCTCCATAGCGGCTGTACTAGTTTGCATTCCCACCAACAGTGTAAGAGGGTTCCCTTTTCTCCACACCCTCTCCAGCATTTATTGCTTGTAGACTTTTGGATAGCAGCCATCCTGACTGGCGTGTAATGGTACCTCATTGTGGTTTTGATTTGCATTTCTCTGATGATGAGTGATGTTGAGCATCTTCTCATGTGTTTGTTAGCCATCTGTATGTCTTCTTTGGAGAAATGTCTGTTTAGTTCTTTGGCCCATTTTTTGATTGGGTCATTTATTTTTCTGGAATTGAGCTGCAGGAGTTGCTTATATATTTTTGAGATTAATCCTTTGTCTGTTGCTTGTTTGCCATTATTTTCTCCCAGTCTGAGGGCTGTCTTTTCACCTTGCTTATAGTTTCCTTTGTTGTGCAAAAGCTTTTAAGTTTCATTAGGTCCCATTTGTTTATTTTTGCTTTTATTTCCAATATTCTGGGAGGTGGGTCATAGAGGATCCTGCTGTGATTTATGTCGGAGAGTGTTTTGCCTATGTTCTCCTCTAGGAGTTTTGTAGTTTCTGGTCTTACATTTAGATCTTTAATCCATTTTGAGTTTATTTTTGTGTATGGTGTTAGAAAGTGTTCTAGTTTCATTCTTTTACAAGTGGTTGACCAGTTCCCAGCACCACTTGTTAAAGAGGTTGTTTTTTTGTATCCTTGCCTCCTCCTTTGTGGATTTAGGTGGGGTTTCTCTGGGCTTTCTATTCTGTTCCATTGATCTATATTTCTGTCTTTGTGCCAGTACCATACTGTCTTGATGACTGTGGCTTTGTAGTAGAGTCTGAAGTCAGGCAGGTTGATTCCTCCAGTTCCATTCTTCTTTCTCAAGATTACTTTGGCTATTTGAGGTTTTTTGTATTTCCATACAAATTGAGAAATTATTTGTTCTAGTTCTGTGAAAAATACCGTTGGTAGCTTGATAGGGATTGCATTGAATCTATAGATTGCTTTGGGTAGAATAGCCATTTTGACAATATTGATTCTTCCAATCCATGAACACGGTATGTTTCTCCATCTGTTTGTGTCCTCTTTGATTTCTTTCATCAGTGTTTTATAGTTTTCTATGTATAGGTCTTCTGTTTCTTTAGGTAGATATACTCCTAAGTATTTTATTCTTTTTGTTGCAGTGGTGAATGGTATTGTTTCCTTAATTTCTCTTTCTGTTTTCTCATTGTTAGTGTATAGGAATGCAAGGGATTTCTGTGTGTTAATTTTATATCCTGAAACTTTACTATATTCGTTGATTAGCTCTAGTAATTTTCTGGTAGAGTCTTTAGGGTTTTCTATATAGAGGATCATGTCATCTGCAAACAACGAGAGTTTCACTTCTTTTCCTATCTGGATCCCTTTTACTTCTTTTTCTGCTCTGATTGCTGTGGCCAAAACTTCCAAAACTATGTTGAATAGTAGTGGTGAGAGTTTTTCCCACTTTCAAATGTGAAATCCTGGGCCACTTCTGACAAGTGTGTTACAAGTTGAAATTTTGAGGTTAAATATAGGCAATGTAAGCAATCAATACAGAAAATAAGAGCTACTTCTTATAGGTCTGTAGAATATACTAATAATTGTGCTTTAAAATCTTACATTGTGTGGTGGTTCCCCAAAGATTTAGACATAGAATTACTGCGTGATCTAATAATTGCACTTCCGGGTATACCCAAAGGATGAAAGCAGGGCCTTGAACAGATACGTACCCCAGTGTTCATAGCCACATTATTCACAATAGTCAAAAGGTGGTAGCCACCCAAATGTCCATGTACAAGTGAATGGATAATCAGACTGTGTTGTACATGTGTTCAGTTTAGTCACTCAGTCGTGTCTGACTCTTTGTGACCCCATGAATGGCAGCACGCCAGGCCTCCCTGTACACGTGTAGTGGAGTGTTATTCAGTGTCAGAGGGATTGAATTCTGACACATGTTACAACATAAATGAACCTTGAAGACATCATGCTAAGTGAAATAAGCCAGACACCAAAGGATAAATATTGTATGATTCCACCTATATGAGGTACTTAGATTAGGCAAATACATAGAGACAGAAAGCAGAATGGTGGTTGCCAGGGGCTGGGGAAGGAGGAATAGAAAGTTGTTCAGTGGGTACAGAGTTTTGGTTCCCAAAATGGAGAAGTTTAGGATGTGAATGGTGGTGATGGTTTCACAACAGTGTGAATGACCTTCATGCCACGCCATTGGACCATATAACTGAGGAATGGTTAAAATGGTAAGTATTATGTTATGTATAGCCACAGTAAGACAAAAACAAAAACAAAAAAAACCTCACATGAGAATATTTAACAGTTACCACAAAGCAGTCAAGGGCTTCACTGATGGTTTTTATGCTGTGCTTAGTCACTCAGTCATGTCTGATTCTTTGTGACCCCGTGAACTGTGCCCACCAGGCTCCTCTGTCCATGGGGATTCTCCAGGCAAGAATCCTGGAGTGGGTTGCCTTGCTCTCCTCCAGGAGATCTTCCCAACCCAGGGATAGAACCCAGATCTCCTGCATTGCAGTTGGCTTCTTTACCATCTGAGCCACCAGGGAAGCCCGATGGTTTTTATAGAGCTTCACAAAGATCATTAGAGCCTGGTTTTACACTACAGATACTGTTCCAATGAGACAGTTACTCATAAACAAAAAATACATTGATTTTTTACCAGTGATTAGTATAAATGTAACACCCCTTACTAACATGCATGTAATCTTCCCATGTTCATTTACTCGATCTGCTTTTTAAAAATTGTCTAAAAATGTTTACATCCAAAGTAATATTGAACACATTTATCCAGGGTAATGGTTTTTCTTAATCTGTGATTTTTCCAATAGAGAAGAAATGGGAAGAAGTAGTGAGAATTTTGAAATTGTAAATGTGTTTACTGATTAAGGGATAAGAGCACATGTACACAAACCCAGGAATTATCTTACTTCAGCTAAAACAACAACAACAACAAAACCTTCAGAGCTTCAGTTCTAGCCTCTGTAATTGCTTTTGGCATAATAGCTATTACCTCAGACAGATTGAAAGTTTAATAACTAGATTGGAAGTTTCCTTTGTAGTAACAAATAGGAAAAACACCACCAAAGAAGTTCTCTCCCACATCTGACCTCCATTTCTTTCTTTTAAAAAAAAAAAAAATTGAAGTATATAGTTCATTGACAATGTTGTGTTAATTTCTCATGTACCACAAAGTGATTCAGATACACACACACACACACACACACACACACACATTAAATAGCTTGCATCTGCTAATCCCAAACTCCCAGTGTATCCCTCCCCCATCCTCTGTTTCTCAATTTATCAGCATCTCACCGCCATCCCTCTTTTTCAGTTATAGCATTTTGGGTTATTGGCCCACCAAATTTTTTGGGTTATAACATTGAACAGTGCCAAATGATTTTAAAACAATATTGTCATTGAAGAGTTTATCTTTGAAGGCTTATGTTTGGTTTTGTGCACTAATATAATTATTTCATAGTTAATACATGTTACGGTGCTTTAGTAAGTCTCTTTTAATCCAGGTTTAACATCCAATAAGCGATCATTTTTATTGTTATATTTTCAGTTATGTTCTAAATATCTTTATATTCTTAAATGTTGATATTGAAATATTGAAATTTCTATTGCTTGTTGACTGTTACTTAATACTTGAAGGTTTATGAAGCATCTGTAATCTCTTCTTCCTTAGAAATATAGGTGTGTTTTAAGCAACATATCCTTCTGAAATATCCAGCATATTTTTTGCCAATAAGAAAAGAGTATTCCTTGGAGGCAGCAAACTTCAAATAGGAGTTGAAGTAGACTAACAATACACATACAATTCATACAATTCTTTCTCTTCTTCCTGCCTCCTTAAGTCACAAGACTAGAAGGAATAACATCCTGATCTTTAATATGAATTTTACATATATCTAGGTATATTAAATATTGATGTATTAAAAGTAGAATAAAGAAAATGAAATTTATCTAATTTTAGCAAATTTGCATTGCTTCTTTTCAGTGTTCCTAAAAGTCAGTAGTTTTTCTTATTGAGGAGCAGAATTTCAAAGATAAACCAAAGAATTCTCCCCCACTCCTTTAAAAATTCCTTCTTTACGTCTGTCCCCCCAAAATATTTTTTTTTTGCATACTGATTTATATTTTATAGGCAACCCATGCATCTTTAAAATTTTTGAAGTATATATAAATTTTACTGTCATGGAATATGATCCATGAAATATTTTAAGTGAAAAAGGCAAGGTGAATAGTTTGTATCGTATAATTCCATTTTCATTTAAGAGAATCACCATATATTTGATCATGCAAAGAAAAAGTTTGAAATGGTATACAGTTGTCACCCTAGAGAATTGAGTTGGTACTCGTTGATTATATTCAGTGACTACTGCCTCCAGAAGCAGAACTTTGGATGAGGTTTTGTGGGAAAGTGACTTCCCTAGGAATAGTTCCAGGGAAACCTGGTAGGGAATGAGAGAGATGAAGCTGAGGCTAAGCAAAGCCCCATGGAGGACAACTTTGGCTCAGTCCTTCAGGGGAGTTCTGGAGCTTATACCTAAGTGCTGCCACCATCAGGGGCAAAGAAAGAAAGCAAGGACTTTATACTTGCGCCCCCGTCCGTCACTGCTGAAGGACCCCTCCTGATGGGGAGAGGCGGATAAACTTGCTGGCAGCCTGAAAGTAGCCCTCCTGCAAGACCTGCAGGTGCTAGCTCTTGGGAATGAGAGCACTGGGTTAGGGGGAGATGTAAATAGAGGAGTGAAAGCAATTGAACTGTCACCCAAGTTGTAGAAGTTTAAACAAGATAGAGAGTTCTTTCTTATATAATAATTCAGTTTAAACAGTCCAGGGCTAGTGTGGTAACTGCACAGGGTTCCAGGCCCCTTTTGCTTTGTTGCTCTAGCATCACTAGGTTATTGCCTGCATCTGCGTGGTCCAAGTGCTGAACATTTTGTTCATATTCCATTCACAAAAAGGAGAAAGATCAGAACTAGAGGGCACATTACTTCTTCTAAGGACAAGTTCTGGAAGTTATGCACATCACTTCAGCTCAAACCCGATTGGCCATAATTTGATTACTTGGCTACAACTGGATACCCAGAATAGTAGTTTTTACGGTTGACCTTATACTCTGTTGAAAATAGAGGAGTTTGTTATTATGCAGCCTTTTCTGTAGGAGGAGAGAATGCATATTATAAGCCTATTACGAGGATGTTCATTTCTACTTTGTAGGGATGTGGTTTGTTGACTTGTTTGTTTTTTTTTAGTTTCAGTAGCAAGTATCTGTTTTTCCTTTTAACTGTCACAGGTTGGGGTCTCTTGGAAGCGGAATTTGAGACAGAGTGTAATCTATGGGGTGTTAAGGAGTGTCCAGATGTTCAGCACCTGTGGAGGAGATGGGAAAGAGTTAGGATTTGGCAAGTAGAGAAGTTGAACTGTGATGCAGTCTTAAACCACATCTTGGCTGACTCCACTGGGAGCTCTTGAGCTAGAGTGGCCTTTGGGAATTGTTCTGCACTGGGCTGTCTCTTTGGTTGACTTATTTCACTTAGCATAATGCTTTCGATGTCCATTCATGTTGTCACCAATGGCAAAATTCTTTCTTTTTTTAATAGCTGAATAATGATCAATTGTGTGTATATACACACCACAGTTTCTTTATCCATCCATCCATTGATAGATGCTTACATTGCTTTCATATCTAGACTATTGTAAATAATGCTGCAGTGAACATAGGGGTGCATATACCTTTTTGAATTGGTATTTTTATTTCTTTTGGATGAATACTCAGATATGGAATTGCTAGATAATATGGTAGTTCTATTTTTTAATTTTTTGGGAACATCTGTACTGTTTTTCATAGTATCTGCACCTATTTATATTCCCACGAACAGTACACAAGGGTCCCTGTTTCTCCATATCTTCATCAGTACTTGTTATTTCTTGTGTTTTTGATAGTCATTCTAACAGATGATAAGTGATATCTCATTGTAGTTCTGATTTGTATTTCCCTGATGAGGGCATCTTTTCATATACTTGTTAGCCATGGTCTTCCTTGGAACAAAGTCTGTTCAGATTTTCTGCCCATTTTATAATCACTTTTTTTTTTTTGCTGTTGAGTTGTGTGAATTCTGTCTGTATTTTGGATATTAGCCCCTTAGCAGATACATGGTTTGCAGATATTTTCCCCCATTTGCCTTTTCATTTTTTTGATGGTTTCCTTTGCCGTGCAGAAGCTTTTCAGTTTGATGTAGTCCCACTTGTTTAATTTTGTTTTTGTTGCTTTTGTTTTTCATGTCAGATTCAAATAATCATCACCAAGACCTATGTCAAGGAGTTACCGCCTATGTTATCTTCTAGGAATTTTATGGTTTCAGGTCTTATGTTCAAGTCTAATCCATTTTGAGTTGATTTTTTGTGTATGGTGTAAGGTAGTGGTCAAGTTTCATTCTTTTGCATATGGCTGTTCAATTTTCTCAACACCGTATGTTAAAGAGACTGTTCTTTTCCCATTGTTCACTCTTGGCTGCTTTGTCATAAGGAGTGTGTGTGTCTTTGTGTGTGTGTGTATATATATATATATATATATATATATATATATATATATATATATGCCATATGTGTGTGGGTTTATTTCTGAGCGCTCTGTTCTTTTGACATATGTGTCTGTTTTTATGCCAAATTCCATACTGTTTTAATTACTATAGATTTTTAATGTAGTTTGAAACTAGAGTGCATGATGCTCCAAATTTGTTCTTCTCTCTTTAGATTGCTTTGGGTGAAAATTTTTAAGTTGGGAGATAATGATAACAGTTTTGTGGTATAGAAGAGATGATTGGTGATGCTGCAGAAAAAGAATGGTTGCTGGGCTGATGTCCTTAACTAATAACAGGGGATATGAGAGCTGACGCATAAATAGAGATGAGTACAGTTCAGTCAAGGTAATAGAAGGGAAGACTGAGAAGCATGTATGGTTACAGGTGCAAGTAGGTTGGAGCAGATGTGGTTGAAAGTCTGTGGAACCATACTTTCCTGATTGCCTCTTTTTTCAGTGAAATATAGAACAGTTGCCATCAGCTACAAAGTGAAGATGGGGATGTGCTGTTGGATGTTGAGGAGCTAGGAGAAGGTGTGGCATAATGCTGTAGAGAAGCAAATGGTGAGTGGACTCGGGAAATGTGGTGGAGTGCCCGGTTTGAGGTCATAAATTGAAAATGAGACCAGTCAGCTTGATTGTTTCTTCAGCCATAGTTAGCTGACCAGATGCAATCTCAGAGTAGGTGTTTAATCACATAATATAATGGGAATTGTTCATCTTGAAAGCTGTTTTCAGGAGGTTAGTGACATGCATGGTATTTAGAATGTCAGCTTTTTAATTATACCCATTTTTGGAAGGCTAAACTTAGTGACAGGTCATTTTATAAAGGAAAAAGGTGCGGCATTGTTCCAAAAAGGTTTCTTGGTTGAGAATTACAGGTCCTAATTCCAGCCAGCTTATGCAGAAAAGGAATTTATTGGAACATTGTCAAGTACTTCATAGCACTTGATGAAAAGACTGGAGAATCGGGTTCAGAAAACAGGCAGGAACAAGAGACTTGTCAAAAGGCCTGGAATTACTGCCAAAGTCATACCACCTGAAGAGAGCTGTATGCTTAGTGATACTGTAACAATCTGAGTGTGTTCCCCTAAAACACATACATTCAAATCCTAACCCCCAAAGGTGGTATTAGTAGGTGGCAACTTCAGGAGGTGCCTCCGTTGTGAGAGTGCAACCTCACGGGTTAGTGCCTTGTGAAAGAGGCAGCAGAGATATACCTTAGCCCCTTTCCACATGTGAGGATACCATGAGAAGTGTGCACCCAGGAAAGAGTCCTCACCCAACCATGCTGACACCCTTGTCTCAGACGTCCAGCCTCCAGCCCCGTGAGAAATAAATGTCTGCTGTTTATAAGGCATCCAGTCTGATGTTTTCTTATAGGAGTCCAAATGGACTAAAACAGATGCTGCTGCAACCCTTCTGAACCCTGCCTGTACATCTGTTGCAGGAATGACTTCTGAACTTAGTGATTTCTGGGTCTGGCTCTATCTCAAGGAACTTTAAAAAGATTACTCTGACTCTGATCAAGAAGGCAGTAAGGAGTTCAGTAGTAGAAGTGGGGAGAACCAGTAGTGAGACTGCAGTATAAATGATATTGATTTAGATTAGGATAGTGACAACAGAGAGAAAAAGAAATGGACAGATTCATGAAGTAGCCCACTCGGTTGCTATTGAAATTCTTTTTTGGGAAAAAATTCTTCCTTTTCTTCCTCTTTTTCCTCCCTTTTTCTGCTCCTCTTTTCCTACTTCTCTTCCTTCTTTTAATTTGAAATTCCAGACCTTTCTTTCAAATTCCAGACCTTTCTAGAGGCTTTGATGCAGTCTTGCACAGAGTAGTGTAACAAATCTAGTAGATATTTCATAAAATCCTTAATTCATTAAGAAAAATTCTTTAAGCTCCACTACGCAACTGAGTTGCTAAAGGTGGTTGCTAGCTGTAGTCATTCTAGAAGTGAGTTCATGTCTGGACACTCAGAAATGATTCCTTTCTTCCAGACCACTACACAATTGCTGACGAGCTCACCAACCTTTTTTCTAGGTGTGTTGAATTGACATCACCTAATCTCACTTTCCAAATAGGAAAAGGAGTACATCAAGGCTCTGTATTGTCACCCTGCTTATTTAACTTACATGCAGAGTACATCATGAGAAACGCTGGGCTTGAAGAAGCACAAGCTGGAATCAAGATTGCCAGGAGAAATATCAATAACCTCAGATATGCAGATGATACCACCCTTATGGCAGAAAGTGAAGAGGAACTGAAAAGGCTCTTGATGAAAGTGAAAGAGGAGAGTGAAAAAGTTGGCTTAAAGCTCAACGTTCAGAAAACTAAGATCATGGCATCTGGTCCCATCACTTCATGGCAAATAGATGGGGAAACAGTGTCAGACTTTATTTTTATTTTTTGGGGCTCCAAAATCACTGCGGATGGTGATTGCAGCCATGAAATTAAAAGATGCTTACTCCTTGGAAGGAAAGTTATGACCAACCTAGACAGCATATTAAAAAGCAGAGACATTACTTTGCCAACAAAGGTCCGTCTGGTCAGGCTATGGTTTTTCCAGTGGTCATGTATGGATGTGAGAGTTGGACTGTGAAGAAAGCTGAGTGCCGAAGAATTGATGCTTTTGAACTGTGTTGTTGGAGAAGACTCTTGAGAGTCCCTTCGACTGGAAGGAGATCCAACCAGTCCATCCTAAAGGAGATCAGTTCAGGGTGTTCATTGGAAGGACTGATGCTGAAGCTGAAACTCCAGTACTTTGGCCACCTGATGCGAAGAGTTGACTCATTTGAAAAGACCCTGATGCTGGGAGGGATTGGGGGCAGAAGGAGAAGGGGACGACAGAGGATGAGATGGCTGGATGGCATCTCTGACTCGATGGACATGAGTTTGAGTCAACTCTGGGAGTTGGTGATGGACAGAGAGGCCTGGCATGCTGTGATTCATGGGGTCGCAGTCGGACACAACTGACTGAATGTAACTTTCATCTGAACTTTTTTCCCCAGGACTCATTAGTCCCCTTCTTTGTTCTTTTCTTATATAGCGGTTATTAAAATAGGCCAAATGCATACCCATTATTTAAAAATGTAGTGAGAAAGAAAATGGTATCTTTTTTAAAAATCCTCTTAAGACAGTGATTTTTAAATGGAACTAATCATCAGAAATAGCTCAAACAATTTTTTTAAAAAAGGAAATCCCAGCTGTCTTTAATCATGATATCTGGAAGTTGGTCCTAGAAATCTTTATTTTTAAGAAAATAAATATTCCAACCACTACAATATTGTAAAGTAATTAGCCTCCAACTAATAAAAATAAATGAAAAAAAGTAAAAGTCATAAAGAAAACCAAAAATAAAAATAAAAAATAAATATTCCAGGATAGTCAGCCAGGTTTAGGAACTGTAGCTTTATGTTAATCAGATGAGCTTTACTCTTTTCAAGGACAAAGTTCTTCTTTCTTAATATAAGATTTCCATTATAGATGACTATTTGGATTTCTCAGCTTGATTTAAAGTAAGGCTTTGAGATTAGTTTCATAAGATTAGGCTTCCCAGGTGGCTCAGTAGTAAAGAATCCAGATGGTTTTTGTTTTTTTTTTTTTTTGAGGGGAGTGATGGAGGTGGATTCCATTCATTTTTCTTTTACCCTGTGTTTCTGTTGTTCAGTTGCTAAGTTATATCTGACCCCATGGACTGCAGCCCACCAAGCTCTTCTCTTCTCCACTGTCTCCCAGAACTTGCTCAGATTCATGCCCATTGAGTCAGTGATGTTATCTAACCATCTCATTGTCTGATGCCCCCTTCTGCTTTTGCCTTATGCTGAAGCTCCAATACTCTGACCTCCTGATAGGAAGAACCAACTCATTGGAAAAGACCTCGCTGCCGGGAAGGGCTTACCCTGTCACTGTTCTGTAATTATACAGTTCTTCTTTCATCTCCCTAAGTATAGAAACTTGTTCTCTGTATTACAGGAATATAGCCTTCTAAGCTTCAGCTTTGAGAACGTTGGTATAAATCTAGATCATTGCTTCTCAGACTTAATGTGTGTATATATCACTTGGGGAGCTTTTTAAAATGCAAATTCTGATTTAGTAGGTCTGAGAGGGAGCCTGAGATTCTACATTTCTGATGAGCTGTGCTGTGACGCTGATGTTTCTGGTCTGCAGATCTCATTTCAGGAGTAAGAAGCGAGATGATAGTTGTATTATTCTTTAAGCTCTCATCTTTGTGTGAGTTACTCTCCTTTGGGGCATGTTTGGGGACTGTTTAGTTTGACCGAAGGTTGGGAAGTCAATTTTAAGAAGATTGGATTATGTAACCTTTTAATGCTTTCCCCCCATATTCTTGAAGATTTTAGTACTATATATAGCCTGAGGGTTTTAGTTTCAGTCTTTGGAACTAAATAAAAGAAGTGTCAAAAGTAGTATAATGTTTATTGAATCACTAAATGTGCAGCAGCAAAACTGGTTTATCTACTGGAGGTAGTCTGAACTACGGGTAGAGTATTTAGAATAAGAGAACAAGTGATACAATGTTGAAAATTATCTTTAGATATGCAGGCTATACCTAAGGATTGGGGAATTTGTGTTTTGCAGAATCAAGAATGCTTCCGCTGTTATATGCAGAGCAATGGTTCTTAGTTAGGGGTGATTTTACCTTCCAGAGCACATTTGGTAATGCCCACAGGTGTTTGCAGTTGTCACGACAGGAAGGGTGGTAGTGGTGCTACTGTATCTAGTGGGTGCAGGCCAGGAATGCAGCTGAACACTCTAGAGTGCACAAGAAAGCCATCCGCAGCAAAGAATTATTTGGCCCCAGATGTTAGTAGTGCCAAGGTTGAGAAACCTATGTTAGAGAATCTTCACAAGTACTTGATTAATGTTTACATTAAAAATAATACAGAAAATGCAAATAGAAAATAATGATCCATACACCAAATTTAACCAGTGTTAACATATTTGTTGTCATAATTGACTTTAGGCTTTCGATTTAAGCGATATCACTCCATTATTTGGGGGGGAAGTAATGCATAATTACTACTTTGAGTTCAAACAATGTAGAAAATTCAAGGTTGAAGTGATGAAGCTGTCCCAGATCTCACCATGCAGGAATCATTGACACGAGGTAAACATTAGCCCAGATATCTTTCCATGCATATATACAGAAGAAGAGAAGTGCTTTTATAAAATTAAGGCCATACTGTGTATGAACTAAATATTTTTCTGTTGAAAAATTTTAAATCTAGAGAAAATTAAATGGAATAGAATAATTAACTGCAGTATACTTATCACTTAGCTTCAACAGTGATGAATTCATAGCCAGTCTTACTTCATCTATATCCACACCCACTCCCCTGACCCTGAATATTTTGAAGCACATCCCAGACAGCACATCATTTCATCTGTGAGTGTTTCAGTACCTGTCTCTAAAACATGAGAACTTTTTTTTTTTGAGACATTAGACATTATCACACACAGTTAATTTCCCTGATTCATTTTCTCTCCTTCTTTCTCTCTTGAATTATGTTTTCTTCCAAATTGGGTTTTTTTGTTTCTAATGAGATCACATGTAATGGAAGAGCAGTAATTCTTCAAAGAAAGAGAAGTGGGTGCTGCGTAGGCCAAAACATAAGCTATCTGCCACAAACAGTTTTTTGTGAATTTTGTTTTTCTTTGAAGAATGTCTTAAACTATTTGGCAACGCCATGTAAAATAACGAAATACTTTATTTCTCTCTTTTGCTGTGTTCATTTTTCAAGTCGTCTTTTCATCTTTTTCAGTATTTCTCTGAGATTGCTTCCCGCCTTGGTGTGTTTGCTATAGCGGTGGCCTCTGGGGACGAGTGGAGGAAGCTACCTGCAGGGATCATTTAACTGGTGGTTAGCTTCTTGAGGGCTAGGAGCAAGTCTTACCTTACAACTTACCTTACCTAACAAGCAAGGTAACCTTTCTGCTTGTTGCCATTACCATGTCCTCAGTATTTGTTGGATGCTTGTTATTCATCTTGAGGGGTTGTGTCGATATTGATTGATGTATTACCGTTGAAACCATTTACAATGAAAAACTAAGTATGCTCATTTAGCTTCAACATATGTGCATGTTGACTATAGGTGACTCTGATTCAGTTATTCACCTTTGGTATCTGCAACTGTGGGCGGCTTCCATGCAAGGAGGTGAAGCAGGGAGGTAACTCAGTGGTAAAGAATCCACCTGCCAATGCAGGAAATGTGGGTTTGATCCCTGAATGGGAAGATCCCCAGGAGAAGGAAGTGGCAACCCACTCCAGTATTCTTGCCTGGGACACCCCATGGACAGAGGAGCATGGAGGTCTACAGCCTATCGGGTCACAAAAGAGTTGGACATGACTTAGCAGCTAAACAATAATGTGCATGTTGACTGTAGGTAACTCAAATTCAGGTATCTTGGATATCTGTGTCTGTGGGCGACCTCCATGTAAAGAGGCAAAGCACGGAGCTCTGCTTCCTCTGGCCACAGTCTCTGGTTTCTTTTAACACTTACTCATGGCATGACCATACGTCCTGGTTTGCCTGATGCAGTCTAAGTTTTTGTGCAGTCTTGATGTCGTCCCTTTTCATTCAGCAGGTTGTCCCAGTTTAGATGGTAAATTAAATGGTCATCCTATGATAAACGCATTTAATGTGTGCCTGGCTCTCTTTGGAACACTTTACTTACATGCATTCCACTTTAATCTTCATGAAATCCTGAAGAGGCAGATCCTATTTCATCCATGTTATACGTATGGAGAAGTTGGGGCATAAAGAGGTTGAATGACTTGGCTAATGTCATATAGCTCTGTTTGCGTACTTAGTGACAGAGCCAGGATTTGAGCGCAGGCTGTTCGGCACCAGTGTCCTGAACCATTCTGCTGTGTCGCCTCCATGCAGGACCCAGATATATCTTTGTAGAACACATGCTGATGTATCAGAAGTCAGTCTCCTGATAGTTAATCTGCATATCTTTAGATTAGAAGTCTGGTGAAGTGTTAGGGAATTTGAGGGATCTCCTTGTCTTCGCAATATACTTGTACCACTACACCAATCTGATTATAAACTTTTTCTCAGAAGCGTGGACATTTGCCTTCATTCTCTGGGTGCCAACTCTTTGGCATTCCTAGATGCTCATGTGATGAACAACTCCAGCTCTTGCAGATAATCTTAAGTCTCTGCAACAGTCACCTTTTTCTTTCTTTCTTCTGGTCATCTTGGGTATCTTAAATTTACACACACACACACACACACACACACACACCCCACACCACACCACACCACACCACACCCACAATACTTCCAGCACCCAGAACAGGGCCTGCCATATGACACACACCTGCCTTTGATCAGTTCATTTTCTGAAGTTGTGTGGGAACAATATTCAAAGCCCTTGCACAAGGTGCTTTGAGGAAAGAGATTTCAGACAGCAACTGCTTTCAAGTCCCTTACAATTTAGTATGTGTAGATGAATAACTGGTATATGGCAGCTGAGCTATAATATGAGAGTAATTTAGAGTTCAAAGAAAAAAACTTTCTGACAGTTTTAATCAGGAACATTTTGAGAAGATGGAGACACGTAAGTCAGTCTAATGACTTCTAAATTGGCTTTAAAAAAAAAAATTGCTGCATCCAGACCTGAAATTTGGCAAGAGTAGAGGGCTGTAGAAGAATAAGATTTGATCAGCCCAAATGAGAGGACTCGGATCAGTTTGACACTTGATCCTCTCACGGAAACCCTCAGTCAGCGGTGTTGCTCTGTTTTTATGACGTCACTATCATCATCATGGCACATAGACCCTCTAGGTGGGTTGGAAGCAGCAGGAACAGATGGAGCACCTCAGCAGCAAAGAATTTGATTTTCTTAAAAATATGGAAGCCTGGTGTTATTTGATTTTTTTTAAAAAAACCTTTTTAGTTTACTGTCTATTGATGTATACAAGATTTTTTTTCTTGAATAAAACCAGTCTTTTTATTTTAATATAATTGTATTTGCTTTTTTTTTTACTTGATGTCTTAATAAGAAAAATATTTCTATTTGAATAGAATTTCTCACAGTGGCGAGATAGGGCAATATTCATTATCCTTACTTTACAAGTGAGGAAACTGAAGTTAGGTTAAATTGTCAGCTGCATGACTTTGGGGAAAATGACACAATTGAGACTTGTATTTGTGTCTTCAGAGTCCAGATCCAGTATATCTATCACCCAGCCTCATTTTAACTTACTAGATTAAAATTTTTATCAAAATGAAGAACAACGAAAGTTGTGATTATCTCACATTATAACTCTTTGTTAATGAATGTCATTATAGAATCTAGTTCAACATAGTCTATTTCCATTTTTCAGTTGACAGGCATATTAACACTACTTTGATGATTGTAGATCCAATAAATTATACTGAAATGAAAGTCCTATAGGAGGAGCTTCAGGGGCTTCCTTGGAACCTATGTGCAGATTAGAAAAAGGCAGTCTTGGGAATTGCCTGGTGGTCCAGTGGTTAGGATTTGGGTGTGCTTTCACTGCTGGGGCCCGGGTTTGACCCCTAGCAGGAAACTAAGATGCCACAAGCCATGTGGCATGCCAAAAAGAAAGAAGAAAGCAGTCTCTCTTTAAATATGCTGTCTCGGTTTGTCATTAGTCTGGAAGAAGGGCCTGAGAAATTTGGTACCTGGGCATTTCTCTTACAGTTGTCTTTCTGGGTAGATGGGTCAGTCAGAAAAATGCATACTTGCACCTGCAGTGGGCGGGTTCAATGCCCACCGGATGCTGGACTTGGGAAATGAGTATCTGGATTTCAGTCTCTGCTCTGCTGCTTTTATGTAGTGATTGAAAAGCAGCAGCCATGAATCCTGTTTACATTTATCTATGAGGAGCTGGGGCTTCCCTGGTGGCTCAGATGGTAAAGAACCTGCCTATAATGCAGGAGACCTGCGTTCAGTTCCTGGGTCGGAAAGATCCCCTGGTGGGGGGCGTGGCAAACCACTCCAGTGTTCTTGCTTGGGGAATCCCACGGACACAAGACCTGGTGGGCTACAGTCCATGGGGTCTCAAAGAGTCAGACACCACTGAGTGACTAACGCAGACAAAGGGATGAGGAGCTGGTTTGGTGTGTGTGTGTGTGTGTTGAGCCTGGTGGGCTACAGTCCTTGGGGTCTCAAAGAGTCAAACACGACTGAGCGACTAACAAAGTGATGAGGAACTGGTTTGGTGTGTGTGTGTGTGTGTGTGTGTGTTGCACAGACAGGCCCTCTTGCTGTTCCTGAGTGTGTGTATGTGTGTGTGTGTGTGTTGCACAGACAGGCCCTCTTGCTGTTCCTGACTCTGTGTGTGTGTGTGTGTTGCACAGACAGGCCCTCTTGCTGTTCCTGAGTGTGTGTGTGTGTGTGTGTGTGTGTGTGGTGCACAGACAGGCCCTCTTGCTGTTCCTGAGTGTGTATGTGTGTGTGTGTGTGGTGCACAGACAGGCCCTCTTGCTGTTCCTGAGTGTGTGTGTGTGTGTGTGTGTGTGTTGCACAGACAGGCCCTCTTGCTGTTCCTGACTGTGTGTGCGTGTGTGTGTGTGTTGCACAGACAGGCCCTCTTGCTGTTCCTGAGTGTGTGTGTGTGTGTGTGTGTGTGTTGCACAGACAGGCCCTCTTGCTGTTCTTTCCTGACTGTGTGTGCGTGTGTGTGTGCTTTTGTCGGGTGCACCAGACAGGCCCTCTTGCTGTCCTGAACTGTGTGGTGTGTGTGTGTGTCTTGTGGTGCACAGACAGGCCCTCTCCCTTGTAGTTGCTGTTCCTCTGTTGTGTGTGTGCTTGTGTGTGTGGTGCACAGACAGGCCCTCTTGCATGTTCCTACCTTGTGTGTGTGTGTGTGCTAAGGGTTGAGTCGTTGCACAGACAGGCCTTCTTGATGTTCCTGACTGGGTGTGTTGTGTGTGTGGTGTGTGTCTTTGCTGTGTGGATAGCACAGACAGGCCCTCTGCTGTTCTGAGTGTGTGTGTGTTGTGTGTGTTGCACAGGACCAGGCCCTCTGCTCTGTTCCTTACTGCTCGTGTGTGCTGTTCATTTTGTGCTGGTGTTGCACAGACAGGCCCTCTGCTGTGTTCCTGACTGTGTATGTGTGTGTAGTGATGTGTGTGATGTGTGGTGCTATGTGCCTGCACAGACAGGCCCTCTTGCTGTTCCTGACTGTGTGTGTGTGTGTTGTGTGTTGTGTTGGCACAGACAGGCCCTCTTGCTGTTCCTGAGAGTGTGTGTGTGTGTGTGTGTGTGTGTGTTGCACAGACAGGCCCTCTTGCTGTTCCTGACTGTGTGTGTGTGTGTGTGTGGTGCACAGACAGGCCCTCTTGCTGTTCCTGTGTGTGTGTGTGTGTGTGTGTGTGGTGCACAGACAGGCCCTCTTGCTGTTCCTGTGTGTGTGTGTGTGTGTGTGGTGCACAGACAGGCCCTCTTGCTGTTCCTGAGTCCCCCAGTACATTCCTGCCTCAGCACCTTTGCTGCTCCCTCCCCCGGGACCTGAACCTCCCTGATCCTCACTTGGTGCATGCTGTCACTTTATCTGAGTCTCCCTTCTCGTGTTACCTCCTCAGAGGTCATCTCACCTACTCCAACTAAAGTATCCCCCCCACCATCACACTCTCCATTGTGTTTTCCTCAAGTTCTTCTCAGCCACTTGTTGATAGTTGTTCTTTCTAGATGGCTGCCTGAGCGACTTTTGTTAGTAATGTCTCCACTTTTAATACACTGTCTAAGCTTGTCATAGCTTTCTTTCCAAGGAGCAAGCGTCTTTTAATATCATGGTTGCAGTCACTGTCCACAGTGATTTTGGAGCCCAAGAAAATAAAATGTCCCTGCTTCTACTTTTTCCCTTTTCAAAAATCTAGGAATTACACTCATTCTTTGATGTGATGATCAGATAACCAAAGTCATAACTCAGTAAAGTTGTAACGTATTTATTTTGTATATATATCTCCAATTATTGCTGAAAGAAACAATAACTTCCTCTTTTGTTGAAAAGTTTATTATTTTCTTTCTTCTGTTTC
This sequence comes from Cervus canadensis, assembly GCF_019320065.1. NCBI lineage: Eukaryota > Metazoa > Chordata > Mammalia > Artiodactyla > Cervidae > Cervus > Cervus canadensis. The sequence goes on along the minus strand of NC_057390.1, from coordinate 91,128,570 downwards.
CACCTTATTGCAGGTAAAACATGCAGTTTAGGAAAGCAAAATTGTTACAGTATAAATCACCAGTATCTTTTGATGTTTTTAAAAAATTCTTCAAATTACAATACAGATCAGGTAGACATGACTAACATTTGCTTGTCTAACAGTCTTCTCTCAGAATATGCTGAGATGTTGGGTTTTGGGTTGCCTCATGATTTCTGTAGTACCCATTTTAGCTTCCTACCTCCATGACCTTTGACTCCTGCCAGCTTTGTGATTAAGAAGGAAAAGTCTGTGTGGCCTGCACTTCTTTACCTATTGAATAGGAGTAGGACCCTGGTTAGGAGTAGTACCTTCATCAGTGAGTGAGACTCTTGCCTGAATGTCTTGTCCCTCTTGAGTTTTTGTGTTGTGAATAAATGACCCTTTACATCAAGCTACGTTGTATCTGACTGCTGCCTCTGTGGGTTTTCCACCCAAGACACTTTTTATGATTTATTAGCTTCAGGCTGCTTCAAGTTGTATTTCCTGACATCATTCTCCAGGGTACAAATATTTGTTTCTTTCATTTTGTATAGTTTTGTGTTTCTTGCCCCATTAGCTTCACAAATAATTTTTTGCATGTATCTTGTTGATCATTGTTCTTTTTAGACGGTCGCCTGAGCTACTGAATTCCTTTCCTTTTTGTTAGGCTGTGTGCTGTGTCCCAGTTAAATAAGTACTGGAATTTTCGTATGTGTACGTATTAGGTAAACACTTCTGTTTCTTTGCATTTGGTAGGCAAAATGATATCTTTATAGCCTCCTGGACAATATCTTAGAAATTGTCTTCCGGTTCTGTGTAAGTGTATCACCACTGTTCCATGCCCTCACTCCTTTGGCTTTTTTTCTTAACCTCTTTGCCCTCAGTTCATCCAATTTCTATCTTTACTGAACCATGAGAAGCTTGGTACCTGGGCATTTCTCTTATAGTTGTTATTATAGCTTAGAACATAACTGCAATCACATGTTGGAATAAGTCAGAAAAAATAGTTCTCAGAAAGTAATTTGTATATAATTTAGGATATTTTTCTGCTCTTTTTGATAGATGAAGGTGCTTTGCACCCCTGATTCCTATTATATTTAGGGATGCAGTCTGCACCAAGCTTCTTGTTCCTTTTTCATTGAATATAGCAAAACCATCATCCTCGCCCCCACATAAATGTATTCAACATTTATTTGTACTTGGTATTTTTCAATTTATACTCTGTTTTGAGTGGATTTGTAACAATTTTACAAGTAACAATTTTAAAGTACATTATAATTCACAGGGCAGTCATATCCATTAGTTCATTTTATTGTCCAACAGCTTTATGAGGAAGCAGTTATTAATATTCCATTTTTATAGCCGAGAAAACATATGTGCGTTTGTTTTCTCAAACATCAGAAAAATACTGATGCTTAATTATATAGCCATTTCCTCTCTTTTACCTTCTTAAAAAATCTGAATGCATAAGAAAATGATCTCTTTCCTACCAGGTAATTTCTATAAGTATCTTCTCTACTTTGTCAGAATGAATCTTTTTATTTTATTTTGGTTTCACTTCCTGTGTCCTTCCATTCTCCTTTGGGCCTGTGTCCCTTTTAAGTCTAATCACAGGGCCATTTCCTATCTTTTTGAAACATCACTAAGCTGCAGAATAATAATGATGGTGATGTTATACTTTATATAGTGTTTTCAGACTTCTTTCACACCTGTCTTTCACAACAGCTATCTGAGATAGGCAGAACAAGTGTAAATTGCTTGTTTTTATGGATTAAAAACCTGCAACTCAAAGTGTTAGCTAAAGTTACTTGTGTGTTTACAATCACAAAACTAGGAAGTGTTTGGAACAGGAATGCCTCTTTTGTCTGAGCCTGGGGCCCTTCCACTGCTGTTGCTTCCTGTTATAATATATTCCTGTCATTTTCTCTCTGCATTTCCTTCATGCTTTTGTATTGCCCACCATTTACTTAGAGTGAAATCCAGAGTAGCAGTTTCTCATGTAGCTTTGTTAAGACTTCCTATAAAAAGAAATTTTAAACAAAGCAGGTCCCTAATTTGCCAGATGCTCTGTACTTAGGTCTTTGAGCATCTGGCTGTTTTGCTCCTGTGCCCATGTGGTCATATGTTAGGACTGTGCTGTGTAGGGATTGGTGTCCCAGGACTGCTGTAACAAACTACCTCCAGACCACGTGGCTTAAAACAAGAGGCACTTGTGCCCTCACACCGCAGGAGGCCATCAGTCCAAAATCAGGGTATTGGCAAAATAGGTTCCTTTGTAGAAGCTCAGAGGGAGAATCTGTACCATGCCTCCTGCCTCACTTCTGGTGAATCCCTGGCTTGTATTCAGTCAGTTCAGTCACTCAGTCGTGTCCGACTCTGCGACCCCGCGGACTGCAGCACGCCAGGCTTCCCTGTCCATCACCAACTTGGGGAGCCTGCTCAAACTTGAGTACATCGAGTCAGTGATGCCATCCAACCGTCTCATCCTCTGTTGCCCTCTTCTCCTCCCGCCTTCAATCTTTCCCAGCATCAGGGTCTTTTCAGATGAGTCAGTTCTTCGCGTTAGGTGGCCAAAGTATTGGAGTTTCAGCTTCAGCATCAGCCCTTCCAATGAATATTGAGGACTGAGTTCTTTTAGAATTGACTGGTTTGATCTCCTTGCAGTCCAAGGGACTCTCAAGAGTCTTCTCCAACACCTCAGTTCAGAAGCATCAGTTCTTCAGTTTGTATTAATAGCTGTGTAATTCCAGTCTGTGTCTCTTTCTTCATTTGGCTCTCTTCCCTCTGTCTGTGACTCTGCATGGCATTCTCCTCTCTGTGAGTGTCTACCTCTGCATCTCTTTTCCTCAGCTTATAAAAACACCAGCCATACTGGATAAAGGGCTCGCTCTGTTCCAGTAGGACCTCATGTTAACTCACATCTTCATTGTATCTCCAAACACACTGTTTTCAAATAAGTTCACATTGACAGGCACAAGGGGTGAGAACTTCAACATATCTTTGGTTGGTGGCACAATTCAGCCCATAACAAAATATGTCCTTTTCTTTGTTTCTGCTTTTATTGTTACCCATGTGGTATGTTTATACATATGCTTCCATAAATGTTTATAGAACTACCCTTATTTACAGATTACCATATGGATTTTCTCTCCCATAATTGATATAGATATGTATATATTTCATTCATAAGTCTGAATTTGCCATCTACTTTGTAGTAAACCAGGGAAATTGTGCTCAATACTTTATATTAAAATTTCACTTATCCATGGTCTCTTAATATCACAGACATTGGAGACAGTGAAAACTGGTTTATATCATATGGACTTTGTCTTATAATTTTGCTCTTTTGTATTGCTCTTCTATTAACCCTTGGTGTCAAGATTGTGTTAGCTTTATTAAGATGAATGCTGGAAGGGAAGTATCTTCAGTGTTACATTTTTTAAGCATTTGATGAAACTTACTTTTGAAACCACCTGAGTCAGGTGTTTGTGCTCCTTCTTCCTTTTCTTATGCATAATAAATGTATGGCTCCGTGAATTTTCAGTGTTCACTCCAGGTTAAGAAATAAAATATCTTTAGCATCCCTCTTATTTCCTCCCTCCTTGCTAAAAGTAACCACTCTCGATCAGTGTGTCAGTACCTTAATTCTAGTTTTATCTGTTTTGTGCCTTGTGTATTGGAGTCGTATGATATGTGTTCTTTTGGGTTTGCTGCTTTTCACTCAACGTTATGCTGGATCCATCTATATTATTGCAAGTGGTTGTAGTGTGTTCATTTTCATTATTCTCTAGTCTGTATAGCCAGTCTGTCATGCATTAGAAGGGCCTTCTCTCTCTCTGAAAACATGCAAACCACACACAGGATGTGATTAAGGAAAGACCAGAAATAGGTCTCTCCTTTTAAAAATCCGTTAGTTCACTGGTACCTCCAGCTTCAATCCCCAGTGTTTGTTGTAACCTTTTCCCTTCCCGTGTTTGTGTTTCCTTTGTCTTACAGAGAGAACTCTGGGTTCCCCTTTTCCCTGATAGATTTTCTTTTCTTTTTTCTTTGTAAATTTTATTTATCTGGCTGTGTTGGAGCTCAGTGGCAGCACGAGGGACCTTTGTTGCATCACGTGGGATCTTTTGTTATGGCTTCCCTGGGCTCTCTGGTTGCAGCAATGGGGCTTAGTTGCTTCACAGCCTGTGGGACCTTAGTTCTCCCAAGGATTGAACCATTGTCCTCTGCATTGCAACTCAGATAGTTAACCTCTGGACCGCCAGGGAAGTCCCTAGATTTTCTTGTTTGATGAATCCCCTGTGTACGACAAATGTCTTTCCACCTTTGAACTCTTCCATGTGGAGAGGCCCTCCTCACCCTGCTCGGGGCTGTCATTCCCCCGGCCAGTCCCCCCTTGCGGTAACGCTCCTCAGTGCTCCCAGGCTCCATCATCCCGTGCAGTCCGGCACTTGGATGGATGTGGGTGGTCTCCTCACAGTCTCTGCTCTGATGCCCAGCAGACCAGCCTCTGCGCGCTCATCTGCTGTCCTATGCCCTACCTCAGGCTGTAGGACTGGACCGTCTGGGAATGAGAGAGGGCCTCTCTAGATTCTTAAGTTTCACTTTAATGTTTCTGGCTGTGGGTTTTTTCCTTTCTTTCTTTCTTCAAGTCCTTTTCGTTTGAGGTCGTATATTTTCTCTAATTCTGGGAAGTTTATAGAAGTTTATCTCTGCAAGTATTTCATCACCTTCATATACTTTTTTCTCTTCTATATATTCTGTGATGTGGATGTTGATTCCTTCATTTCTCTATTCCTTATCTCTTTAATTTAATTTTGTGTATGTTACCTCTCCTGATGTCTTCTAGCAGAGTAGAAGACATGGTAGTGTCTTAGCTTATTAATTTAAATGTCTTGTTTTAGCTTATTAATTTGTTCAGCTGTATCCTTTCTGCTCTTCAATCTATCCATCTCTTAAGTTTATTTCCTTGGTTATATTTTTTCATACACAGTATTTTTATTTGCTTCATTGTGATATTTTCTTCTTGCTTTGTATCTAATAGCTTTTCCTATTGAATTTATTTTGAACTTTTATTTTCTGATTTTCTCTTGTGAACTCCTGTGTCCTGGGGATAATAGACACCTTAGCTCATGAACTCTGTGAGGAGGGGTGGAGAAAGTCCAGTTTGTGCCTCATTTGTGCATCATCTTCTGGGTTTAAAGAGTGAAGCCAGGGTAGGGGAGTCGCTTGGGGGAGATGACTTACCCAGGGCACTATAGTGTGGAATCCCTTCCCAGATGCTGCACTTTTCCGGGTCTGTTTCCCTTTGTTAAGACCACCCAGTGCATGGAGTGTAGAAAGAGGTGGTGGGAAGAGGAAACTTGTGAACATGTAGGGACCACCCAGTGACATCCACAAGGTTCTAAACTGCTTTTCCACCAGCTGACTCGACTGCCACCCACATGTTACCCTGCAGCCCCTGGACAGATCCGGGCTTGCTGACAGTTTTCCTGCCTTGCAGCCACAGTTGTCTGAGCCTGTTGGAGGGAAAAATATTTGCCAAAATAACTGTACCACACCCTAACTCCCATCTCTGGTGTCTGGTCCTTGTCTTCCCTGTCTATTTTTTCACTCTGTACTGGGACCGAATTTCCCTTTGTTGTCCCAGGAATTTCTATGTGTGAACACAAATGATTTTTTTTTCTTTAAAATAGGTTCATGCTATATATATGATCTAGCAACTTGCTGTTTTTAAAATGGCTACATGATAGATTACACAGGAAGATAGCTTGGATTCAATAGTAAATAGCTTTAAAATATATGTATGTGTAAGAGTATGTGTGTGTGTCTGGTTTTATATCCCTTTTATAATGAACTATGTATATATTATTGCCTTATCATCTTAAGTATAATTGTAAGTTAGTGATAGGATATAGAGTGTAGTCATTCATGTTCTGTGACGTACTTAGCCATTTCCCTCTTTTTTTTTTTTTTTTTTAGTTTCTTAATAGCTTTTAAATATTATGATACTGAAATAAACCTGTTGTAAACAAAGGGTTTTCCTTTCGTATTAATAGGATTTTTTTCCAGGATGAATTACAGAATGGATCAAATAGATAAATAGGTTAAAGGATTTTTTTATTCTTAACCATGTAAAGCAGTGCCTGAAACATGTTAGGCATTCAAATAGTGTTTATTGGATGGAACAATATTATAAAAACTGCTTTTTAGTATGGATGTACCAGTTTTGATTCCCATACACAAGATGAGATTGTCTGTTCTGCACCATCCTGTAATTTTTGGATGGTTTGATTGTAATCAGAAGATGTTTCTATCTTTTAAAAAAACTGCTATCAGATAATACAGATAAGGTCTATTTCTCTTTTATTTTTGCCTGCTCAATAAATGGACACATGTTTTCTTGCAGAACTGAATTTGCTCTTAAAGAAATCATGTCCTCTGGCGGTGCTGAAGATGACATCCCACAGGGAGAGAGGAAAACAGTGACAGATTTTTGTTACCTTCTGGATAAGTCTAAGCAACTGTTCAATGGGTTGAGGTCAGTGGACTCTTGATGCCTTAAACTTTTTATCTAGTTCTGTATCTTTTTTTCCCCATGGCTGATGTGTGGTAAGTGTCTGAAATTTATGGATAAAATGTTATATAAATATCTGTACTAGAAATAATCATGTTTTTTGTTGTTGTTGTTTCATTCTCAAATGAAAGAACAATAGGAGAAGAGTATATCTTATATTGTTTTACTCAAATTGAGTGAGCTATTTTTTAAGATGGTTTTGTGTACATTATTCCACATGATACCTGTTTTACATCTGATTTTACACTTTGTAATATCTAAGGAGCCTGGGATGCATACACAAGTGAACCTGGGGCCTCTCTTTCTGTTACATCTTTTCTGTGTACTTGGTTATTTGCTTACTTGTTTTATCCTTTCTTTTTCTTAAGATAAGGTATCTAAAGTAATGATGGAGTTTTTTCAAGATGGTGTCGTTCTTTAGTTGTGCATACCCTGACTAGTAGCAGAAGCTATATGCACTTTTGTCAAAATGTGTCTTTGATTGTGTATTCTTGTGGGTGTCAGGTAAATAATTTTGTACCATTTTATATTATTTAAACTGTTTAGCCATATTTTCAATTCATGAGATTCTTAAGATACTGATTTACTTCAGACTTAAAGCTTCATTCTATAGGTAAGATACTAAGGATAAACAGTTGTGGGGGTTTTTTTGGAAACTTCATATGGGAGTGAATAATTATAAAGATAATGAGTTATTTTTGTTTAATTATTTTTTGTTGAAGTATAGTTGATTTACAGTGTATTTAGTGAGTTATTTTTAATTTGCAGTTTATTTCTGGATAAAAATGCTATCTTCTTTTCACATACTTTATAATTGTATTCTGCTATTTGGAATTGTACTGGAGAAGTTTATTTTAAAGAATTTACCTTTAAAAAACATTTACAGTCAAAAAGATAATACAGGGTCATCAAATGAGTCCTCCATGACCACTCTGTCTAAAGCTCTGCTTTCAATTGCCCTCTCATCTCTGTATTCATTTAATCTTCTACATAAAAATCATCACTACCTCAAGTTACCTTATTTATTGCTTAAGATTTTTCTACATTAAAATGAAATGTCCCTAGGAACAGTACCCTGTGTGTCACTGTTTCTCTACTACCTAAGCCAGGGTTTTGCCCGTTACAGGTGTTTCACAAACATTTGTTAAATGAAGGGTTCCAAAGACAGTGTTCCTAACTCCTACACTCTGCTGCTTCCTATTTTGTGCTACAGAAGAGGTCCTTGAGATCAGCTTTTTCTTTTGCTGTGTTGATTAATTGCATCTTTTTAAAGAATTATTTTCTTTCACTATTATAATTCAAAAAACAACCCCTCTAGGCCCAGGTTTTAAGTCTTTTTTTTTCCTAGAAGGTTGTAGAACTTTTAAATTGCATACTTAAAGTTTTGTTTCTTTGTTCCACTTCATTATCCAGGTATATCTTGTTTTTTCGACATTTACTTGGCCTCCAGTATGTACCATATTCCATATTAGGTACAGATAATTTGAAAATAAAACTGACAGTCCCTGCCCTCAAATAATCTGCGAGGAAATTATAAAAATACAGAATAGGGGGAAAAAAAAACCCTTCAAGCCCGTGGCAACATTCTACTCAATGTTAGCCTCAGATTTACCCTATCTGTTAAGCAAATTTCCTATATATCTCCATGTTCTTGTTTCTGAAGGTAGTAAGAAAACTTAAAGCATTCGTAGATTTTAGGAATAAGAAAGCATTTAAAAGTTTGCATGAAAATCCCTACCATAACTTATGACATGTGCCTCTCAAACTCCTTATTCTCAACTCTTAAAACATTATCATTGTTAAAATAACTCTGACACCTTCGTTTATGTAGTAACATGTATCAGTGCTGTGTTCCTTTTATCAGACATTAATATACCCTTGTACAGATTTGTTTATCCAGGCATGAGTTGCTGAACATTTAAGTTATTTTGTACTTTCTGCTGTTACGAGTAATACTGCAGGAACATTTGCGTATCAGGTTTTGCGTGGACATGTGTTTCCAGTCCTCTTGAATACACATACCTCAGAGTGAAAATGCTGGCTCATACGGTACTCTAAGTGTAACCTTTTGAGAAACTTCTAGACTGTTTTTCAAGGAGGCTGTAGCACCAGGAGTGTGTGGGGTTCCAGTTTCTCCACATCCTCCAACACTTGTTATCGTCCGTCTTTATGATGATAGCCATCCTAGCGTGTATGAAGTGGTATCCCCTTATGGCTTTGTTTTGCATGTCCCTAATAACTAACGATGTGAGCATCTTGTCATGTGCTTATTAGGCATTTTTATGTCGTCTTTGGAGAAAATTGATCATTTTTCAAATAGATTTATCTTTTTATTTTTAAATTGTAGTCATTTTCTGTATGTTGTGCATACAAGTCCCTTGTGATGTGTAATGATTTGCAGGTATATGTTTTCCCATCCTTTGGTTATCTCATCAGTTTCTTAATGGTGTCCTTTGAAGCACAAATGCTTTAATTTTAATAAAGTCCAACTTGTCATTCTCTTTCATCACTTGTACTTTTGGTGTCACATCTAAGAAATCATTGCCTAACCTGAGGTCACTGAAATGTTTTCTTCTAATAGTTTTGTGGTTTTAGCTCTTACAGTTTGATATGTGAACCATTCTGTGTTAGCTTTTGTATATGATGAGATCATAGGCATTTTTTTGTGAGAAAACATATTTTTACAGTTGATTGTATTTCTTTCATTTTTTTCTTTGTTTGTTCCTTGTTTCTCCTTACCTGTTCATACTTGTAATGCTTAGATTGAATTTCCAATTTAAATCCTCTAGAACCTCTACTTTCTTTTGATTTTCATCTCTATTCTTTTTCTCAGTATTTTTGGAAAATGTCTTCAATTTTCCCATAATACACCCAGCATGTTTATCTTGTCATATCAGTGGTTTTTGCTAGACTGCTTTTGAAAAAAACTAGATACTGTGTATTTGATCCAAAGTTTACTAACTTTTCTACCTATATATGCAAATAAGACAGACACTAGAAATTTTGATGTGTTTGTGAACGGAAATTGTTTTTTTTAGTATGTCTGAGAAGCATATTAAATTTAGCAGTGGCATTTCTCTTCTTAAAGAGATTTATTTTCCTAATCTGATTCTGAATCATAAATGAATCATAAAGTTCAAGCGGTCTCCCACTGGAGACTCTACTGGACTCAATCACCCTGTGGCTGCTATAATAGTAACGACAGAACGCGTATCCACACAGCACTCTATAGTTTATAAATCACTTTCAGCTGCGTCTTTATCCTTTGGCCGCATACCAAAAATGCGTTGCCTAAAAATGAATTGTTTTATTTCACCTTCTTTTTCAGTGTTTTGGTTGTGTAAATATATTTTACCAGCTCAGATCTGTTACCATTCTTATTTCTTGTTTGTTTGTTTTGACTGCACCTTATGTCTTTTGGGATCTTAGTTCCCTAATCAGGGCTTGAACCCCGGCCTGTGGCGTTGATAGCACTGAGTCTTCACCCTTAGACTGCCAGGGAGTTCCCTCATTTTGATTTTTTTAAAGTGCCGTTTTAACTATAACACAGGTTTTATTTATTTTAAAACTAACTGCAGAGTGAACTTGTTTCTGTGGAAACAGGAGGAAACCTTAATACATGGAAAAATTGTGTGAGATCTGATCTTTAGGGCTATTTATTCACTGTCAGAGAAATTTATTATAATGCTTAGGATACCTTTTTCAGTTTAGTTCTTGTGTTAGGGGGAGAACACACTGACTGAAACTGCCCACCCTAGCTAGGCACCATAGTAACCATTTACATGAGTTCATTAATGACAGAAGATACCGGTAAGGAACACGATCTAATAAGCCACCACCAACTGGAAGAGCTCAGAAGAGGTCAAAAGGGAGACATCACATGTCCTACCACCTCCCAGAATCCTTCTCGCTGGCATCCATCTTGGCTGGGCAATCTGTGTGCCACAGGAGGGACTCTGAATCAGAACGACTGGCCAAAGACCACCCAGAAGTTAATTCTGTGACCATAAAACCTGAGACTGCAAGCCACATAGCAGAGCTGTCCTCCTGGGTTCCCCTACCCTCCCGCTCTCCACCGGGCGTCCTTTCCCAATGAGAGTCTCTTGCTTTGTCAACATGTGTGTCTCCTCAGTTCATTTCCAGTGTTAGACAAGAGCCCCTTTTGGGGCCCTGGAAGGGGTCCCCCTTCCTGCAACACCTGAGCACTTAAAACTATATTGGATTCAGGGATTGATCTTTTCATACAACTCAATATCAAAAAAACCAACAATCTGATTAGAAAATGATCAGAGGATCTGACTGGTTCTTTTTCCAAAAAAACACATACAGATGGCCAACAGATACATGAAAAGGCTCTGAACATTGTTAGTCATCAGGAAAATGCAAATCAAAACCACATGAGATACCACCTCACACCTGTAAGAATGGCTTATCAAAAAGACAAAAAATAACACATGTGGAGAAAGGGAGCCCTTGCATGCTGTTGGTGGGAATGTAAATTGATGCAGTCACCATAGAAAACAGTGTAGAGGTTCCTTAAAAAGTTAAAACTACCATAGCATCCAGCAGTTCTACTTCTGAGCATTTATGCAAAGAAAATGAAAACACTAACTTGAAAAATTATATACACCTCCATGTTCATTGAAACATTATTTATAATAGCCAAGATATGGAAATAATGTATCCATTGACAGATGAATGGATAAAGAAATCATAGAATATATATATATAGTATGAATATTCTTCAAGCATTAAAAATTAAGGAAATATTGAAATTTATGATAACTTGGATAGACCTTGAGGGCATTATGCTTAAGTAAGTCACACAGAGAAAGACAAATACCATATGATCTCACTTCATGTAGAATCTAAAAACAACAGCAGCAAAAACCAGAACAAAACGCAAAAGAAACAACTGAGCTCATGGATACGGAGGACAGACTGGTGATTGCCAGAGACAGGAGAGAGCGACACGTATGCAGTGGGTGAAGGAGGTTGAAAAGTGCAAACTTTCAGCTGTATTTATACATAAATGTATCATAGGGATGTAATGTACAGCATGGAGACTGTGGTTAATGGTTTTGTTGTTTAGTTGTCTGACTCTTTGCAACCCCATGGACTGCAGCACACCAGGCTTCCCTATCCTTCACTATCTTCAGGAGTTTGCTCAAACTCATGTCCATTGAATCGGTGATGCTAGCCAAACATCTCATCCTCTATTTGTCCTCTTCTCCTCTTGCCCTCCAGTCTTTCCTAGCATCAAGGTCATTTCCAATGAGTTGGCTTTTAGTTGGAGATACTGTGTTGTATATTTGAAAGTTGTTAAAATGGTCAATCTTAAAGCTTCTCATCACAAGAAAAAAATTTTGTAGCTATTAAGGTAATGGATGTTATCATTGTGCCTTACTGTGATCATTTCATGGTATCATTTTGACTGGGAAAAGTGGGTAAGCAAATTCACTAGGGATTTACTTGCAGTGTTTTGTGTGAAGGGTTCCCTTCGTTTTAAACAAGCCTTAATTATTTCTACAAAAATTGTATCTTGGATGAGTAACATAGATATATTCTCTTTGTGCTTCTGGGGTTTTGTTTGAGAGGGATGTGGCTAGTGGCAATGCAGGCCTGTAGTTTACTGAAAGATTAATGCTCTTCATTTTGAAAGAACTTTCATTTCACACACACAGAATAATGTAGGACTATTTTTTATTTATTTATTTTTTAGCTTATTTATTTGGCTGCGCCTGGTCTTAGTTGCAGCACATGGGATCCTTAGTTGCATGTGGGATCTAGTTCCCTGACCAGAGATCGAACCTGGGCCTCCCTACATTGGGAGTGTGGCGTCTTAGCCACTGGACCACCAGGGAATTCCCTAGAACTATTAAGAAGATGTTGGTGGAGATAAAAATGAAAAGTTGACCATGCTATATGGTTAAATTTAAAAAAAAGCAAATTGTGAAAATAGTATGTTTTACATGATCTTGTTTTATCAGTAATTCTCTGTCAAAATTACAACATTCTGTAAGTCATATTAACTCTTAGTGGGGACTCCTTGCTCTCAGCTTTTGGTCTCTTTTCTAGGGTACTGATTTTCTCACGGTGTCTGGTGCATGTGAGTGTGTGTATTTCCTGTGCTTGTTTGTATAAATACAAGTGTTTTGTTCAGTGTTAACTTCGATTGGAAGCGATTGAGAGGTCTCTCTTGATCAGCTCTGTAGGTCTGTGTTAGCTGCCTGTGGTGGTGGCTTGAAGGTATGTGTGGCATTCTTTCCCACACTAGTCTCCAAAGAAGCTCTTTGATTTATGGAAATTAAATGCTTCTGCTTTCAAGTGTTGATGTAGTTTTTGTGCATTTCTTTTGAAATAGACGAGAATATTTGGGAATAACTAAAAGAAGGGTTCTTTTTTTGCCCCTGTCCCCCATATTTGTGTTGGTCTGAGTAGAAAACAGGATCACAGTGCTTACAGAGAACAAGAAATATATCAGTAGTGGTTCGGGACCAGCTTTGGAACTTGGGAAAAAGCAGTGAAGTGGAGTCTAGTCAAAATAGCATCAGCTTTTAACATGGCACCTCTGATTGCCCACCATCCCGTCACTGTTAGTGCTTGTCTTTTGGTTAACTTTCCTTTGTGTTTTTTCTTTTCTTTCTTGAGTTTGTACATTGAAGTATAATACACTTGCAGAAAAGTACATGTATTATAAGTGTAATTTTTGCAAACAACATTCATGGGGCTTGTACTTGTATGATAGGATGTCCAGCACGGCAGCAACCCCCTTGTATTCACTCCCTTGGGCTTTTTAACTGTTTATGAGAAGAGTGAAAAAGTGCATTTCAGTGCATGAAAGACTAGAGTTTCTATATAATGTCTTATTGGGATACAGTAAACTTTCTCTTTACTCTTGAAGGTGTATCTTTCTGCCATATACATATTAAGCTATTCATCCAAGTTGTCAGAGCCTTTTCATTTTCCCAGCCATGAATATCTTAATGGAGTATTTTTCCTGACTGAAAGTACCTTCTTGTAATACGTAGATAATAATCACTTCTATCCACTCACTGTGTAAGAAAACACAGCCTAGAGAGTGAGAAATGGATAAAATGAATGGTGTTTTGCTTATAATAGCTTTTGCATGTAGTTACAGTAGTAATGAAGTGAGAATGATGTTAGAAATAGCTTTGAAGACCATCAGAAAATGATCAAACGCCTAAGCGCTTGCAGGGTTCTAGTTACCATGGTGACTAAGACTGTCGAAGCAGGATGGAATACTTGGTAGGATTATATAAGGCAGCGTCTTGAGACATGTATTTGAGATATGCAGCTGTGTCTACCAGTAGTATCCTTGACTTTTGAAATAGCACAGGCCCGCAGTCACTCATTATTTGTCCCCAGGGGAGCAAATGCCCAAAGCCAAAATAAATGTTGAAAACAATAAACAAACAAACAAACAAACATACATACATATGCAAAGAAGTGCACCAAAGTGAAGTGTATTGGTCTTAATAAAAATTATGGCAGAAATTTTTATTAAACATGCTCCTTAATATTTCAGAATAAAGAAGAAATCATCGCCAGTGCTTTCTTCAACAGCCTATTTTTAGGATGCCTTGGTTACTGTGTAGGTGGGAAAGGATAAGTGAGGAATTAACAGTTTTTCCCTTTGTGCCCGTTCTCCCCTCTCATGTTCTTTCCTCTCTCTTCCCTCTCTTTTCCTTCCTCCTCCTTCAGAATATTAGTGCTTTCCCAGAGGCAAATGTCCGCAGACAGATAATAGTAAAGTGCATGTTATTTCAGAAGTAATACCCTAAACTATCTGTACAAGCTTGTGAGACCTGCGTTTATTTTGTATTGTTGGCTACCCAGAAACAGTTGCACTTGCAGTTGAGGTAGACGGCCACCAGGGTGCAGTAGACGTCGTGATCCTGTGATCTAGAAGACCATTGACTGACAAAAATTTAATGAGCCACAAATGTGACTTAAAGTTTTTGTAGTAGCCAGATTTTAAAAATGTAAAACAAAGAAAAAAGCTCAAGTTAATTTTAACAATATATTTTATTTGATCCAGTATATCCAAAATATTTTCTTTCAACATGTAATCATTTTTTTTTACATTCTTTTACATTCTCTTTTTTTATAGTTTTTGAAGTACACTGAATAGTTTATACTTTCACACATTTCAGTTTGAATTAGACACATTTCAAGTATTCAGTAGCCATATGTGGCTATTGGCCCAGGCAAAATTTCTCCCCTTTAGCTTCTGTCTTCAGAATGATCCACTGTGCTTTCTGATGAATACATGCTGGCTGTTTTGGGGGGGTTTCTTTTTCACGGTCCATCCTCTGTCTCCAAGGTTTCTGGTCTTTCTTCCTGCGCAGATGCTGATAGCCTTCAGTTCTTTTGGCTATTGGTGATTTGTTCCCACCCACTCGTATTTCGGGATTTGAAGGCTACCTTATCATTTATTATATTAGTTTTCTAGGGCTGTCATAACAAAATGCCACATACTAGGTAGCTTAAACAACAGAAATGTATTCTCTCACAGCTCGAGAGGCTGGAAGCCCAAGATCAACGTGTTGGCAGCGTTGGTTCATTCTGAGGCCTCTTCCCTTTGGTTTGCAAGCGGCCGTTCTCCTGCTCTGCCTCAGGCACCTCCCAGGTGCTTCTGTGAGCCCTGACCTCCTGCTTGTTAGGACACAGCTTGCTGTCAGAACAAGTCAGAATGCTTCTGTCAATGGCATCCCAAGAGTGAGCTCCCAGAGAAGGACTTCACTAATGTAGAATCAAAATCTGGCTTATTTTTCTCTATGGCAGAGAGGAGAGAGTATTAGATTACAGACTCAAAGGGGTTATGAATTTCAGTCATAGCTCAATAGTTAACTGGCTATGAGTTCCCAGGCAACCCATTTAAGCTCCCTGCTTCTCATTTTAGTATGTCTGTGTATTTACATATATTTGCACATATCTGCCTGCAATGCGGGAGATCCAGGTTCTATCCCTGGGTTGGGAAGATCCCCTGGAGAAGGAAATGGCAACCCACTCCAATACTCTTGTGTGGAGAATTCCATGGACGGAAGAGCCTGGAGGGCTACATCCATGGAGTCTCAAAGAGTTGAATACAACTGAAGCGACTAACATTTTGCTGAAGAAGCCATGCATTTTAGGACCAGACTAAAGAAAGAGAAGCTGATGAAAGAGACCATTAGAACAGAAAGAGGAAAGGATTACAAGATGCTGAAGAAGTGGTGCGCCAATAGGGAACCTCTAGGAAGGTGACCCTCTAGGGAGGACTGATCTGAGGACTAGAAAGTGGCTGTTGGATTTTAGGTGTCAGTAGGCATCAGTGTGGATGAATTCCATGGACAGAGGAGTCTGGTGGGCTACAGTCCATGGGGTTGCAAAGAGTCAGACGTAACTGAAGTGACCTAGCACGCACACATGCACAGGTATCAGTGATCCTAGCTAATTCACTTTAGTAAAGATGGTTGATTTGTGGAAACTTGTAAGAAAGTTCCTATGATTTGACATCTCAACTTTACGTTTGAATCATCTCTCAGAAGTAGGTTTAATCATCTCCACTACATTTTTTCTCATGTTCTCCCAACTTTTTGTTGATAGAGTTGGGGATTTTAAAAGAGAGTGAGATTAGTGTTGTACTTTCAATTTCCTCTCAAGACTTGTGAAAAGAATATGACCAGCCAATTTATAACATAGGTGCCTTTGCAAAATGTGAAATATAAGGTCATTTAGCTTATGGGCTAATTCACACAGCCCCATTTAATTTAATTCCATGCACCATTAATTTCCCATCTCTACTGACAGTAATAATGACCAAATGATATATTCAGAGTTTAAAACTAGAATCAAGCTCTGAATAGTAGAGGAATTTATCTAAAACTCTTTATAAAGTACATTAGTTAATTTTATTTAGACTCATCATATGAAAGTTGTTTGAATATTAGCTTCTATGGTATGTTTCACTAGAAAAAGGGTGACCATGGGACTTGTCCTTTAGGAGGTTTTTTTTAAAAAAACTTAAACCCTAAACCCTATTTTGAAAAAGAAATTGCTGTCTTTATAACTGATTCTTCATACTGGAGTGGTAGATGCTGTAAATTCTTTCAATGAAAATAGGATAGAATCTAGTCAACATTGTTCACAGCTATAAATCAGAAAATACTTGTACATTACAACTTATGTTTGGAACCTTGTTCTAATCTTTTAGACCACTTTTTTGTGCTTTTAGCCTTCATGGAGAAGTCCCTTCCCCTAAAACCCTTTCCACTAAACACTGAAATTATGTAGTTGTGAAATAAAATACTGAGCTCTAATTCTGTTTTCTCCCTTAATATGATGTATTACTGAGGTTTATTAAATCTGTCAGTTTTGAAAATGCAAAAGAACTTGTGGGCAAATGCTTAGTTGAAAATTTGCCTGGAGACTTTACATAGTATCTTTACAGAAGCATTCAAGGGTTGTCAGTTTTTGTGAAGTTAATGTTGTCTAAAGCTTTTATATAAAATACAGTCTTCCTAGCAGTAACTACTTGGTATGAGTCTTAAAGATTCTCGCAGCAATTTCAATTTTAAAATAACTTATTAGCTCTTCCTAATGCAACCTCTCACTAAAGATCCATGGAGACATAAAAAAGGTAAAAACTTGGGATGAATTTAGAAACTATCAGTAGTATCTATAGTTAACCTATTCTGTAATCTGAAGTGAGTTTCTGTTTATCCTAAAGGTAATGGAAATAAATTTAAAACTGAAGTTACTAGCTCATTCTTGTAATGTAGTCTCTGAAAAGTTTGGTTAGAAAAACCTTTTGCTTTTTTCCTCATTGTCTTAACATCTGGTACAGGAATGCAAATCTTCTTTTACTCATTCCACTTACAGAAATTTGCCTATTATTCATATTGTATAACTCTTCAAGTTTATGAGTAGGATAATGTTTATTGCAGCATTTTTATGACAGTGAAAAGCTGGAAGCAGTGTAAATGTCCATCAGGAAGAGACTGGTTGAGTAAATTGATGCATTAGATACTATATTATACACAGTAAATACTGATATAATTCTATATGCGTTAAAGAAACGTGCTATATTACATTAAAAAGGTATGTTACAGAATATTATATTTAGTGTGATCCCACTTAAGTAAAATAATAGAAAGACTGACATTTAATGTATATAGAAAGCGCATTTTTAATGGTGGTTATTTCTGGGGACTAGAAGGAAGAAGCAATAAACTGTTTTTTATTTCTTGTTTTATACACTGTAGAGTATTTTTGTTTTCTAAGACACTTATTTTCAAAGTTGAAAAAAAAAGAAAAAGATAAAGTCTCTGTGACAAATTGTTTATAAAAGTCATCCCTTCCCCTTGTCTATGCCCATGAGTCATCCCCCTCTCACATTGACACTGGGCTGGGCCATGAATTTGCTTTGGCTGATGGGACAGTACAAATATGATGCAGAAACTTGAAAAGAAAGTTGCATAACAGAGCCACCCTCTGTTTTGCTGCTCTTGGGATCCTTGCAACCACCCTCGTGTAAACAGAGGTAGCCTGTTTTATGATGAGAAACACGTGACCTGGCACCTTAGCCACCAGCCAGGCTAGACATTCAGGGGAGACCATCCACTACCAGCTGTCCACAGTTGCATGAGTGAGATAAGTGTACCATGCTCTAATCAGTGGATGATTATTATTCCTTTATGATATGAAATGCTCTCAAGATTGCATTGGCTCTATCTGTTTGATTTAGGTTAGCCTCCATGTACCAATAGCTAAACCCACAATGTTTTGAGATACTCCCCTCTCTCTCGTAGACTCTGTTACAAATAACTTGAGTTTATCAGGCTTCTACAAGACAGCCAAATCCTTTGATTCTTTCCCCACATCTATTTTGTCCCTTTGAAAGAATGTACTTGGGGCCACTTTCATAAATGTTTTCACAAGCTTTCATGAAGTGGTTTTCCCCCGGGGATGAGACTGTTTAGGTGGCATTTATAGCTATCATTTCTCAGTTGGCTCTTTTACACTTAACATATTAAAAATTGTGTTTTTCAGTATTGAAAGTTCTGGAATTTGTGGATTTCCTCTTTTCCTTTTCAGCCCTGCTCGCAGCTAGTTCTTTAGTGAGTTTGTCTTCCTGATATTTTGTGAAGTGTATCTAATAGCATACTGTTCCCTGATTTATTTGTATACAGCCACCAGTTCATTAGTCACATGATCTACTTTCCAGGTTATTGCAGGCAAATGCACTTTGCCTCTGTATTACAATGTTAGCCTTCAGTGACAGTTTCTTGTAGTTCCATCCCAGTGCTGGTGTCCCAAACATATTTCTTAGGGCAATAACCCAGTCCTGGTTCTGGTTTCTTTTTTAGCAGCTTTTCCTAAATAAGGCTGCTGTAATAACTCCAAAATTTTAGTACCTCACTAGGGATTTATTTCTGACTGTCATGTTAGCTACAAGTTGTCTGCAGTTCTGAGGCCCCATTAAATGTGTTTGACTCTGTGGTCCAGGCTGAGGAACAGCCTTATCTTGGTCTTAGTTCAGAGAGAAAAGTAAAAATGCTGAACCATATAATACATCTTCTATCTTCTTCTCAGACATGTTGTAGATAACTTATATTTCATTGGCCAAAGCAAGTTATATAACCAAGGCCAAGGACAAGGATATATAGTTTCACTTTTGGGAGGGGTGGGAACAGTTGAGAACAACCATACCACCTGTATATCCACTTCTAGATTTACTCCTTAAAGTAGTGTCTTTCCAAGTGCTAAGTTCTTAGCTGAAGACAAACATGGATGTTAACAGTATATAAGATCACCCAAGGAGAGGGGAGATAGAGCTGGAAACCCCATGGGAGAAGATCTACAGAGGAGATGAAGAATGAACTGTCAGAGGCAGGAAAGAGAAACAGGAAAGAACATGTCCTGGACCCCCGCAATACAACTGTTTTTGCTCTAAAAATTGTAACTTTTAAAAATAAATAAGCCTGAATGCAAAATACTCTAAATCTGTCCAGTTTGTATCATCACAAGACTTAATTTCCAAGGAGTATATGAGTTTTAAAATTAATAGATGTTTACTTGTCATTACAGAGATTTGCCACAATATGGACAGAAGCAGTGGCAGTCCTATTTTGGAAGAACTTTTGATGTTTACACCAAACTGTGGAAATTCCAGCAGCAGCATCGGTAAAGGATTTTAAAAGTTTTATGTTAGTCACAGTTTTGACCTTTACTACCTCAGTGCTTTTTATCTTTTCATATCTCATTTCATCTTTGTGACCAAAAGAAAATAAATTGATTTTTTCCCTATTTATTTAAGTTTTCCAAGTGTAATAGTATCTGGTTTTTAAAGACAATATCATATCTGAAATGATTCAGATTAAGTAGGTAGGCAGATTCATGATTTCATTCTGAAATAGATATTGTTTATTGGCCAAAGCCATTTGGGGGAGGGGGTTGCTTCTAATTTCCATGAACGTAGCTCAGAGAAGTTTATTTTTGTATTTCAGCATACTCTAAATAGACACTTTATAAATGGTTTTTGAATTTGAGTGCTTATGTTGAAATCTCATGAAAAATTCATGAATTTCAATTTATGTACTCAAAATTTCATGATGAATTGGGTGATACTTTATCCTGTGAAATTAACAGATTTGGTTATTTTTGAAATTTATAGTCTCTCATTTCTATTTTCTTATCTCCTATGTAAAACAGACAAGTCTTGGATAATCGGTATGGCTTGAAGCGGTGGCAAATAGGGGAAATTGCTTCTAAGATTGGGCAGCTATACTACCATTATTAGTAAGTGAACTGCAAATGGGAAAAATAAAGCGTTCTCCTGATTTAAACACAGCTTGCAGAAATATGCATCGATACATATCTGGTAGGAGGGAAAGTGGATGAATTACACTTGAAATTCTAATAGTTCAGATCATCTTGATTAAGACAGAATTTTAAAGTGACCTTCCATAATCAAAGTGACATTATTTGCTTCAAAGGTTCACTTTCCAAACAGTTCATTTGGTCAGATTCATTTGTAAACTTAAAGGAGTATGACCCTTGGTTTTAGATAAGAAAAATACTAAATGAATTTATGGTTCTTAATGGCTTCACTTGAATCTTGATCCCTTACGGAGACATAACATAACTGGTGTGTTTGTTTGAATGAGTGGTTTTCAGGAGGATACTTTAAAACTGATCCTTGTATGCTATGTCTGAAAGGGTACGTGAAATCAATAAAGATACTTTTGACTACTATAGTCCCACCCATGAGTCAGTGAAAGAAGAGAGTTCCATTTAGTATCCGAACATTGTATTATCATTAAGTGGTATCAGGTGTTTCATAAAAAGGCTTAGACCATTTGTAGTTTAGTGGACCAGAAAATTCCTTCCTCTCCCTGTCTTTTGGCATGCCACCCAGATTCCCACCATTAAAATCACTTTTCCTGGTAGAATGTTTTCTTAAGAAATCCCTTGTAAAATTAGCAGTGTTATTGTGTGTAACTATGTGCTGTGCTTAGTCACTTAGTCGTGTCCGACTCTTTGCGCCTATAGCCCGCCAGGATCCTCTGTTCATGGAGATTCTCCAGGCAAGAATGCTAGAGTGGGTTGCCATGCCCTCCTCTAGGGGATCTCCCCAACCCAGGGATCGAACCCAGGTCTCCCGCATTGCAGATGGATTCTTTACTTTCTGAGCCACCAGGGAAACCCAAGAATACTGAATTGGGTAGCCTATGCCTTCTCCAGTGGATCTTCCCGACCCAGGAATTGAACTGGGGTCTCCTGCGTTGAAGGCGGATTCTTTACCAGCTGAGCTACCAACTATACTTCAATTAAAAAAACAAACTAGAAATGTTGAATAGAAAACCCAACTTATCAGCATCCTATGAAGATTAATATGGATCAGGGTCCATTTCTCAGTCCTCTGGTCCCAGGCCTTTAATCCCAGGAAAGATTTAACTGAGTAGAATGCTGTTTGGAGAGGCCCTTCGAAGAATGAGAATAATGTATACTTTGGGTTTCTGTCAAAAAAGGCTTGGGAGCAGAGGGGAGGTATTTTTTTTTTAAATTATTATTATTATTCTTTTCATACATTTTAAGGGTGATATGATTATTGCTTTGGTGATTCAAATCTAGCGTAGTTGTTCCCATCCCTTCCAGTAGAGGAAGAAAGGAGTAACAAAACAAGTATTTATTATGGTGAAGATTCTGAGACACTGTCATACTTAAGATTTTCTTTCTCTCTCATAGCCTACGCACATCTGAGACCAGCTATCTGAATGAGGCTTTCTCCTTCTATTCTGCAATCAGACAGAGATCTTACTATTCTCAAGTCAATAAAGAGGACAGGTACGCACCTACTGTTTTTAGAAAGAGGAAGATAAAGCACTGAATATTTTTTAGTGTGTGGAAATTAGGCAGAAAAGCACACATTTGTTTATAACTTTTATTCATTTATTGGGCTTTATTGAGTGCCTGCTGTATATGAGGCCTTCTGAAGCATATGGAGGTATGTTACCTAAAAGCAATAAATATCATGGATTTTTACAGATGTCATGGTTTTGACAGATGTCACAATACCAGGGTAGGGTCAGAGCCCAAAGAAGGGTGGGTTATTTCTTTATGAGAGATTGGGGTCACATGAAGTTTCATAGAAAAGAAACAGCTCCAAATGAGGCTTAGCTGATACCTTTGTTCTGTAGCCTATATCATCTTAGTTTGTATACATTCAAAACCTGTTGGAAACTGCCATGTAGGGACTAAAGAAAAGTGTATAATGCTGTTTGATTTTTCTTTTATAAATCCAATACCATTTTGCAGTCATGTAGCTTCACTGTTATGGGAAAAAAATCACGTTAAAGTTATTCATCCCCACTTACTATGTGTCTGGCTTGGTTGGGAGAAGAAAATGAAAAGAAGCTGGACAAGTATCTCTTTTCTTTTTAGATGATTACCTTTTCATGGGAGTCTCAGACACATTTGAGGTGCAGGTAGATTCAGATGAGGATAGAGTTGTTGCAGAAATCAGGATCTGCTGGAGAGTCTTTGTTGCTAGGATTCAAGAATTGTTGAGATCTGAATATTCTCCCTACTCCCAGTAATGGAACTCGCAGTCATCATCTAAGTGAAAAGATTATATTCTGTTAGAAAAAGAATAAACTGTAGTTTTTACGTTTTTCTAGAGAATACTTTGTGGTTGGCTGTCATAAGCTTCCCAGCTAAATAGCAACATTTTGGGGAAAGCCCCACTCTGGTAAATCCCCTTCATTCCCTTGCAAATCTGTTCAGACTTGTCTGGAGAAATTTGCTTGAAACAAGGTATGTAGACGCTGAATTCTACATTTTTCCCCAAGGTCTTTCTTGCTTCATGAAGTTACATCAGTTACTTTTCTTTCAGAATTTTTTGTGGCTTGCTTCACGTATTATCACTACAGATATATTTCTTCTAACTCCCTTTTTTTTTTTTGCATTCATGTCGTATAATTTCTCTGAATTCTTGGTGAGATAAATTATCTCTCAAAAATACAGAAGGGATACGTAAAACTTTATTGACTGAAAAGTACATATAAGCAAAGAACTATTTTAAGCAATAGTAAAATACCTTGTATAATTTGCTTTTATGCATTTTCTAATTTAACACAAGGGAATTGGTCTTAAGGTCCCTTGACTTCAAACCCAACAGTTTGACTTAGTAAAATCACTTTCTGTCCTAAGAGCAAACCAGCCCGTCTGACTTGTTTCCCTGTGCTGCCTCCTAGAGCGGTACAAGTGAACAGAGCTAGAATTATTTGGAACCAGGACGATGAAACCTCTTAGTCTTAGAATCAAACTAACTTAGAATCAAAGGACACTTCAGCATATAAAATCTTGATTTTGTTCCCTGCACCAGAGGAAGGAGTTTGTTCAGTTGGTAAAATTGGTTGTTTCTTAGTTCACACAGAGCTAGGGGGCCATCAAGGTAGCAGTTGGTGACAGCTGCTAAAACCAGCAGCTGGTAGATTAAAACTGAGTAAGAAAGTATTCCACAATTTCACAGTTGCTTTAAGAGGCATCTCTCCTCCAGAGGTCAAGTTCTCCCTGCATTGTCTCAGTACCGAAGGAATTCATGTCAAAGCCAGGAGAAGTGGTACGTTCCAATGACCCCCAAGGTGACTGCCTGTCACCAAATACAAACAGCTCTCAGAATGTCTCAGTTCCATGGCCTGTCCTGTTGAGTGGAGAAGACATTCGTAAATAATCACTTTTCCAAGCTGTAAGCCCCAGTGGTTACGAAGGACGAAGGCTGAACCTGGTTCAGAGATACAGAGAAGGTGAAGTTTCTGAGTGCACAGAGGCTGGAGGGAGATGTTGCAGTCACCCACCTCGAAAAACAATTTCTCAGGCAGATGTGTCAAGAGTCGGCATCTTAAAATTAGTGGTCCTAGCAGGTTGGACAAGGCTGCAGTTCCGGCATGCCAGAAGGACTTTGTCAGAGAGAATCTTGATGGCCCCTTTGGTGGTGACAGAACTGGAGTTTTGTTTGATGGTGGAAAATGTGGATGTGAACTTGAAAACCTGGCCGCCTCCCAGTCTTGATGCTAATGAGGAGGACTTGATGTGGACCCTTCCCAGTGAGATTCACAGGAGGACTTCTTCTTCTGCAGCAGGCAGAAGGCTGGGGGCCGTCATTAAGGTTTTCAGGCTTGATAGGATAGCCTCTCAAGTTTATTGAGTGGATGACCTCGTATTTTCCTGCCTACTATCTTCTCGTCTTCCTATTTATAGTCCTAATATAAACATTACTCTCTCTGGGAAGCCTTCTCTCACCAAGATCCAGTCCTGTGGGCTCAA
Organism: Cervus canadensis; assembly: GCF_019320065.1. NCBI lineage: Eukaryota > Metazoa > Chordata > Mammalia > Artiodactyla > Cervidae > Cervus > Cervus canadensis. The sequence continues at coordinate 91,104,161 of NC_057390.1, read as the reverse complement.
ATAGCATGTTTTGTTTCTCCTATTGATACTGCCAAAATCTTGACTTTCTCTGCCCTCTGAAGCCGAATTAAAAAAATATGGAGACAGAGTTTGGAGGAAATAGAAAGATGCCTTAAAATCCTCAGCCAGCCTAGGGGCAAACACAGTAGGCTTCTGCCTCAAGAACTGTGTCATCCCCCCACCCCGTGAAGAATCTGGGGCAGAAAAGCAAATTTAGTTACAGGCTGCAGATTCAGTTCAGTTCAGTTCAGTCGCTCAGTCGTGTCCGACTCTTGGCTGCAGATTAGGAATGGTTAAAATAAAAACTAGGTGTGACCAGGCCTGCTCCCTCTTCTCTTTCTTCTTTGTTTTCAGGAAAGAAAAGAAAAACTCATTCCTCTTCTTTTCCTTTTCACTGCAACACTATCACTGTAATATTTATTCCACTGTTTTAAGTATTTTTCTGTCTCCTCTATATTTTACATATGTTTCTGTCTATAAGATCTGTGAGGAAGGGACTATGTCTATAGTTTCTTTCTTTAGTAATTTTAATCTACTATTTAGCATAGTACCTGGTGCATCTAAGTTTCATTAGATAGTTGTTGAATAAATTAATGTATGAATGAACAATGTAATGAGTCACTGAGTAAAAAATGTATTAAAAAACTATAGATTATATGAAACAGTGTTTATAACTGTGCAAAATAGGATCAAAAGAGTTTAAAAGCTGTCAGAAAGTTAGAAAAATCAAGTCACGTAATTTTGTTTTTAATCTAATGAATAATTTTCCATTTATCTACCATAGACCTGAGTTGGTAGTTAAGAAGCTACGATACTATGCAAGATTTATAGTAGTTTGTCTTCTTCTCAACAAAATGGATGTTGTGAAGGATCTGGTAAAGGTAAATGTATTTTAATTAAAATCCTGATTTCTAGTTATTTGTTGGTAATTTTGTTTTTTAAAATAGATAAGGTTAAAATAATTTTGATAATCTAAATTATTACAACTTTCAGAGCATGCTAACTTCTGACAAGGGTAATGATAAAAAATTTTTCCAACTCTCTTCATGTTTCAAACACACTTACCAGAGATAATTGTATTAATTTCTTGCTTTTGTCCCCTCAGCTCATTTTACATTTCATCACTCATTAATGAATGGTTGGCAAATGCAAACAAAAGTTAAAATATTTAGTTTAAGATAAAATAATTGAAAAATTAGGTTAAGAACAAGTACAGAATGTTTTATAAAGGTGTTGTATGAATGAGTTTTGGTTATTCCTTCTTTTAGTATGTCTTCTTTATTCTGTCCTTCATTAATTCAGGTAATCAGAGTTAACTGCTTTCTAGATTCACTTAATATCTGGAATTATTCCTTGCTACATTCTGGTTGCACTCTGTATTCAGTTAGTGATTTCAGTGGCATACATCTTGATTTTTTTGGTGCTTAAGTATAACATGCTAGTTTTTTTTTAATTGAAGTGCTGTTGATTTATAGTATTGTCTTATTTTCAGGTGTAAAGCAGAGGGATTCAGTATAACATGCTAGTGTTTTGGGTTTTTTTTTAAATGAAGTATAGTTAATTTACCGTATTGTGTTAGCTTCAGGTATCGAGCAAAGTGATTCAGTATAACATGCTAGTTTTGACAAACTTGCTTCCTCTATCCCCAGTTACTAATAGGACTGTTCCCAAAAGAAACAGTATGATATCAATCCAAAGAATTTATGTTCATTTTTTTAATGTTAAAAATTGGGGGGTTTACCTTTAAGAGTTTCTTTTTAATAAAGTCATTGCTGATTAGCACTGAGCAGTGTGTGTCACTGGGTCTCTATGAAGATCTTATTGATGTGTATCATTTTGGAATTTTTTATTTTGAAGCAAGTTCATGTAATTTTCACTCTTTGTTTTGGTTGTAATTGGTACTGTATATTGATACTAATCAAACTTCTTAACTATAACAGTTTCCATCAGGATTATAGTACAATATAGCCATCTATTTTATGTTTTTTTTTCCTGTAACCATTTTTCCTTTGTGATACTGTGAAACCAGGAACTGTCTGATGAAATTGAAGATTATACTCACCGCTTTAATACTGAAGATCAAGTGGAATGGAACCTGGTACTTCAAGAAGTAGCAGCTTTCATTGAGGTCAGTTCTTGACAAGAAAGGTTGTCATAATTATATAAGTAAATGCATATGTGGTGTACATGTTTATTATGTATATATGTAAAAAAGAAGGAATAATTTGTTACATTGATGTTTTGTCTTGGCTATAAACCACTTACAGTATTGCTTGTTCTCCAGGCGGACCCTGTAATGGTATTAAATGATGATAATACCATTGTTATCACATCTAATCGCCTTGCTGAAACGGGAGCCCCATTGCTGGAACAAGGCATGATTGTGGGACAGTTGTCTCTGGCTGATGCACTCATTATTGGTAATTGTAATAACCAGGTAAAGAATTGTGAAGGAATTACACTTAAAAGTCACCTTAAAAATTAGCACTTTTGATTGTTACAGAATTATGATTTCCTTATAAATATCCTAACATCCATTCAATCCCTGGTTGGAGATCTTAATCCCAAAAGCCCACCCAAACTCTCCAAAAATTAAAACCTTGCCTACATAAAGTTCTATAGAAGTACTATTTAACATGAAAGAGGATGCAGTTTTTTTGTTTGTTTGTTTTTGTTTTGTTGCCATGCCATGTGGCTTGTGAGAATCTTAGTTCTCCAAATAGTGACTGAAATCAGGGCCTCGGCTATGAGAGCTCTGAGTCCTAAACACTGGACTGCCAGGGGATTCCCGGGATACAGACTTAAACATCATGTAGTGCCAAAATGTAATAAAGTGATTTTAAAATGGGCCATGGTCGTACTTCAGCCTCACTGTTTTACCAACAGCCAGCATGTTTTATGGGATATAATATAGGTCTCCGTGTTTACATGACTGCTTTTTAAAAGAAAAAAAAAAAAAACCTGCCTGTGGAGGGACTTCCCTGCTGGTCCAAGTGGTTAAGATCTGCACTTCCACTTCAATACCTGGTTGGGAAAGATCCTTCATGCATTGTGGTGTGCCAAAAAAAAACAAAACAAAACTGGAAATTGATGGATTAATAGATAGGGCAAGATGTTACAAAGCAAATATAAAGAAATGTTAATGTTATGGAATCTGGCTATTGAGCATTTGGGTGTCACTGTATAATTTTTTTCAACTTTCTTTTAAATTTTTTCATAATAAAATGCTGGAGAATAAAATATCCTGTGTCATCAGGTACATATGAAAGTCAAAAGTAACAACGGGATTAAACACTTTAAGGTCTCTGTACTACATTAATGGTCAAACTTGTTTTCCTTGCAGGTTAAGTTCAGTGAACTAACTGTTGACATGTTCCGGATGTTACAAGCCCTGGAAAGGGAGCCAATGAATTTAGCTTCCCAGATGAATAAACCAGGAATGCAGGTGATTTTTCTCCCTACGTTTGCAGTTTGCTGCTTCTGCTCCTCATGGAATGCTATTATTCAGCAAATGCCACGAGTGTGAATAAAGAACTCTGATGAGACACAGGAGAGAAAGATAAGCATAATGACAGTTTTAAAAAAAGATATTTGATAAAGAGGATGGTAAAAATAGACATTGATAATCCATGCGTCAAGTGCGTTTTGTACAGCCATTCCTCTGTATCCACGAGGCATTGGTTCTAGGAACCCTCTGGATATCAAAACTTTCAGAAGTTTCAAGATGTTCAGATGTTCAAGCATATAAAGTTTTTGCATAATGTTTATATATAACCTATACACATCCTCCCATATTCGTTAAATCATCTCTAGATTACTTGTAACATCTAACAGAATGTAAATTACATGTAAATAGCTATAAATACAATGTAAATGTTATGTATATAGTTGCTGGTGCACAGCAAATTTAAGTTTTGAATTTTGGAACTTCCTGGAAAATTGTTTTCAAATATTTTTGATCTGTGGTGGGGTGAATCCATGGATGCGGAACCTATGGATGCAGAGGACCAACTGTGTTTGCATTGTTTTCTGTGTGTAAATATAGGAATCAGCTGACAAGCCTACCAGGCGAGAAAACCCGCACAAGTATCTGCTCTACAAACCAACCTTCAGCCAACTATACACTTTCTTAGCAGCATCTTTTAAGGTATATATCATCCAGTACTTCTTACTATGTAAGGGGGAAATATGGCTTAAATGGAATCTGAGAGTCACTCTTACCTTGAATATTTGAGTCAAGAATTTAGGAAAAATATGAAAATGAAAACTGACTTTAGAATATCCTAATCGTAGCTATTTTTGGAGTAGAAATTGCGTATGACATCAGGAATGATCCCTACCATTAATTAATGAGAATATTGATTAATTATCATTCTGCTTCATCTGCATTTTTCTTACTCAGCTGCTTTAGGCCTAACAGTCAATGCAGAACTGAAAAGCAGGAGCAGATTGTGTAGGTGTGTTCCAAATTCAGGCTACTCTGGGAAACATTTTGGTCATCTGAAAGAACCACGGAGTAGGGGATTCCGCTCAGTTTGTATAGAGAAAGGCACAGACAGAAGCTTGTCTTTCAGACCTGTAGTCGAGATCTTTATGTCTCTGTTTTAAGTTTTTCAAACATTCTTTACATGATGAGGTTTTTGAAGCAGAGAATATCTTCAAAACTTTGGGCTGTAGTTGTAGATTAATAATGAATCTCTGCTTTGTAGACAGTTGCAAGTTGGAAGTAACAAGTATGATTTTTCTCTTGAAGAAGACCATAATATGTTACATTAGGTCCTCTTTTCCCCACAGCTTAATTATGTGTTTATTTTTGGCTGTGCTGTGTCTTTGTTGTTGCACGGACTTTTCTCCACTTGCAGTGAGCAGGGGCTAGTTGTGGTGCCTGGGCTTCTCACTGCGGTGACCTTTCTTCTCGCGGAGCACAGGCTCTAGAGGGCACGGGCCCAGTAGTTGTGGTTAGAGGGACAAGTGTAGCACACGCGCTACACTGACTGGCTCAGCGTGTGCCTACCCTGTGCCGGCAGGCGCGGGTAACACGTTGAACCCCATTCGTGATGGGGATTGGGGATTGCAATTATTCCCCATGAACGAGGAATTCCCAGTAAGTGCAGGTCGTAAGCTTACGTTGATTAAGTCCCTGCCCTTTGTACACAGCGCCCGTGGCTGCTACTGATTGGATGGCTTAGTAAGCTCCCGGACTTAGTTGCACGTGGAATCTTCCCAAACCAGGGATCAAACCCATGTCTCTTGCATTGACAGGTAGATTCTTTACTTGTGAGCCTCTAGGGAAGCCCTCCTCACAACTTTAAAATGTCACAAACTTTAAATGAAACTGTTGTTTTCTGTTTGTTGTTTTGTATGTGTGATTTTCTTTCATTTCAGGAGCTGCCTGCCAATAGCGTGCTTCTGATTTACCTGTCAGCCACTGGCGTTTTCCCCACAGGTCGTTCTGATAGTGAAGGTACAATAAAGGAATGCTCCCTGTTGTGAGCAGGGCTTGAATTCTCTTTATTTTCTACAAGGTGATGGCCCATGGCCCGTGAACCGTCTCACGCTTTCTAGAGAGGCTCCTAAATTTGAAACTTGGTCTATTTGCTGAATTGGCAGTCTTGTAGATACCTATTTTATTTGCTGAAGTCTTATACAGTGAAGTAAAAAAAATCAGTAAATTCACATACTGCATACATACATCGCTAACAAATTTGCTAAAAGCAAACATATATATATATATTATACAGGGACTAACCAATTACTGCTTCACATCATTGAATTTTTCTGAGCCTTTTGTGCGTTAGAGAATCTGGTCAGCGGCTTCACTGTGGCTGAAAGTCTTGTAGAAATCAGTGCACTTTTGTAACTGTGAAAGTTCAAGTCCTTGACACGATTTTGTTTTGTGTCCTTTCTTTGGTCTTACCAATTCAATCTGTAGAATATTGGGATGCTATTTCAGAATAAAACTGTGAAATGGTCCAGAACATATGAGTTTAGAATATATGAAATTGGTCGAAATTGATGAGTAACTTGAAAGTAAACAAGGCGGTTAAATCTTTATCTGGACAGAAATTCTTTTCTTAACATCCTTAGCATTTTCCTCCTCATTTGTTTGTTGAAATTTGCATTCCTTTATACAATGCATGTCCCTGCCATCTTCCTTGCATGACCTACAGATCCTCTTAAAGTGTTAAAATGAAAACAAAACAAAATAAATCTCAATCTTTTCACTGCAGTAGTTTTTTAAGGGATAAAGCATAACATTGATATTAAAAGTGTTGCAAAATCATGAACTAATTTTTTGGTAATAAAGTTAGTGATTTTGTTTGTAAATAATTATTTCCATGTCTTATAACATGCTATTAAATCAAATATTCTGCACCCCCACCTAACATGTTGATATCTCTTGTTTTACTTTTTTCAAAGTACAGTAGGTACTAACGGAATGGGCCTTTGAGAGAGACTATTTCTCACATCTCATAGTTGCTGTTCCATTTACACAAGAGTTTGACTAACTGATAGCGCCAGTGGGAAAAGGCTAATTCCTGAACTGGAATTGCAGTGGTTGATAAAATAGTCATGATAATGGAGTTTTCCCCTACACTGATATTTGGCAGTTCTTTTCTTACATGAAGTTTTTGTCAATGAGAATTTTCAAGTCCTATTCAAAGATTTCCCTACATTTTACAATTAGTGACTCACTTAAATTTAAGAAGTCATTGAACCTGGGTCTCCCCCATTGCAGGCAGTCTTTACTGTCTGAGCCACCAGGGAAGCCCTAAAATTACACTTTAAAAAATCATTAGGACTTCATTCTGCAACTCTTTTATCTAAGTAATTTTATTTGTTGAACTTGAGATTTTAATTTTGATTGAAATGAAAAGATCATTTTGAACATCCCAGATCTCCATCCCCCTTTTTTTTTAAACCCAGAATAATGGGATACAGTAGATTTTTGTTTTGTTTCTCATTATTATCTGAAGAACTAATGACAATGATCTTTTAAAATGCTGAAACAGGCAACATGCTGAAATACTGAAATTCTGTGTTAAACTGAAGTGTTAAATTTTAAATTAATAAAAATGTTTTTTAATTATCTTCCACTTGTATCAGTGAGAGATTCACCCAGTACCTTTGTACATGTTAATGTTACTCTCCAACTGAAGTCTAGGATTCTTCCCTTCTGTCTTTACAGGTCCTTATGATTTTGGAGGGGTACTTACTAATAGTAACCGAGATATTATAAATGGAGATGCCATCCACAAACGAAATCAGTCCCACAAGGAAATGCATTGGTATGTATTCTGGTGTCTTTCCCTATTATAAAAATTAAAGTTATACCTTATAATATGTTAAGTGAAGTGGGGACTGTTTTATAGTACTAGAAATGTCCCCTCAGACAACTGTTCATAACACTTATATGGATTCCAGCAATATTTCAGGCTCTGACTATCTTAGGCATTTAGAATTGTTGGCTTATATTTAAAAAATTTTTATTGAGTATCTGTTATATGTCAGGCACCATTAAGTCACTGGTGATCTGTTCATTCAAGTTGGAGGAGGTAATAAATATGTACATAAATAATAACTCAGGACATGATGCATGTTAATATCAACATAAACATTTTAATATAAGGTTCTGTTGGCATAATATAGCAAAACTCAAGTTAGCTGTATGATTTCAGGTAAATTTCATCCATGAAAGTTTGCTCAGCACATTCACTGCTTGTTCTGTTATTGGCTCTAGGATTTCTGTAGCTGAGAGATAGCAATTTTATTATAGAGGAAACTGGACTTGCTTGAAACTGCATTTCTAATAACACTTTACATAAAAACATAGCTCTTCAAATTAAAGAGCGGCTAAGGAAGGGTAGAGAGGGAAATGTTTCAATTATTACACGTTAATAGTGAAAGATTCCCCAAGCCATATGTTGGTGCTATAGTTGACCTTAACTTGTAAGTGATTTATATTAGAAAAACCTGTATTTGAGATATATTGGGGTTTGATGATACTGCTCATTGACACATCATTTTGTATATTTACATTTACATTAATATTTATATACATACATGCATTGTCCACTAACCCTGGGAAAGAACATGCACACCAATACTGTGATCTTAAGAAGTGACCCTCAAATGCATGTTACTGGACTTTGGGTCTAGTAGTTCTTCCGTGGACCAGTGAATCTGTATCTATAACAAGCACCCCAGCTGATTCCGATGCAAATGTCCAGAGGAAATGCAGGCAATAATAAGAGGGGAGCCCTCACTTACCGTCTGCAAAATTGAGATATAGCTTAAAATAGCAGTCCCCAACCTTTTGGGCACTAGGGACAGGTTTTGTGGAAGACAATTGTTCCACTGTGCGGGGTGGAGGAGATGGTTTTTGGATGATTCAAGCGTATTACTTGCATTGTGCACCATATTTCTATTATTATTATATCAACTCCAACTCAGATCATTAGGCATTAGATCCCAGAGTTGGAGACCCGTGGCTTAAAACATTAAAAATATTTAAATTGGATATGGATTTTGAAAGACTCATTGAAATAGAAATCTGGTTGTGTTATTGCATTTTCTCTTCAGTACCTGTTCTTAGGAGGAACTTTTTAAAATACTAGATAAGTTCCTAAATGCTGACTTCTGAGATTTTCATGTGTGTTTAATCCATCTTTAAATATATAGATTTCTCTTTAGCTTGAATATTCTCTTTTAAAAGTATTTATTTATTATTCATTTGGCTGTGCCAGGTCTTTGTTGCAGCATGCAGAAGCTTTCATTGTGAGACGCAGGCGTCTCTCTGGTTGTGGCTTGTGGGCTCTCGCGGGCAGGCTCAGCAGTTGTAGCACAACCGTGGCATGTGGCATCTTAGTTCTCTGACCAGGGGTCAAAGCCATGTCCTCTGCATTGAAAAGTGGATTCTTAACCACTGGACCAGCAGGGAAGTCCCTAGCTTGAATATTCTTGAATAATAATTATGTCTTGTTTTTTTTTTTCTCCCAAATAAAACTGCTCACTTGTCTACCCCAATAAATACAGACTTTTTTGGTCTTCTACTTAATTAACTTTTGTTTTTCTCTCAGTGCTGTGGTGAAAAAGAGATGTGAGTAGACCAAACTGAAGAATAAGATTTCTGAGGCTCGGCTGATAGAGTTATACAGTCATTCATTGTTACCGTCGTTGTTGTTTTCCCAGCCTCCACCCTGGAGATCTCTACCCCTTCACAAGGAAGCCGCTCTTCATCATTGTGGATTCGTCCAACAGTGTTGCTTACAAGGTAAGTTCCGCGCACTCCATCGCACATTAGACGCTACAGCACCACCCCGAGGTAACCAACCTGAACATGTGCCTTTTTATTTTGCTTTATTTTATTTAATTTTACACAATTTGTATTTAGTCTTTCTTTTCTTTTGAGGTTGTGCATGCTAGTCAGGATCTGGTGCTATGACTAGAAACAAGAAGAAAACGCATGAATGGACACTCAGTGGAAAATAATAAATCCTCCTGCAGGAAAAAAATATTCAAGATTTCCAAGATCTCTGGTGGGAGGTTTATTTTTGTTATATAACGCAGAATAATTTTCTTTTATAGAGGTGGAACTATATGGGCAAGTTTTCTTTTCCAGTTTTCATACCTTTTCCCCTCTACACACTGAGCTACTATAGTTTAAGTGAAATTTCTGTCCCATGTTATGTAGTTACAGTCATTGAATATCTACACAAATTGTTTTAGATGCACTTAATTTTTTTTTTTTTAATTTGTGAAGTAAATGAAAAATGATGATGACCCTGGATGCTGAAATAAGTAGCAGGGACCGAATGTGAAAATTCCTTGTTCTGTATTTTGCTCTTGAAACAGGTTTTCAATGGCTGTGTAAAGAATGGCAGCAGCAAGACCCTTTAAAGTTGGATGTTATAATTCAAACTGTAATATTTACAGGAAAATGAAAACAGGAGTTTTTGGAGTCCTTTGTATGTAGTTGGAATATTTCATTAGTGGTCAGTATGCTCAGAAATATGCTAGAAACACTGATCTGCCAATTAAAGTTATTTCTTTTGTAGGTGTTCATATAAATAAATGGAGAAGCAAACATTAATAGGTTTATATCAGAATAGCAATAGAAATGTCTGCTAGCAAAGAAAGCTGACCCCATTCTTATGTTTTCCATCTAATTTTCATGCTTAGTTTCACTTTTTTAAGTCTGAATTTCAGGAGCATCCAATCCACCCTAAATTGTTCAGCATGTTTCCTGCTACCCATTTTGTCCAGTTTAACATTATAGCTTTTGATTTTTAGGAAAATTAGCTATGTACTTTCTTAAGTCATGTGTGTACTGTTGTAATTTTTTTATCTTTTTGAGAGAGTGGTAAACTGCTGAAGGAAAAGGTTTATTCGCTACCCCAATTAAACATATAAGCCAGAGGAGTCCAGGCATTTTGTGTCTTCACAGTGTTCAAAAAAGTGTTCTGTGTCTTTGTCAGTGAAAAGGAGTCACTTGCTTCAGTTTAATGATGTAACAGAGTATGTTGATGCACCAGATCAAGTGCATTGCTTGCTATGATCTAGTGTGCATTTAAAGTACTCTAGCAGTCTGTTAATTTCTACTTAATTTAATTGGACATTATTTGATACCATCTTTTATAATCTCAAGAATATCATTCATGTTATGTACTTGTTCTTTCCAGTGTCGTTTGGATGTAGAATGAGTATTGGATGTTGATTGTTAAAAAACACCACTGTGCATAATTGGAATTATATATCATGATATAATTCTAGATTTCTATATCCTGAGCCCCAGGATAACCTTGGAATAATGGAAAGATTTTTATGTTTGTTTGGTGTTGATGGCACAGGCACTATTACTCCTCTAAAAAATTAAATTATCAAGAACAAACTGATCATTAGAAGTGAAATGGGGAGCCCATATGCAGTGGGCAAATCAGAGGCTTAACTAATGAACTGCCAGGAAAGTCCTGTACAATGGTTTTAACAGCTAAGCCACACAGTAAAGTTTTTCTTTCCTGTGCAACTTTCTACTTTGCCTGGAGAAAATAACATTTTCTTTGCTCCTTGTTTTTTTTTTTCCCCCCGAACTTATCACAAATTCAACCCCAAGCTCCTCACCAGTCCTCTAATCTTTCCGGTTGTTCAGATGCATCATTTTATCTCTGGGACAAATTATCTCTCAGAGCCTCTGGACTAGTGCCCTCTACATATACTACACAGCTCTCATCCCAGAATCTCTTTTTATTATTATTCTGGGAATTCTTTATCTCTCTTTTATATTGGATCCCCTGTTTCCTGAATCCCCTGTCTTCCTCTTGGACACTCTATTACTGTCTCATTTGGTTTATTCTTTCATTTTGGTGCAGCATCTCTAGCAAAATCGAGCCTTCTGGGAAAGGATGAATATGAGATAAAACGATCGAAGTCTCACACTTCTGCAAATGTCTTTGATTTACCCTCACACCTGAACGGTGGTTTTGGTATCAGAAGTTATTTCCCTTCAGAATTTGGGAAACATTGTTGCATTGCTTTCTATCTTCAATATTTCTAGTATTTCTTTCTTTTTTTTTTTCCCTAGTATTTCTTAAGAAGTACAAAGCATTCTAATTCTGGATCTTTCATATGACCTTTGTTCAGTCCCTGGAAACGTATAGGCTCTTATCTTTGTCACTAGTGTTTTCAACTTCTTAACAGAGTGCCCTGGTCTGGCTTTACTTTTAACTATGGTACTTGGCATGTACTTCGTACATGTACTTTCAGTCTGGAAATTCTGCCCGTTTTCTTGAATTTTTTCAGTGATTTCCTCCCCTCTGTTTTCTTCTTTTGAGAATTTTTGTCATTCAAGTATTGGACCTTCTGGTCTAGTCCTCAGATTTTTTTTGCCTTTTATGTTCCATCTTCCAGTCTTTTGCTCATTAGGAAATTCCTTTGCCTTTATCTTCTAAACCTTTTATTGAGCTTTTCATTTGTTTTCTGGATGTTTCTTTCATAAAGACATGGATGGGTGTGTGTAAGACATATGTACGTGCACATATGTAATTGGTTTTTATCCTGGTTGAAATATGCTGTCTTTCCTTTGAGAACGTCAAGGATCATTTTAAAAATTCTCTCTTCATGGTATCTCTCTCCTCCATTATGATTTGCTTCTAGTGCTTTTCCTGCATATTTCATTTTAGAGACTCATAATTTTTGTTTTTCTGATCAGATTTAATAATGGAAGCTAGCACAATGGTTGGAATCTCTGAGGTTATAGGCAGGGTCGTCACAGTGAGCTTCTCAGTGTGACAGTCTAGCTCAGGAGCCATGGACCAGTACCTCCTGTCAGATCAGCAGCAGCATTCAAGTTAGAAATAAAGTTCACATAAATGTAATACTCTTAAGTTATCCCGAAACCATCCCTGCACCCCCAGTCTTCCACGAAATCAGTCCCTGGTGCCAAAAAGGTTGGGGACTGCTGATCTAGCTGGGCCTTTTTGTTGAGTCGTTTCGGGTGTCAGAATCTTTAGGTCTTTCTTCATGGTCTGGTCATACTCACTGGAGCAGACTCAACTGTTCTGCCCAGAATGTAAAGATCGATTAGCATTATGCTCTGTTCTCCTTGAAGTCTGTGTGAGTTTATATTAATATCTGCTTATACGTGTATCTTTATATACCCAGTGCCTCATACTTAAAAAATTCTTAATAAATATATGTTGAATGATTATATGAAGATAGGGACCATTATCCTTATTTATAGTTGAGGAAACTGCCCATGGAGCTTAAATATCTTGCTTGATTGATTCCAGCAGTCTTTCCCATTTCAGTGCTCAAGCTGTTTCTACATTTAGAAAGAGAGACGCTTTTCATGCTAGTCTGAGCCTCGTTTCAGAGGAGAGGATTGAAACGCCAAGATCTCTTAACAGAACAAGTATATCCCACACGTTAACTCTCAAATTTCCATCAGGGTCTAGGCCTCATCTGCAGTGATGTAGTACTAGTGGGGTTAAAAAAAACAATAACTACTATCATTTTGGCCAACACTTCTTTCAGTTCTACTCCCCCCCCCCCCCTTTGGAAGAAGAAAATCCTTTGAGTATTTAATTATTTATGACAGAGCTGGATGCCTGCCAGTGAACATGACTTATACATTTGTCAAAACAGCCATATTTATCTCAACAGTTTTTGTCCTAAAGTGCTTGGCTGGTGTCTGTACGTTGCTGTGGTCTATGAAGGCATACACACAAAATTACCTAAGAGTTCTTCCGATAGTCAGCCTCACTCACTCCCATTTCCTCCATGCCACTTTGAAAGACCATCTCTTCATTTGTGTTGTTGTGTGGTTATTTAGGTTTTGTTTCTTTTATATTTAACCTATTGGGAGTTGCTGGACTTCTTGAATTTGTAGGTTAGAGTTTTTCATTACTGCTGGAAAACTCTTAGCCATTATCTCTTCAGACCTTGGCCATGCTCCAGCTCCTCTCTCATCTCTTTCTGGACCTCTGATTCTTTTAATTCATACATCATTCTCACTGTGTCATCCATGTCTCTTGACCTCTCTTCTCTATTTTCTATCTTTTCATTTCTCTGGCTGAAACTTGGATGATTTCTTTCAGTTTAGCTTTCAGTTCACAAATTCCTTTTTTTTCAGCTGTGACTAACTTGGATATTAAACTCATTTATTGAGTTTTATGTTAGCTGTGGTATTTTTCATTTCAGAAAGTTTTATTTGGTTCTTTTTTCAAGTGATTCATTGCCCTTTTTATTGTTCCCTATTTTCTGTTTTCATGTTTCTTCTTTATTTCTTTAAACTTAATAGGCCTACTTATCATATTATTTATTATCCACCTGGTAATTCTTACACCTGAAATCTGCTTTTGCTGCCCAAAGACGCCTGTTGCTGTTTCTGTATCCTGGTATGCTTGATTATCTTTGAATCAATTATTCTTGTATCCTTAACATTCTCTGTGATAAAGTCACTGAACCCTAGAATGATGATATTTTCATCCAGAGAGGATCTGCATGTGCTTGGGGACTATGTGTTTGGGATTACCTCAGTTCAGTTCAGTTGCTCAGTTGTGTCCGACTCTTTGCGACCCCATGAATCGCAGCACGCCAGGCCTCCCTGTCCATCACCAACTCCTGGAGTTTACTCAAACTCATGCCCATCAAGTCGGTGATGCCATCCAGCCATCTCATCCTCTGTCGTCCCCTTCTCCTCCTGCCCCCAATCCCTCCCAGCATCCAAGGGTCTTTTCCAATGAGTCAACTCTTCACATAGGGTGGCCAAAGTATTGGAGTTTCAGCTTCAGCATCAGTCCATCCAATGAACACCCAGCACTGATCTCCTTTAGGATGGACTGGTTGGATCTCCTTGCAGTCGAAGGGACTCTCAAGAGTCTTCTCCAACACCACAGTTCAAAAGCATCAATTCTTCGGCGCTCAGCTTTCTGCACAGTCCAACTCTCACATCCATACATGACCACTGGAAAAACCATAGCCTTGGCCAGACGGACCTTTGTTGGCAAAATAATGTCTCTGCTTTTTAACATGCTAGCTAGGTTGGTCATAACTTTCCTTCCAAGGAGTAAGCATCTTTTAATTTCATGGTGGCAGTCACCATCCGCAGTGGTTTTGGAGCCCCAAAAAATAAAGTCTGACACTGTTTCCACTGTCTCCCCATCTATTTGCCATGAAGTGATGGGACCAGATGCCATGATCTTAGTTTTCTGAATGTTAAGCTTTAAGCCAACTTTTTCACTCTCCTCTTTCACTTTCATCAAGAGCCTTTTCAGTTCCTCTTCACTCTCTGCCATAGGGTGGTGTCATCTGCATATCTGAGGTTTTTGGTATTTCTCCGCAATCTTGATTGCCAGATTGTGCTATTCCAGCCAGTGTTTCTCAATGATGTACTCTGCATGTAGTTCAAATAAGCAGGGTACAATATACAAGCCTTCACGTACTCCTTTTACTATTGGAACCATGTCTGTTTGTTCCATGTCCAGTTCTAACTGTTGCTTCCTGACCAGCATACAGGTTTCTCAAGAGGCAGGTCAGGTGGTCTGGTATTCCCATCTCTTTCAGAATTTTCCACAGTTTATTGTGAT